>NC_056040.1:28955158-29262851 GCF_004379255.2 Salvia splendens
TTTGGCTCCATAAATGAATTCTGAATGGAATCTCTTATAGCATATAACTCAATCAAGAAATTTGGTGAGGACTAGAGTTGAAACTAGCAAGCCAAATTAATCAAGAAGGAAACAATGTGGTCACTCGTTCAACAATCAAGAACGAAGCTTTGTGGTCACTCGTTCGGCAAAATACTGCATGACTACAAGTTTTCTAAATCTATACATATATAAAAGTTGAGTTTTGGGACGTTTTGAATAACTATTTTATGCATAGGGTGTAAATGCAATAAACAAAAATGATAGGAATTTATTTGGACGGTTATGCTGATAGGAATTAAATTGGTTAATTGATTACAATCATAATCATATACTCCTATATATTTGGACGGTTATTGTGATGGGAATTTATTTCTCTAAGAATGCAACCATCGTTAGATAATTTCCTTCATCTTCCTTGGAATTTTTAGTGTTTCGGCAGTTATGGTCATTAGAAGTAACGTATCAATTAAAAGTAACGTAACAATAATTATGACATGCCCAAATTGCAATATATACACCAATGCTATAAAAAAACGTGCGGCATTTATTACTTTATATTTTTTACCTATAAATATGTCTCATTTGCTATGTTTCTTTTTCACAACCTCATTAGCTTCTCCGGTTACATTATTTTCTCTTCATTTTTCTTATTAAGATAAAATGTTTTATGGAATTCACATTCCTTAATTCCTTAATGAGCTGCCGCCTAACAATATTGCATATGTCATCAAAGTAAGGTTTGTATGTGTTTTTCAGATGAATGTGAAATTACGCTATCACATTTAAATCTGATTTTGAGGATCATTCTCTGTTTGAGTTATGTTAGTTCACATTTAAACTTTTTCTTAATGTTAATTTATTTTATTTTATTGTTAACTTTGTTTTAATTTCTTCTGCTTGAGCTAAAATAGTTCTTTTTTTACAAAAAAAAAGTCATAGAATCTAACTGTCTATAATATTTTGAAGCTAATGTTTTGCACATTCGTTGTCAACTTCATCACTTTCATGTTTTTGGTGCAAAAAAACACAGCCAAAGTCAATGATTGGCAAAAGGAAGCAAAGAAGACGAATCACATTGTTCTTGCACACATGCATAAATCTTCAATTTGGAGATTAAATAGACTGGAGGAGAAAATGGGGTAGAAAACAGTAGGAGAGAGAAGTTGTGGCGCTATGATGGTGTATATTTGGTTGAGTTCGTGCTTTACTATTTCTTTTTCTTTATTTTACTATTCCTATTATTGTATAGTTAATGTTGTTTACTTAATGTTGTTAATGAAGTATTTTTTATTGTTCTAATGTTAAGTTTTATTCGTATTTCTATGTGTGTCTTTTATTTGTTTTGTGATTTATCATTTATCTTTTTATTGCAATATCATTGCCCACTTAACATTTTTAGGGTTTAGAGCCCATCTCAAATCAGTAGTATTGCACCCAAAAAGTCCCAAACTGAGAAAAATGGCAACTTAAAAGCCTTCCATATGAACTGATGTTAATATGCAAAAATGATCATCTCAAATCAGTAGTATAGCACCCAACGTCCCAATGTTATTATGCAAGAATAAAAACCTTATTAAATAGGATGTTTTAAATACTAATATTTCATCAACGCAGTACCCTAGCATTAATTCATTTCCAGTAAACCATAATTGTTCTTACATATCAAGTAAAACAATTTATACCATTGTGTTTTATTTGGAAAAGTTGTCATTTCAATACAGTTCTCCATGTCAGATACAGTTTCATCAGAATATTTGATCTAGAATAATGTTAAATCAGATCAAGGATTTATCTTTCACAATTCATGAGCATGGAGTAAACTCCTGCATTATAGGAACCTTTTGAAGGAAAACGAAAACTTACTAAATCTGATGTGAAAAAACAAGAATAATGTTAATAGATCACAAAAGAAACCTACTACTTCTTAAGGGGAAAAGATTATCCATGAGATCATTAGAATCCTTTTTAGTGACAGAAAATTGAGTTGCTTTAGCCCAGTATTATTATGATAGAATTTTTATATCTACAACTAAATGATAAACAATAGATCTTCAATCAACTGCCAATATCCATCATTTTCGAGTATCAATGTATCCAACAAAAAATGTGAATTAGGGTATTTATGTCAATTACTAATAAAATAGTTATAACTAACTTTTTAAAAATATCTCAAAAGTTTAAATGCATATAACTATCTCAATTTAAATTATGTTTTCACACAACATATATCAAATTAAAGATAATTTTATAATGATTCTAACGAGACCTCATTTGCATATGTTCCGATGTCAAAATTTAAAATTTTTTTTTTAGTTTCGTATTTTTGTAGTGCCAGATTAATGTAAACATATCTAATAAAATATGTCAATATAATACATATAAAATGTCAATTCGAAATTATGTTGACATATTCCAAGCATCACATTGATATGTTTAATACACTATGTTATTTTGATCCAAAACCCTAAATTTAATAGTTCTTTTAAATTTTTAAATTTAAATAATAATAAACGAAATTACACCTGACAATTTATACACCATTAGATTTCTAAAATCGATGAAATTCTTAATGATAGCTGGTTGTATTCGCCTATTTTTGCAGTAATAGCTTGGGCCACCGCAGGATTAACCACATTTTATATGTTTCGCATCTATTTGCTTACTTTTGAAGGCCATTTAAATATTCATTTTCAGAATTACAGCGGAAATCAAAATGCTTCTTTCTATTCTATATCTCTATGGGGTAAGGGATATTCAAAAATAATTAATAAGAATTTTAGTTTATTAAGAATGAATAATAATGAAAGTTATTCTTTTTTTTCTAAAAAGACATATCGAAGTCATCACAATGTAAGAAAAAAGAGAGGGGAACAATCAATTTTAAAACTGATTTTTAATAATCACAATCGGCAGTTTCATTTTATTGTTGGTGTTGGTGCTATTAACACATTATCCATCTTAATCACATTTAATGTCATTATGAATAATAAAATTAAAAGGTAGGTAGCTGCCTTAAGAAGAAATATCGATTGGTCTGGTCTCCATTGTAACGTTTAATTTTCTCTTGACTCTACCATCATTATTCATTAATATAGGAATAAGAATGAATGAGAAGTCATTTGAATCAAAAAGACTCTTTGTATGAAACAAAGTAACGTCTCCCTATAAATACTTACTACCACCGGATAATTCTGCATGCGGTGGTGCCATTTCAATGGTGAATGCTTGGGATGATGATCTCGATTTTGCGGTCGAGATAATTGGGAAACGGCGGTGAGATATCGCTGCAGATCCCCAAATCCATGAGGATGATAATCCAGAGCGCTTTCTCGGCGGTGCAGCGCTGTGGACGCCGTTGATCCGAAGGGCGACGCGTTCTCTCTCTCCGATGAGAGATCGAAGAAGAAGTGATGCAAACCGGAAAGGTGTATTCTGTTATTTGAAATATTTCTTAGTTTAGATTGGAGGGGCGGGGGGGCTAATCGTGGTTCTTGAGCGGAGAAGAGTGGAAGGTTTCCAATGGAAATAGAGGTTGAAAGAAGCATCGACGGCGACGGAATTGGAGATGGATGTACAAACTTCAAACATTTGATTGTGTTGTGTAAATTGATTTTGGATTTTCTCAAAGAAATTATGATTGATTATATATGTATCATTTATAATAAGAAGAAACGGATGTGTTTCAACTTTGAGATGATTGGGGAAACAAGGTTTGAGAAATTGAGGGGTTTTAATTAGGGCTAGGATTTTTGGCCTGGAATGATGTTTCGAAATAACATATTTATCAATTTTTAAAATTTGTTGATATTTATTTTTATTTTTAGTGTTATATGAATTCTATTTAAATTTGTATGCATTTGATTTACGTTTTTATAAAATTATTTCTAAAAATATAATATATCAATATTTTCGTGTTCCACTTATTTAGGATAGTAAAGTAGTAGTAACAATATATTCTATCACATCCCCAATTTATGTCATTTTTAGTTAATTTTTGTATGTATTTAATTGTTCTTAATTGCATAAAGAAATGGACACAAAATGGCATACAACGAACAAATATATGAAATTATGCTTATTGTTTTTTGTGGTGGAGATAAAAGAGTACATTAATTGTGGTTATTGGAAGCTTGATTAATTTTATAAACAATGTAAATTTCATATAATTATCTTAAATATGTGTATATGATTGGTTTATTTCTAAAGTTGCATTATTTATGTTTTTGTGATTGTAAATTTAAATTATTTTACATAATATGATTTTCAATCATATTAGTAGCAACTCTTCATACATATATGAGTAATTATATTAGTAATTATTGAAACGTTACAACATGGTATTCAATGACTTATTAAGTTAATGACGATAATGTAGAAATTTCAATGGAGTGGTTCGAGTATTGCAAGGGGAAGGCCTGGCAGTGAATGATCGTTACAAATCTAATTAATCACTGATTATAGTGGGGGAAATAAAATGTCATGGTCTGCAAATAATTAAATTATTAATTGGTTTGGAATTCTTTTCAAATGGCATGAGAAGCTTGATCGATTTCATTAACATACAAATTAATATAGGAATGAGAAAGGTGAAGAGTTTTGAATCAAAGAGTAATCTATAAATTCTCTTCACAGAATAATTTTTCCAATCAAAATTCCTCGAAGAGCTGATGCAAGGTACACCAAAATTAGTGGTGATGCTGAAGATGATGAGCTCGATTTTGGGGTTGACGTCGTTAATATAATTGAGAAATGACGTCTCTCTCCGTAGATGAGTTCTTCAACAGAGGCATGAGAGCTCACGAGGGAAAGGACAGAGTTGTGAGAACCGAGAGTGAGGACCGACGCCGACAATTACACGCCGGAGACAAAGAGGTCGCGATAGTGAGAATGAGAGTTTGAGGGAGGAGCCTCCCTTCTCAATAATCTAACAATGTTAGTAGTAGTTGGGTCAAGTTGCAATTACTCCTGTGGGTGTTATTAACAAAAATTTGGATGTATTGTCATAGTACTAACAAAATTAAATATAGATTATTTATTTTGCTAAATTCACTAATCAACAATTTTGTGTGCATATTTTTTTTAATAGAAGTGAGAAAGTTTATGAAAATTAATACTAATACATATCTCCATGTAATTGAGATGAAGGTAACGGTTACATCCAGGGTTCAATGTTTAGCATTTAGGATTTATGATTGATGGTTTAGTGTTCAAGTGTATCGAGCCATTCTAATTGATCTCAAATCTAGAAGCTAATAGGGTTTTTTTTAAGCTAATAGGGTTTAGGGTTTAGTATTTATGTTTAAGAGTTCATAGTTTAGTGTTTATGGTTTATGATTTAAATGTATCGATCGAGCCACTCTTATTGATCCAAAACTCTCTTTTATATATGTATAGATTTGCACAATTTTAAAAAAAAACAGAATGTCATCATGTTTTTTTAATTAAAATTGCAATTTCTTGATATGAGCATATAATCAGATTTACAGCCAAGATTCAGGTAAAAAAAACCTACTATCAGTAAGGATTATCAAGTAGGTCGACCCAGTGTAAGATATCGAATACAGATCTAAAACTCTCAAAATAGAATAAGTGATCAACAAAGTAAAATTGAACTGGGACGGATGGAGATTTTTATTGATATTTGGCTCATTTGTTGGTCATGATGAGTATATTTTAAAGTTAGGGGTTTAGGATTTAGGTTTCAAGGTTTGGGTTTTTAGTGTATAGGGGCACTATATTGCAATGAAACGAAGCTCGACTAGGAAGTGTCTCACCAGTGCAATCTTAAATTATTGCAACGTAAACTTGCTCCTGCAGTTATAACTCAACGGTTAATTCATATTTTCACAGAATTAAAATGCTTTTTAATTTTAAGTCTGATATTTAAATGTCAAGACAGTTTATTAAAATGTCAACACAAATATGTGCTGAAATTTTAATGTGATTGTATTGACATTTTAAAGAAAAGTTAGCATTTACACGCACTCTTGTGGCCATGTGGGGTTAATGTGATTGAAAAAGTATAATCCAAAGTAAGAGGATGTCGAATATTCTTTTGTTTATCATTTCACTAATTTTATTTCTCATAATGAAATAAATACGAAGAAATTAAAATGACTCGTGCATCGCACGGGGGTGATACTAGTATGAAATAATGTATGAGTAAAAACTATCATATAAATTATGGCAATCGTTACATAAGCTTCTTAGTAATGTACATACTTCCCATCTCCATAATGACCAAATGCAAAAATTACGGTCCTGATAAAAAATAAAGAAAAAAGCAAAAATAGCAAATCAATTAAAACAAACAGCATTAGGAGAAAAGGGTGAGGGAATAATTACAACATTCTGGTACAAAAGATGAGTTAATATTCCCCATATTCAGCCTCCTAAAAAACTTATTCAGTTCGCAATCATGCATCAGCAAGAGGTTGGAGTATAAAAAGACCCAAAGCCAGGGAGAGAAATCCAACTCCACTTATTTGTGCAGATGTTACTATAAATGCAACCAGAGGTTAAACTACACTGATTTACATTGAGAATCTGGAATTGGATCCTAAAACGTTTGAGAGAGAATCCAATGTTATGAGAAATTTCAAAATTTTCTCTTACTAACAAAGCCAAATATATGCTAGCTATTTGCCCATCTTATTAAGCTAAGATTATAAAACATAAATTCAGCCTCACATCATAGTCGTTAGTCTTACTCTTACACACAAACAAAGGACACACCATGCGCGGAAGCTCCTACCAAGACTGCGGTGAACAATCGATCCATCAAAAACCGGTTTGTGCCGGACTGAAATCCGAGCTGCAACAAATCAACCCAAAATTAGGAGGAAAACTGCGTGAATTGATTTTTATATCACCAAAATACTATATACAACAAGCTTACTGAGAGGAAGAGAGGGGCATTGATTAGAGGAACTAGTGACAGAAATTTAATGCAAACCTGGGCTCGGATCAGATGGCGCCGGGAGCCAATACAACCTCTGCCTCACCGTCACTTTGTACCGATATGTGATCGGCGCTAACTATGACAGCGGAAGTATAAAATTGAAAAAGTAATAAAGATAAGACTAAAGGCTCATTTTGGTCCTTAAAATATTGCGATTTATTGATTTTGATCTAAAATATTATCTTTTGAATTATTCGGTCTTTCACAAATAAAAACGGGTCACATTTGGTCCGAATTTGACGGAACCGTTAAAAGTTAACGGTCAACGCAAATAAGTGAGCCCAAATTAATATAATAACCCCAAATGAATTAGAATTTCAATATTTCTTAAAAAATTAATAAAAAAGAACGTGTATTCTTCCACATTTCACCAAAAAGATTCTACAATTCAAATTACTCTTTCTTCTTCTTTTCGATTTGAACCACTACTTCGGCGATTTCCTCTCCACCAGCTATGGTGGCGCCACACCCTTCCCTGCAACTCCCCATTCTGCTCCACTGCACACTCTTCCTTCCCCTCTTCCCATCTTAGCGCTATCACTAATTGCCCTCTCAAAACCATCAAAATGAGCACTTGCCACAAGTTTCCTGCCCCTCATACTACGCCTACGGCGACGGCAGCTTCGTCGCTAAGCTATACCATGGCACCCTCCCCTTCTCCCCATCCTTAAACCTCTCCAATTTCACAATTGGTTGCGCGCATTCCATTCTTGGGGAACCCATTCTCCGAGGAATTGATCGAGCTCTGCTGCTGGTCTTTCAAATTAGGGCTTTCCGAACCCTCCCCTCGAACTCCCGAAACTCGTCGTTGTTGTTATCGTTCTCTTCGGGAAGGAAGCTCGTGCTCTCAATTCCGATTCCGCCGCCATTGTGGGCGGCGGAGGGGTCGAATTTGTTCCAATTGATGCGTGCCCTTTTCGTGGGCTTCTTCACTTTGCAGTGGCCGAAATCGGCGAAATTCTCGGCGATTTGGAGCGAATCGTGGAAATTGTCGGCGGCGGCGGCGGCACTGTTGTTGGTTAAAGGTCGGGTCTTGGAGGTTTTGGCAGCGAGGGATGGGTCTTTGTGGAAGCGCCAGGTGGAGGTTTTAGTGGGGCGGGGAGGAGCGTCGTCATAGGGCGGGTCGCCGCCGATCTCGCCGAAGCGGCTGCTGGGGCGGCGCTGGCGTTTGGGGGGTTGGATGCGGCGGCAGCGGTGGTGGGGTTGTCGAGTGAGGGGGGTCTAATTAAAACAAATAATATCAAATAATTTAGAATTAATCTATGTTCTTGTTTTTAATTTTTAATTTTATTTTATTTATTAATCTATTTTCTAAATTATTATTTTCCAAATAATTTTAAAATTCTAATAATGAATTGCTAATCCAGTCAGAAAACTCACTTATTTGCGTTGACCGTTAACTTTTAACGGTTCCGTCAAATTCAGACCAAATGTGACCCGTTTTTATTTATGAGGGACCGAATAATTCAAAAGATAATGTTTTGGACCAAAATTAATAAATCGCAATATGTTAAGGACCAAAATGGGCCTTTAGTCTAAAGATAACCATACTAGCTCTTTAGAGGATAATTTATCATAAACACAGAGACCTTATTTTGATAGACTATCAAAAATAGAAATTAAAAAAACATATTCGATGGAAATAGCATCTTCACTTAATTTGGATTTGTTTTAAAGCAAAAGTAAATATAGTACTAATATACTCTCTCTGTCATGTCCCACTCAAGAGGCCACGTTCTTGAGTGGCATGGAATTTTAGGAAGAGTTGTTATGTGTAATAAAATAGAGAGGAAAAATACATTTGAATATTTTAATGAGGAAATAGGAGACGGGATGTTATTTCCAAAATTGGAAAGTGGTCATCTTGAATGAGATAAATAAAAAAAGAAATGTGATCATCTTGAATAAGACGGAGGGAATATTTTATTAAAAAAATATTTTCTATCCACATACTTTTTTTCACTCACAAGGTATATAGGAAAAAGAAAGTAAGAAGGTCAAAAGGAAAAAGGTTCCTTATAGCAACTAGACAAAAAACAAATAGTGTGAGCGAGTCATTTTTCATTTTTCATAGAATTTGTACAAATATAGATCCAGGAACATTAGATGCATCCAGTTGAAGAATCATGAAACATTAACGTCTCCAGAGTTATAAATTAAATGTTGGACACTTCATTAACGTCTTGAGAGTTACAGTTTGGCATGTTGAGTCGTGTTTTATGTCTTTTTTGCTATTTTTTATAGAATACCTCATATTTCACTAATCCATTTATTTACATTTTATTATAAAATTAATATATAAAAGTATGACTCACATTTTACTATATTTTTTAATTTTAACTTTTTTACATTTATTTAATGTGTGATGATACAAAGTGGGACACATATTAGGGTGGATGAAAAATAGATTCATACTCCTTTTAACTTCACTTCAATATTGGTACTGTTCCACAGAAGAATGATATGTTACATACCTTATGGAAGCTTTTTATGTGAACATCACTATCGTTTGACAAAAATTTAGTATTGTTCATTTCGATTTATATATTTAATTTGATTCTAATACATTAAAAAATGTTATTGAAATTTGTAATATCACAAATTCATAGATTTCAAAGCTTGATTTATTATTTTATTAATTTATTTAAAATTATAGAGAAAACGAGCAAATTCAGCTTTGATTTTTTAATGTATTAGAATCAAACTAAATATATAAATCAAAACGAACATGTTAAACGTGCGTCAAACGAAAGTGGTGCTCACATAAAATATGTAGCATATCATTCTTCTTGTTTCACATATATCAAAGCGAATTGGTTTAGTTTTCTCCCTTACCGTGGCTTTCTTAAAAAGATTTTTAATATATTCTAGACTAAAGGCCCAAAATGGTCCCTAACATTTGGCGTTTTTTTTATTTTGGTCCAAAACATTATCTTTTGGATTATTCGGTCCCTCACATTTGAAATCGGGCCACTTTTAGTCCTAATTTGACGGAATTGGTTAAAATTAACGGAATGCAGTGGTCAACGTACTTTAAATCTATTTTGACCAAGTTAAGTTTTTATAAAAATTCAATTTTTTTTCTTTTTGAAAATAAAGCAAATTTGGTTCAATATAACACTAATTGATTTAATAAAATAAATATAACACTAATTGGTAAATCTCTCTCTCACTTCCATTCATCTTCTTCGTGGAGGCCTTCTTCTCAATGCGAGAAACCCTAGTTCTCGGAAGAACATCAAGTAACCCCAACTCCCCTCCCCAACCATGGACCGTTTGAATCACAGCAGAGAGACCGGTGAGAGTGGCGGTGGACGTGACTTCCGATTCCGGTATGAATTTTGCCATTGCAAGAATCGGGCTTCGCTGAGAATCGTCAACACCCATGGAAAACCAACAAGGGGGAAGCTATACTTTGTTTGTGAGAGAAAAGATTGCCGTTTTTTCAAGTGGTGTGAGCCAATCGACGAAGATGACGCCGTGACATCTGCAATGCCACTGCCGGATACCGAAAGTGAGTGTTTTAGTTTGATTTTGTCATCAATCGAGGAGAATAATAGGGCAATAGAGAAATTAAGTAGTGTTGTGATGTATGGATTTTGTTTCTTTGTTGTGGTGTTTGTTTGTATATTAGGGTTCAAGTAATGAAATTATGTTTCCAATGGTGAATCAAATCTGGAATCTTAATCAAATTTCAGTTTTTGGTGTATGTTGTACTCTAGAATCCTATGAATTGCAATCCAAAAGTGCGTTTCTTGGTGTTTGAAGGGCAAGAATATCTGCAACGTAATTTCCTCAAAATGTAAAGGACCAAAAAATGTATTCAAAATGTGAAGGACCAAATTGGCAGTGTAATCTTATATAAATAATCTGCATAAGAGTGCAAAAAATGTTTTCCATCTGGTGATTATCATTGATAGTTTATGTGTAACAGCCTAAACAATTTCACATCTTTAGCATCAACCCAAAAATGATATATATAGACACCTCCAACTCTAAAAGAAGAAAATAGAAGTCATGTAATTGGCCAAAATTGTAAAACGTGTACCTTTAAAACATCAAATGAAACCTCTATATACTAAGTCAAAATGAAGTTAGCAATTCAGAATGAAATTTTAAGATTGGGATATAACAAGTATCAACATACAATTCATGTCCCTTACAATCTATCCATATTCAACATACATTAGCATAGTAGGGGTGGTAACAAGTAGGCAAAAAACCACAATAACCTACAACAAGTAGGCAAAAAATCAACCACTAGTTTATAAAGTGAAACCACCATAACCTACAACAAGTAGGCAAAAAACCTAAACAATGGGCACTGCCCAAACCAAAATCAACCAAAACAATGGGGTAACACAATTGTGGTTGTTACAAAAACACATTAGCATAGTTTCAGTTCTTCACAGTTGATGAAGTAGCATGGTTGTCACCCACGGCTGAGGAGGGCTGATCCACAAACATGTCGGCAACAGCAGTTTGGCATCGTAGCCTATTGTGACCGGGTTGATGACACAATGTGCATTTTTGTACTGCTTCTCCTCGCTGTCGCTTCTTCCCTACAAAGCAGGTTGTTAACAATCAACATTAGTAAGGTTTATGTATTTTTTTGGTTTATAACATGGAAGACAATTATACCTTTTGCGCGTTTTGGGCTGCTCGGAGTAGCTGGCTCACGTTGGGGACGTTGGGGACATTTTCTTTTGTTGTGACCGACAACTCCACAAAGCCGACATTTGTAATCCATCATCAACCCTTTCCGTGACATCTTCTGGCCTCCATTAATGTCATCTCTAACTTGCACTATACAGGCTGCCCGAGCCTTATCTTTTGTCATTTCTCGAGCCTCTTGCAGGCTCTTTTGTCTAGCTCCCTTCGGACGTCCGGGCAGCTTGGTCAGCTCGGGTGGAATAACGTTCGGGTGGGCCGTCTTTGTCCATAGTTGCGGTCCTTGGACTGGATAGATGATGGCTCCATACACCATTTCGAAGGTTTCCTTGGAGTAGCACTTTGCGACAAAGTCGTCAACATTCTCCGAAGTCATCTCAATCGCTGCCATGGCATGTTGACACGGTAATCCAGTCAACATCCAGCGCCTGCAGCTACAAGTGCGGTCCCGCAGGTTGACAACAAATTGGTCATTCCACTTTGTATTGACTTGATAAATCCACTCCCAGTCCTCTTTCACCATGCATTCTCCAATCTTCTCCTTCGTCTTCTCAAGCTTCTTTCTGATTTTCGGGCCAAAAGCATCTTCCAACCTTGCCCCCATTTTCCTCCTTGTGGTTAACCTATCCATGAGATACATCCTAATACACTCGAGCATCCCATACAACGGCTTCTCCCGAGCAAATAGTAAGACCTTGTTGTAACATTCAGAAATGTTATTAACAAGGATGTCACATTTTGCTTCAAACCCAAAGAAGGCTCGACTCCAATTCTCCTTCGTTGTGTGATCTTCCAACCACTTGTATGCTTGCTCATTCTCTTCCTTCAATTCATTCATCGCCTTCTCGAAGCCATGAATATTAGTTGCTCGAGCTGCCTCCCAAATCAAGTCCTTCAAAATAATTGAAGGAAACGATTTCTTGAAATTGTTGTGCATATGCCAAACACACATCCGGTGTTCGGTATGCGGGCAACACTTTCTCATGCTATTGATTAGCCCCTGGCATTAACAAAAAGATTTGTTAGCCCCTGATATTGAGTAGTTTCTGGTTTATTCACAGAAAACAGCATTATGCTTAAATTTAGGAACCTGTAAGCATACTATGTTAGCATAACGTACCTTTTGTCTATCCGAGATGAAAGTCCACTTGCTAGAGTCCGTAATTTCCAAATCGTGCACCAACAGCCCGAGGAACCAATTCCATGTGTCAGTATTTTCAATTTGAACCACGGCAAAAGCTATGGGAAAAATCTGATCATTCGGATCCAATCCGATGGCTGTCAAAAGAATTCCCTTAGCTTGCCCCTTCAAATGACACCCGTCTAGGCCTATCAAGCTTCTGCAATGGCGTTTAAAAGAAGTTTTACATGCTTCGTAAGCAATGTAAATGGCCTTAAACCTGTCATTTCCATCCTCAAGCTGCTACGTTGCTAAGACAACCGTGCTCCCTGGATTAGTCCTCAGAATTTCAGCCTTGTAGTCATGTAGGCGCTTGTACTGCTTCACCAAGTCCACTTCTATCAACCTACATGCATATTGCGTAGCTCTCTTGACCTTCCCTAGAAAAATGGTGATCTTCAAGTCACAGTGCACCTTTTCTATAAATTGGCCAACAGTCATTCCAGGGATGACTCGAATATCTTCCTTGTATTTCTTAGCTAGATACCGTGCATTGGCACATCCATGGTTATATGAAGCCCCGCCACACTTATGTTTGTTCTGGAGACGGGAAACCTGCCAAAACCCATGGGCGGGCCTATGAGCCAGTGCCACGAGCCACGGGCATTCGCTATCCTTCTTGCTTCTTAGTACCCCTCAACAGTGAGCTATGCAACGAATGTTGTCATTTTTTTTCAACCTCAACTTCTTCCCCAACAATACTCCTTGGTGACGAATCAAGTCTTTGAAGTCTGACTTGGAATTAAAGCGCAACCCGGTTTCCCATCTCGGGTCGTTCAGATCAGTGTCAACCTTATATCTTCTAGTCAAACGCCTTGTATCGTCATCATGCTCTTGCTCTTCTTCATCTCCGGATGCCTAACTTGGTGAGTCACTAGGAAGTTGATCACTGTCGCTAGTATCATCAGGAATGTGCCTTGACATTGCATCCACGACCCTATTCCACCCTTCCACATGGGCAGCCATAATATTATCTTCATCCTTATCACTAAGGTCGTAGTCACTATCAACAAATGGAGGCACCTCCACATTGACCTCCTCAGCAACAACATCCACCTTGCTCTTCCCCTTATCATCAACATTAGCCTCTCCATGATCTTGTGTAAGGGCGTAGTCACTGTCAACGTTAGCCTCAGCAACACCAACCTTCCTCTTCCCCTTATCAGCCGCATTTAGCCTTTCATCAGTCGACTTTCCATAATCTCCACGATCTTGTGTTACTTGACTGACCAAAACCCATGTTGTTTCCACAACATATAGATCAACTATCCCGACTTTTACTCCAATGTCAGCCATCTCCATGGAGGATTTATTGTCAAATAAGCGGACCAAGCCTTCTTTTAAATTCATCCCAGTCTTCAAGTAAAAGTACTCCAACACACTTACATCTAGACCAAGATTCGTCTCAACAAACTCATCTACTTCAAGTTTCGACCATTTTTCCGGGTCACATCCGTGCATGTTCTCAGTCATCTCATCCACGTATTGTTTTCCACGGCTTCATCCATATATCCAGAATAGTGTGCTTTTGTTATGAAGGTACCATCTGCAATAAAAAGAAAATGAGAACCATATCAGTCCTAAACATATACTGTAAACAATCAAATATTATGTTAACAAGTGTGGTCCCCACTACCAAGATTGTTCCCCAACTCCAGACCGTAAGCCTTTAAAATTCGAAGCAGCAAAACACATCCCCAACCTTGGTCCCCACCAACACAAATCAAAGAATATACACACATACCCACATGCTCAGCACACTCAACACACCTGACCCACATGCTCAGCACACAGCGTGAAAATCCTAATCGAGACAAAACCCTAATCGCGTAATAAGTGAAAATCGAGACAAATCAATTCATAATAAGACAAAATCGAGCCAACTCAATTC
The DNA here is from genome assembly GCF_004379255.2 of Salvia splendens. Lineage (NCBI taxonomy): Eukaryota > Viridiplantae > Streptophyta > Magnoliopsida > Lamiales > Lamiaceae > Salvia > Salvia splendens. The sequence continues at coordinate 28,969,883 of NC_056040.1, forward strand.
CTATTAAGACAAAATCGAGACAAATAGAGGACAAATTGACACAAACATTTGGGACCACTTCGAAACGAGATTAAACATGCAGTAAAGCTTACCTTCTCGATTTTCACTCGGCGCTGGTTGACTGTGCAACGCCTTCCTCCTCCTCTCAAACATGTATTTGTTATCACGCGGATCGCCGAAGCAACGGTGATAGGAGTCATACACGTACCAACTCATTGCAAACTGCTTTGGAATCTCCGGCTCGAAACTGGTTGAATCGCCTAATCTATTCGAATTTTGTGAAGAGTTTAGGGATTTAGGAGTGTTGAAGAAGGGTTTTGTTCGAAGAAGTGTTGATGAAGGATTCTGTTCGAATTTGAAGTGTTGCTGAAGTGTTGCTTCGCCTTTTCCTCTAAAATTTTTATATTTTTTTTAATTTTCTTGTTTAAATTTTACATTTTTAAGTTTTTGATTAATTAGGTTAATTAGGTATTAGGCATTAATAAAACATAGTTATAACTATTAATATGGTCAAAATAGATTTAAAGTACGTTGACCACTACATTCCGTCAATTTTAACCAATTCCGTCAAATTAGGACTAAAAGTGGCCCGATTTCAAATGTGAGGGACCGACTAATCCAAAAGATAATGTTTTGGATCAAAATTAAAAAAACGCCAAATGTTAGGGACCATTTTGGGCCTTTAGTCTATATTCTGCAAGTATTATTTGTAGTCTTTTCGTCCCAAAGGAATATACACTTTGGGTTCGATACGAATTTTAATAAAAAATTGTAAAGTGAAAAAGAGATAGAGAGAAAATGTAATTAAAGTATTATTAATGGAAAATGGATCCTACTTCATTAGATTCATTAGAGAGAAAAAACTTCTAAAATTAGAAATGACATATTCTTATGGAACGGACTAAAAAAGAAAGAATGCACGTGAGACTGAGGAAGTATTTGAAATACACTGTACAAGTAAAATAAATCGCACGAATAGTCTCTCTCTTTATCTTTGATAAGATTAATATATTTGTCTCGATGAAAAGTTGAAAACATAGTTTTCTTAGGAGTCTTTGAAGTTTATTTATTTATCTTTGATATTGTACTTTCTTTTTGTCTTTGATTTCTTCCTTCACTTTTAATTCTCTTTTACTTTGTTTACTACGATTGGACCCAAGTCCAAGAATAAAAGAACAAATGTAACGCTAGATGACTAATGCCTAATATATGTCAAACGTGCTGCATTTGATGAACATACAGAGATATAAACCGAGCTAGCTAGAGTATTTCATATCTGGTTGACTTGAATATTAGAGGAAAATAAATGGGAAAATAAGATTGGTAAAATTTCAAGAAAATAAGTGTATCTTATTGGTGACGACTGAAGCGTGGGTGAAGCAAGCTTCTGTAATGGAGACAAGAGGGTAGATAGATAAAATCATAAAACTAATTGGGGCCATTGATTAAAACAATTTAAAATGGCTCATACCTTATTTATTTATCTATGCAAGGTTTATTTCTTGTCTCTCTTAGTTTTAAACTGATGGTTTTACAATTTGGTTTTTTCAAATAAAACTTCATAAAATATACAGTAGGAGTAATTACTTTATAAGATTCAAAGTATTTATATAATACTACTACTTTAAAGACCTTATAAAAGTTGAATTCAATGTCCTCCACCTTAAGAAAATGGTCAGTGTTCATCACCAGATAATCCAAATCTGGAAAATACTAAGGGACAAATTTCATCTTAATTGTCACACAAATAATCTTGAATTGAACAAATGTTAGCTTCAAATCAAAATGCATACAACTCCTACAAAAACTAGATATACTGGTATAGTTCAATTATTAATCCTCCCACACACGACTTAGTATATGAAAAAATAGACCAAAAATTAATGACTACTGAAAATTAGTGCCGGCGAGACTATGATGCAACAAGAGCTTGTGCGCAATCTGGTCTCTGGCATGTACAGCCTCAGCGGACCTCACGGGATTCTCCGGTGCGCTGAGATCGTCGAAGAGGTCGAACCTGAGGTCCGCCGCGATCCCCTCGTTCCTATTCTCGCATATATTATACAGCACGCAGCACGCCCCGAGCACGACAGGCAGATCGAGCAGCTTCATCTCGGTACGCTTTCGCAGGCACATCCACCGCGCCTTGAGGCGCGTGAACGCCTCCCTCGCCACCTCGTTGATCTTCTCATTGAACGCGTGCTGCGTCCACGTCAGATTCTGGTGCGCGTACGGCACCAGCAGCCATTCCGCGAGCGGGAAGGCTGAACTCCCGACGATCCACGTGGAAAAGAGATTTGCGCGGTGGAACAGCGCTGACTTGTGGAGCACCTGCTCGTCGGTCATGGAGCCCGGCCAGCCGACGCAGATGTCGGTGAAGACTCCGTTGGGGTCCACGACTCCTTGGAGAGTGATGGAATAGGTTGTCTTTTGTTTTCGCTCCGTGTGGCGCTTGTTGAAGTATGCGGCCACGCTGACCTTGGGGGCGATGATCGGGGTGTGTGTGGTGTAGATTGCGCCGCCTACCCCGGGGATGCCGGAGGAGGCCTCGAAGTCGCGCTGGATGGCGGCGGTGCGGGCGGGGTCGGGCCAGTGGAGGTACTTGGGCATGAGGACTGCGCGGATGGCGGTGCAGACCTCGAGGATGAGCTTGTGGCAGGTGGAGATCCCGAGGCCGAAGCGCCTCGAGACCTCGCGGAGGGCCTCGCCTGTGGCCAGGCGCCACAGGCACACGGCCACGCGCTGGGGCACGGGGATGGCGAGGCGGAGCATCGTGTCCTTCTTCGTCACGGCCGGCTCCAGCTCTTCGCAGATTAAATCGAACGTCGCACGACACATCCGGAAGGACTTCCGGAACTCCTCGTCCGGGTAGTCAGAGCTGCTCACCTGCTCCCACCAGGCATTGGACCGGCTCTTCACCCACAGGCGCGGCTGCCCCGCCGAGCTCGGCTCTTCGGCGTCCCGTGCCCTCTTTAGTAATAAATGGTCGTCCATGATATAGTGAGCATGAAGAATTGAATCAATATAATGGTGAGAAAGCGAGTATGCTATATATATAAAGGTGTGAATGCATATAGGAGCGCGACGCGTGAGGCACGATTGGGAAATGGGGGGGTTCGGGTCTGCTTTTCGATTTGATACGATGAAATAAATGGTTTGTTTTACTCAATGTTTTAAAAACCGGACCGGGAAGCGAACCGGCGTCATTATTGGTTCACTGGTTCAACCGGTTCACTGGTCGAACCATTGGTTGAACCGGAATACTGTTTTTATATATATATTTATTTATTTAGTAGTAAATAATAAGTAAAATTTAATTAAATATTTTATCAATAAATATTATAGTATTATACATTTAATAGTATTATTATAGAAAACAAGTCTTGTACTAGTATATTAGAATATTTAATGACGTTAAGTTTAAATACAATAATAAATTATAATACACAACATTAAAAACTAGTATTAAACTCTATGTATAATTATAAACTCCTATATTATAAAACATTAGTGATTGTAAAAGTATAATTAAAATATAAGAAATATATTATAATTAACAATTTCTTAAAAGAATATATAAAATTAAAATGAATTATCTTAAAAGAATATAAAATTAAAAAGAATATATTTTTAGTGAATGATAGAATTTTATTAACTTTTTATCAACAAATATAATTAAATATATAAATTATACTAGTAGTAAGTTATTGTAAATAAAAAATTTAATATTTATGTATAAAAATAAATAAGTTCATAGTATTATTTTCAAAAAATAATGCGGCAAAATAATATTATACACAAAGATATATGAATAAACATAAATTAAAAACATATATTTAATAAATACTCTTAGTATATAATCAAATAGTAGTAAACTTTTAATATAATTAATCACATATTCTTAATATACATATCTACGTATTAAACACGAATTATTAGTTTATATAGATAAAATATTTCGTGTTTAACATATGAAAATAACTTATGTTCATATTACTACCAAGAAGTCCTTGTGGTGTAGTGGTAGAATTGTTGGTAAGTTCACCGGGAGGTCATGAGTTCGACCCCTATCAAGGCCAAGATTTTAGAATAAAATTTTGAAAAGCATTTGAACCGGTTTCCGGTTCCCGGCCAGACCGGTCCGGCCGGCCGGTTTCGGCGGTTCATGGCGGTTGAACATGTCACTGGTTTTATAGTGCTAACCGGACCGGACCACCTACCTGTTCGCGGTTGAACCAGTCGAACCGGCCGGTCCGGTCCGGTTTTTAAAACATTGGTTTTACGCGGTGGTTGGGTTTTGAGTTGAGTTGGATACGCGGTCTTGGGAAAGGACGAGGAAGCTCTTTATCAAAGCTATTTGAAAATATCACAACATTCTATATTAGTCAAACATTGCAAAATGGGGGAAAAGGGCTCTTTTGGTCGCTTTACTCTTTCTGGAAAGTGTAGTTTATAATCCATAAACGGTTATTGGACATGCTATATGTCGAAAGTATGACACTCTATTTTCGTAATTTTTTATTCACTAAAGTCTAGTTTTGATCGCTTACATTTGCTCTAAAATTTTTTTTTGTCTCATACATTAAATTTGTATTCTTTTGGTCTCTAACATATTGTTTTGGTTCAAAATAACCATTTTCTATTAAAATTAACAATCAAAATGTTTTATCAATTTAATAACTTAATTATAATCTAGGACTAAAGTCCAATTTTGGTCATGTAAATTTTTCTACAAATTCTTTTCGGGTCTCATACATTAAGTTTATGACCTTGTTTGGGACTAAAATGTACCAAAGCAATATGTTATGGACCAAAAGGCCACAAACTTAATGTATGGGACCAAAAAGAATTTTAAGGCAAATGTAAGGGACCAAAATTGAACTTTAGTTTTTTTGTTGACTACATGCAAATTGAGCAACTAACGTTTCTTTTGAACAAATGAGCTTGCAGATTAAATATACTCGCCCGTCCCATAAAGATATGGCATTTGAAATGACACGAAACTTAATGTACAATTGAAGTAAGAAAGATAAAAAGAATGGTAATTAAAATAGTTTTGGTGCATAGTGGGATTCATTATTATTAGTGTTTATTGAGTTGTAATAGTGGGTCGTAGTGATATAAGTTGTAAATAAATTGATGTATATGAGTAATGTATTGAGAACAATTTTTTTATAAATGAAAATGTTCATATTTTTATGGGACGGACGAAAATAGAACACTCTAAGGGGCTGTTCACTTTACCCGATATTAGCAGTTTTGAGGGTAAATCAGATTCAATTCTTGTATTCAATGTCCAATATATCTGAAGAGCCCGAGCAATTGGAGGCGGCCCGCACTATTTTCTTCATGTTAACCCAGAATGTAATCTTTAAAAAAAGGTGGTTTTTAAAATTGAGGTGCCCAGGTTATGGAATGATACGAGCAAAATTGTCAAAATTACCATCGTAATCCCCGTGTCATATCAATTGCCCATATTTTTATAATTATAAGAGCACTTGCAACGCGTCTCGCGGGTGTCTCTTATCTCGTCCCTCCGAGACAAGACGGACGCGAGACGCGTTGCAGCGTCCCGTCTCGTCCCCGTCTCGCCGGCCCGCGAGTGAGCTTCGTCACGCTGACGCAATAAATCATTTTTTGTAAATTTCGAATTTTAAAAAAAAATAAAAATTTCAACGGTCATTTTATAAAAAAAAATTATTTTTTTTCTTTTTTTATTCTATAAATACTCATCTTTCAAGCGCGATTCAACATTATCAAAGCACCGGCTCGTACGTGGTTTATGGAGAATATGGTTGACATCATGTATACGTGCATAATCTTGCACAACATGATTGTCGCCAACGAAGGACCTGAGGCCGAGAAATTGGTTTGACCCTGAAACCCCGGGAAGCTCTACAACAAGTAGTCCGCCTCGCAGTAGAGTGCATTCGTCTATGCAAGATCGGTTGTCTATTCGGGCAAGGACATGTGATTCTACCGTCCACGCCCAACTCCAAGATGATCTAATGGAGCACATTTGTGCAAACTTTGGCAACCAATAGTGTGCGCGGAAGAAATTAAATTATGTATTTTAAATATTTTTTTAGGATTTTTATTATGTGTTTTTTTAAAAAAATTTAGAATTTGAAGTTGTAATTTTATTTTATTTAATTTAATGAAGTGTGTTTTTATTAATTGAATTTGTTGGAAATAAAAATGAAAAATGAAATTGAATGAATAGTTAATAGATGAGATGGTTAAAAGACAGATAAGAGATGGAGGGTTGTATGTGCTTGTCTCTTAGTTAATAGATGGAGTGAAAAGTACAGTGGAGCCCATGAATAGTTAAGAGATGAGACGGTTAAGAGACAGCGTTGCGAATGGCCTAATGTTTTTCCTTTTTATAATAATAAAAAATTTCCTTTCAAGGGACTTCTTTCCAAAATCATACAAAATTCGAATTTTGCCAATATAAATAGCATGTAGGCTAGTTGTCAAAATCATCCAAAATTCGAATTTTGCCAATATAAATAGCATGTAGGCTAGTTGTCGAAAACCTCTTTCATAGAAAAAGAAATCGATCTTATTTATTTTTCTTCGTTTTTGACAAGTCTGGACTATATATTCACGATACAATTTGGTTAAATTGGTCACGCAAATTAGATAATGGGTATATAATCCATACTTTTTGTTTTGTTATTTTTTAGATTTCTTCAGATGAATTTTAAATATGAGGGAAAAATAATAAGTTAAAATAAATAGCTTGATTATTTTTTAAAATAAAGGACAAGTTAGAGAGGAAGAGAGAAACTATATGCTCCCTTTCCCTTTTGTCCCTTATAAATATAAATTTTTAAAGGACACCCGGGTAAGTAAGAGAAATTTTGAAAAAAAAATAATTAAAGTATTATTAATGAAAATGGGTCACACCTCTTAAAGAGAAAAATGTTTTCAAAAATAGATATTACATAATTTCAAAGGGCGGACTAAAGTAAAAATAGTTTTATTTTTTTATGAATCAATTAATGAAATATAAAAACGTTAAGAAAATGTATAAACAATACTCGTGCATAACCTAAGGGATACATGCTAACTAGGAGGCTAGCAAGCATGGAAGGGAGAGTTACACTTTTTAGGAGCAATTGTGGCCCCTAAGTAGTGCTCAACATATAGAAACAAATATCCCATACAATAATATGATGAACTCAAAAACATGAGAACAAAAGCCAAAGTTGGCATCTCCTCTTCATACTTTCTTCACCGTAATTGTGCAAAAACCATGATGTCATCCATGCTGACCTCAAATTTGGTAGAGGTTGGACCTCGTTAAAACCTTTAAGTGATAAAATTCAGTGAGAAAAACTCCCTATGAGGAAAAAGAGTACCCTTGTAACTAGGAGTGGAGAGTGGCCGGAAGCAGGCAAATTAGATAACTCTTGAGATGTGATTGCTCATGTCAGTAGAGAGAGTATAATGTAACACATGTTACTATCTTCACTTCAAACACAATGTGTTTCGGTTCAAATGCAACCTCCTCAAATATTAGTGAATTTCAGGTCCTCCATATTAAGCTCACTTATGCCATGAGAGATTGAGAGCTAATCTTCCAGCCTTGCACATGACATTCACTCCACTTTCTTTTCTTGACCATTCACTTGATGGTCGTAATCAGTCTATGAAATCCAATTATCGCTTGATTTCCCTCCATAACCTCTCTTATATCACACTAGAAGAAGATGGTGATCACCAGACTTAGTGTGTGCCATGCACAGTGGATAGTGCGGGTCGATATCCATGTACCCCAGTCTGTCCCTTGTTGGCAGGTTGCCTTTGATGGCTTGCCAGATTGTAGACGAGTGTCACGCGACACAAAGTCCTTCCATACGAATCCGAGACTCAATTTTCGTTCACCCTTTGATCTGAGCCATGTACGGATGTATATAAATGTATATATATATATGGAAAGTTCAAAACAACTATCATTTGAAATTATTTATTTTTCCATAAAAACTAAATGTCTCATTAATTAGGCATGGATCTATTTTTAACCTTTTCTTTTCAGGGAAAGCACTATATGGAATAGAATATTCGTACTAAATGAGAACATAAATCATTACGGAGTAAAATTTATTCAGCAATAAAATAATCTCAGATTATGATGTAGCCGTCAAGAATTATTGCTTTCTCTCCGATACATCCCTCCAATCCAAGGTATCATTCAAATTCTGTGGCAATCCGGAAAAATTATTTGTTTGCTCGGCGCGATGGGGAATCCGAAGCAGAAGTGGACCGCCGAAGAGGAAGAGGCGTTGCGCGCCGGCGTCGCCAAGCACGGCGCGGGGAAGTGGAAAATTATCCACAGAGACCCTGAGTTCCATCACCTCCTCTCTTCTCGTTCCAATATTGATCTCAAGGTAATTATTTTCTCTGTAATTGACTATGGACAATTGCAATGTTATCATCAATTTTAGTTTTTTTAAGCATTGTACTGAATTTATAATTGGTTATTTTTCTCTACTTTTTTTGTCCATCTCTCTCTCTCGTCGTTTAGGGCTGTTTATATACGAATAGAGATACGCTGCTTAATATTCAATTTCTCTCTCCATGTTTATTCATAAACTACAAGTGTTGCAAGCTTATTGAATTCATAAATGGGATAGAGAATCAGGTATCGTGGTTGAAGTAGATAAAATGTGGCTCTTTTATGATTACAGTTGGTTTTTCTTTAACAGGATAAGTGGAGGAATTTGTTTCCTAGTGGCCAAGGTCCAAGAGATAAATCAAAGGCAACAAAGGCGAAACCGAATCCTGCTGATGCTCCTGCTACTCCACTGCCAACTTCACATACCTCGGGTTCAGTTGCTCGGTCGTCCAAGGATGCATCTACAGATGTTGTTATGATAGACTCTTTAAGACCCTTTCCAGAGGGGATTAATGCTGCCAAGTAATTGTTCTCCACCACTATTGGCTTAAACAAGTTTGTTTGTTTGATGTGTTATGTGCTTTACCTCAAAAACTAGTGGAGTGCTTATTAATTTAGTTTTCTATGTATTTATGTATATATGTATGTGCATATATGTATGTCTGGAATCCTCAACCATAGGCAATAAAACTGAGTAAAGATTGTTTTGATATCACCAGTCTTTTTTTATCTTATTGTCTCTGTCGGGAGTGCATATGCTTGTCAATGAATTGGATAGCTAATTTAGCACTATAAGCATCTACTGTAGTAGCAGGGTATGAAATAGATTGACGAAGATAATATATTTCAGGCAGTTTAACTTAGATGCAAATATGTGCTGTAGTGTGCCAATAGTGAATAGTGGAGGCTCAAGAATAAGGATACGAAGGATGAAGGTGGAACAGTACCCAATGCAGTATTTTTGGACGATATAATGAGTTTTGGTGTTCAGTTTAGATGCTTGGACATCATCTTAAGAATCTAGAGCTTTTACAAGTTCAAATTTACTTTCCATGTAAATTATTAATATTACTAGTTGGTTGGTGAAGTGTTTTTTCCTTAACTGGTAGAATAGAGCTTGTATGTATTTTATTGACTGCGTAACAAACTAACAGTAAACATATCATTATTTCAGTAAACATAGACTTTAAATTTCGATAGTTCTGCATTATTTGGCTGCACTAATTGATCGTTGGATCCCATGTATATTAGGTTTCAATATCATGAATTGACCTGGAGACCCTTGTAATGATTCTACACTGGCTAAGTTCTAAAAAATGCAACTTTAGTCTGGAAAGTTTTTTCGTTTGACATTAGTATATCAATTGAGATGTTTGTTGTTTCTGGAGTTAAGAACGCGGTGGGAAATTGTGGAACTTACTCATAATTGATTAATATGTTCCTATGTGCTTCTACTAGACTTCTAGTTGTGGTATTAAAGACAGTGATAATGAAGGAAGACAGAAATAGAATACAAAATGTCTTATTCTTGTATTTTCCCTGATAAGCATGTTCTCATATTGGCACACTCTCCGTCTTCTTGTGACCTGAATTTCTTGATTTCTGGTAAAATTTTAATATTTATCCTCTTGTAATGCATGGCATTATTGTTTGGTGCAGGTACAATACAATGAAATTTGAGACGTCGTCAACTCTTAAAAACCTAAATGGTTTGGATTCTAGTGCAATAAGCTTTATTGAGGTTGGTACATTTGGTTCTGATGAATATAGTTGCATGCTACAACTCAGTTTCTACTGAAATATTTTAGGGCCACAATCTTCTAGTGAGATTATATTTGACCTCTTAAAGTTGTGTAAATATTCTAGAGGCTCATTAGTAATATTTTTTTTGTTTTATAATTGGTCCTCGAATTGGAATTTGTTACCTATCATTTTCTGCATGTTGCTGACATTTCACAGAATTATGGTTAGGAGCATAAAGATCGTGATGTTATATCCTTACTATGGCTCATTCGCTTAGCTAATTTATTCCTTTTCTTCTGTCTTCTATGGCCGAAACTCTTCATGTAGAGTTAGATACATTGAGCCTCTGTTTTAGTGTGAACATTAGAATTTCAGTTTGCTTTATTCTGCTGTTTTAAGCTGGATAGAGAAAGGCTGTTTGGATCAGAGATTGTTGTTGCCATGTGTTTCATTGTCACTCTCATCTTGTAAATGTTTTTTGTGCTTATGAATTTCATTTTACTTAAGTTTGTGCTTATAGTGCCTAAAGAGTAAAGATATTTCTGCTTCTGTGTTGAATATTAATGCAGCAAAAGCATGAGGTACCAATTCAGAGCATTGGTTGCCTTGTCGATAAAGTGGAAGAGGCAGCAGCCTCCGCTGCCTACCAAATTGCAGAAGCTGAAAACAAATCATTTGTTGCTGTTGAATCTGTGAAAGAGGCGGAGAGAGTAGCTAAAATGGCCCAAGACAATGAATCACTCCTACAATTCGCAATGGATTGTTTCAATCAAAGTAAACTTTCAAACCCTTGTATCTTTTTCTCTACCTCATACTGATTGATAACCAATTTATTCATCTATAAGAAACATGTTTCACCCATTTTATCCTCAGCGACAGGCGAAATATTGGTAATGGCATAAGAATTGTTGCTGCAGTGGTGGTGGCATTAAGGTTCGGTGTTCTGCAGTTCGTTACCAGAATCTTGCCATGGTTCCTGCTGAATTTCGATAGGTTATTTAAACTTTAGGATTTGAAAATATTACTAGTATTGCTTGTGTAGTTTTAGTAGAAGGTGCCTAGGGTTTCATATTTATAGCATTTCTCGTCGTTTTGTTTTGCAACGACAAGAGCATCCTGAATGAGTAACAAGTAAAATATTTAGGGAACATCTCGGAGCTCATTCTTTCTTTGCTGCGTTTGATTGCACGAAGAAACTTCTTCGTGTAGTTGAACCTCGATAAGGTGTTATCATCACCAACAAAAAGTAAACTTCATCTAAATCCTTATCCTGCTCATAGGGCTTGAAACTTCTGCACAATATATCATCTAAAGAGTTTCTAAATCCGGAAAGACAAAGAGAAGCAGAATCTTGATATGGATTTCTTTTGTTGGATTCATTTCATCACTGCCATTTTCAACTACTGCAACAACAAACAGAACACTTTTCTCTCTTAGCCACTACCAAAATTTTTGGCCAGTAAAATTTGCATAACATTAACAATTTTCAGTACTAAACTCTTCAGCAAAAAAATGTGCATAAGATTAAGAGTTGAAGGTTAATAATAATAATAATAATCATCAGAAATTGGTAAATCCTTTCATGTCTTAGTTCTTTTAGCAAAACATCATAACGAGTGATAGAGGGATATAACAAATGATACAATCAATAATTATTAGAAATGATATATGATCATTATCGACTAATCTAGAAGCATAGATAGAAGTAGAAACTGGAAACTTCGAAATTTCAATGAGAACTATGGCAGCAGATGTTCATGGATCTAAACAAACTAACAGAGTTGAATATGCAATAAAAATTATTCGTTTTACTATAATATTGATAATTTTCTTCATACCCTTTATTTTGAGAATTTTAAATCGTGATCCTAAACCTATGCAAGGGTACAAATTTCCTAAAAAAACACTAAGCATGGTCAAAATTATGATGTGTCTTGCAATTTTGAAATAGTTCCATGAGGTAACCAAGATATCAAGCACGGACAAAACAATTGATGATTCAAACGATGCAGTTTCTTGACACACAAAACAAAGTTGTTTCATTAAAATAATTTCTTTTTTCTTGCATGTTTCTTTTCTTTTTATTTATTTATTTTTACAAACACTCCCGGGAAACGTCTATTGACGTTGTGTGCTTGTCACTTAGGGCTAGGGTCATAAGTTGCCGTGGATTGCCTAGAGTTGTTAGGATCATCAAATGCATATCCGAATTCTACATTTGTTTAAATTTTATCCGTTTTAGGCCAAGTTGATACATGCATAGATTGGCTTTTGAGTTACTCTCATAAAATCTCAAACCAATTGAAAACAATATTGCCACAACGACGTATTGGCTCCTAGCAATTGCACAACATCGCCATTGTCCCTAGCAATGATGTAGCGTTGTTGCGCGATTCACGACTTCCTGCGATTCTCATCACGACACTCACACTAGGGTTGATGCAATGTTGAATCACAAACCACCAAATAAGTTTTTATTTTTTGGTTATTTTGTCTCATTTTCTTTAATTAGATTTTTTCGGGCTTTTTTCTTTAATTAGATAGAAAATACTTAGAAGAGTTCTTAGTTTGACTACTAGCTAGAGATCTTACGTTTTCTATTTGGTTTTAAATAGAAATAAACTACTGGAGTTCGTGGTCCAGCACGAATTTACAATGTAAATGGTTAAACTATGAAAAAATAGGCGTGCATGCAAAAATTTATACTATGATTTATACATTACACCATGATTGATGATTTGCATAATAATAATCAATCATACTTGCAGAATATGAATATGCATAGGGTGTATTTTATTCCTTAAATCAAATTTTACCCATTTGATCAATGCACGGTTTATAAGGACTTACGATATTCCACATTAAGACATTTCTATCCCAAGCACAGTTTGCACCTTTTTTATACTAATAATAGTGTTAAGTTTTGGATACATTTGACTACTTTTATCTATGTTTTTTGGGGTAAATATATGTATATGGTTTATATTTATACATAATTCGCTTACTATTTTTTAGTGCTTGTAGTCGAACTAATTTCTGAATTTTCAGATGTTTATTTTGATCATTCAAATTATTTTTCTTGGACGTCCTTCTCTAAATGACACATTTGGAAACATCACTCTCTATTTTTTTCATCCATCTTACTTTATTCTCTTCCTTAAACTAACAAAATAACACTAAATAAAATATCCGAAAAAAGAAATGGTTCACTTAGAGTGGGACGGAGGAAGTACTGTACTACTACTCCTTTATCCTTGAATGATAAAATTTGTTGGGTTGAGTCGTGACTGAACTATAGTATATATATCTGCATGTGCTGAAATTGAGAGAATAAAATTCTGTTAGCATTTCATTATAGCAATTCAGTTGGGCAAATTTGTCACGTTCTCAGCGTGATCGCCCCTTCACCTCTCTGTCTCTCTCTCGGAAGATACAGTACCTGCTGCCGTGAAGATGTACGGACAAAGCCTCGCTCGTTTCATCATCGGCATTGTTGGTTTGTGCTTCATCTCTCTCTTTCTTTACGTTTTTTCTTTCCTGAGTATTTTTTTTATCTGTTTTGCATGTATGCGTACGTGAGTAGTCTACAGTTTTAGTTTTAGTTTTTTTCCTTGCTCCAGAACTGATTCCGTGTAAATTAGATTTGATTTCTACGGCGATTGATATAGCTTAGTGAGAAGAAGATCGATTTGTTTTCTTCCATTTGTATCGTGATTTTGGCGCCATTTTTTTATCGATTGTTTATTCATTATGTGGAATATACGAACTCGAGGTAGTCTACTCTATCATAAGAGTAAACACGATCGTTGTTTTCTGGAATTCTACTTTGTTCAAATCTTAATCGGAGTATGCAACATTTCATTATGAGTTTATCCGTTTGCTCTTTGCGCATTTTTCTTCATGGAATTAATGCGAGCTCTTGAATTCGTTTGATGTAGGCAATGTCATCTCTCTGTTGCTGTTCCTGTCTCCAGCGTAATACTCTCTCTCTCTCTCTCTCTGTAATTAATTTAACCCAGTCAGAAATTGGAAGGAACTAGATTCAGATTGTGAAACCGATTAAGATGTCGTTCAATTTAGCTTAGCAATTAAATGGTTGGCTTGAACATTCTCAAGGAAGATGCAGGAAAAGGAAATATCTCATTTATTCCAATAATCAGATAATCTTACTTAATCACTCTTCTATTATACATTCTGCCACTCGGTTTTGATAAGCTGATGACATTCACAACAGGCCAACGTGTCTGCGAATATGGAGGAACAGAACCACGGAGGAGTTCCACCCCTATCTGTTCCTCGCCTCGGTGTTGAACTGCACGTTCTGGGTATTCTATGGTTTACCAGTGGTTCATCCTGACAGCATTCTTGTAATCTCAATCAATTCAGCTGGCCTTATACTGGAGCTGATTTACCTCATCATTTTCTTCTGCTACACCAATAACAGGAATAGGGTAAGTAAGTAGTTATGATTGGCCATCTTGATGTTTATGTAAGTGTTGTCAAAAATGAATGGTACTGATTGTTATCTGCATCAGGCTATCATATTTGGTATCCTTATTGTAGAACTCATCCTTCTTGGTATTGTTGCTGTCATCACACTCCTCTGCTTTCACTCACACGCCTCTCGCTCCATGTTCGTGGGGATTATCTGTGTCGTGTGTGGGATCATCATGTACGCCTCTCCTCTGTCCGTCATTGTAAGTTTCTATATCTCTTTATGCTACGACTACGAGTTATATATTCCTTGGCCGATCAAAATTGACCAACTCATCAATAGGGACAAGTTATAAAGTCACAAGATGCTGAGTTCATGCCGTTTTGGGTCTGCCTTGCTGGTTTTTCGAATGGGATCGTTTGGTTCATCTATGCCTTCCTCAAGTCTTTCGACCCTTACATCGCTGTGAGCTCATTGCGTAACAATATGAATCATCCCATTGTGCAAATTCTGGATTGATCTTATACATGACTATATTTTGGTGTAGATTGGAAATGGACTTGGAGCAGCTTTTGGTTTGTTTCAGCTGTGTGTGTATGCTTATTACACATTTATGGGTAAGAGAAGTGCTTCGGTTGATAGTGAAGTCAAGCATTGTGAGATTGTATGATTGCTTTGAGAGGAGAGTTATTCAACTTTGGATATTTGCAAATTCTTCCAGCTCATGATTCTTTTTGCTTAGACTATGTTTTTTAAACGATTCAACTAACTATTCCTGATTGATCTCAGCCTCTCACCTACATATGAGTTTATATATTTAGAGAGATTGCTATTTTGCGTAATTTCCGAGTTATTTGGCCTGGTTGGGTTTCTAAATAGTGTATATTTTTATATAATACATAACTTCTTGAAGTCGTTTCTAAATAGTGTATATTTTTATATACATAACTTCTTGAAGTCGTTTCTAAATAGTGTATATTTTTATATACATAACTTCTTGAAGTCGTTTCTAAATAGTGTATATTTTTATATACATAACTTCTTGAAGTCGAAAATGTGTTCGAATTAGTAAGGTTATTTAGAAGCATAAATTTGGGCACCTAATTAGTTATGGTAAGGTAATTTGAAGCATAAATTTGGGCACATAATTAGTTATGGACATTGTTAGGTTCCAGTTCCAAATTATGATCACAACACGTGAATGTAGTTCCCCAAAAAGTTGGCTCTCTTAGAAAAAATGAAAAGATTGCTAGGACAATAGAGTATCTATATTACGACTGATTAGGAATGATCACGATAAGGTATATATATTACGACTGGTGATCACAGTAGAGTATCTATATTACGACTTATTAGGAATGATCCTATATATATCAAGAGTTGTGTTTCTAAGTAGTGTGTTTGATAATTTAATTAAACTTTTAAATTATTTAAAATTTTTATTTAGTGCAAAAGATAGAATATTATGGTAATTTTTGTGTAGACTAAAATATCATCAATAATATGTATACACAAATTGAAAGGGGGAACTATGGAGGACAATTCAGTAATTTCCACTATCTTGATTCAATTTCAAATGGAATGCCAGTTAGTGATTATGATTGTTTAGATTGAACATAGATTCGATGGAGTATTTACTAAAGCTAATAATATAAGTAGCAAAACACACGATTAAAGCCGGATAAAAGCTTGTAAAACATACTAAACAACGCCTTACCTTATTATAATTGGAGAAAATATACAAACTTGTCATACTATCTTTTTAACACTTTCCTAAAAGTATCCCAATATTTTTTGTACGCAGTATTTGAACAACGTACAAAAATATCTATAATTAAGTTTTGGGGGTTTATATTGTGAAATATGCAGTTAGGGTTAAGAATACGAGTTATTCTTACTTGGTGAATATAGGATTAGGAACCCACTTCCTCTTTGGCGCGAGACGTTCATTTTATGTCAGTTTTTTTGTTAAGCTTTAAACAGTATTTTTGCACTGTTTCAAGCTATGTACAATATTATTTGGCCTTTTTTTGGTTTTTTTTAACGGAGCAATTTAAAGTTAACTATCAACTAAAATTGTTGATGACAAGGAAACATAAAAATACAGAAAAATAGTCAATACTATTATTATAACCTCTGATTCAGGATGAACTAAGAACATTGAACATAAAAAATCCTGTTCAAAATGAAGAAAGTAAAATTTTCGTGATTTTTCAGCCAATTGAATTGAGTTAGAAAATACTAACTTCGAGCCTTCGAGGAGTATGTATAATAAATGCGAGTTAGAAAATAGTAACTTCGACATTCTTAGTTCATCTTGAATTAAAAATTTTCCGATTGTATCGCTAATGTTTTTTTAATTTTTAATGAATTTTTGGATTCAAATTCAATTATTTTCGAAAAAATTGAGTGCTTTCTCGGTTCTCAACATTGGACTAAATTAACTTCATAGTCTTGACCGTTAATTTTCAAGTCCAAACATATGGTATATAATCTGAACTAGGCAAGAATATTATTTAGTATCAAGTCCTAAATTAAAAAAAAGATCATATATAAAAGAGCAAATGTGGACTTTATCTTAACACATTTTAACAAAAACATGTCACAATATTTTCTTATATTTTTCCTCATAATTAATCTATCGTTTAAAATTTGACAATGAACCCACTATTTAACAACATACAAACCGGACCTTTTGATTAAGGTTAATTCAAGTCAAAAGGCACGTAGTAAAGAAAAGAAAAAAAAGAATGTCAACACGGTATCAACCGTTGCAGTAGACATGTTAAAAAAAAGAAAAAGAAAAAAAGAGATATTTTGAAATTTGAAAATAATAATAATACTAATAATAAATCAATTGGTGTCACCATTTGTGCTCTCCCGGGGGCCAATTATAATCACAAATTCACAATTAGTTTATTTTAACTTATTTTGATTTACGTTTGAGTTCTGCTCCATCGTTATTTTCTGACATGTTTGGTGTTGTGAACTGGGAGGGCTACAAGTTTGTTAATTGGTCGAGATTGGTCGAGAAGTGATGAAATTTTTATGAGCCTTGTCTGATACCATATTAAATGGTAAAGACGACATTACATAAAAGAAGAGAGGAATATAGTTTGTAACATGCTTGATTGTAATCATTATGTTATTTCACTATATGTTTCCCTTTAAATAGAGATTTACATAGTTTTTGTACATGATAAAACTTGGGGAAGAGAATAAAATCAATTACATTTAGGGCAAACTTCCTTAAAAGTCATAAACTTTTACTAAATTTCAGTTTTTCCCACGAACAAAAAAATTGTCGTATGATGTCACGAACTTTACAATCGGTTGTCGTTTTCCCATGGCGGGTTTTCCGACTATGAATCCAGCTAATGTGGCTGCCAAGTGTGTGTTGAGTGGATGATGTGGATGCCGAATTTTAAGATGATGTGTCTTATCATCCTCCACCACTCCTCATCCCTACGTGTACTCTCTTCCTCCTCTTCCTTACACCCCGGGACTCCGATCCCAACCCCGACTCCACCATCAACGAAATCAGTTGACCTACTCTCTCTCTCTCTCTCTACAAACCCAAATCCCCAAATCTCCACCGCCACCGTAAGCAATAGGGAAAGGCAGAGATGGTGGGAGGATCTCCACTTTGACAGTTATGGTTCTTTTTATTTTGGGCTTGTTGGATAAAAATAGAATTTGGAAGACGACGGTTGCTGAAGCGAGGGAGCCGGTGGAGGAGGCGGTGACGACGGCGGAATTCGGAAACTCAACGGCGGAGGAGCTTCTTGGAGGAGAGAATCCATATTCTCTTCTTCTTCTTCTTCTTCTTCTTCTTCTTCTTCTTCTTCTTCTTACTGTAGAGAGAATTCAAGAAGACTTTGTTGAATACGCCGCCGCGTCTTCTCTCACTCTTACTGCATTTCTGTGCCGGCGGCGGCGGAGGTTGTGATGGTGGCGGTGGCGTCGTCGTCGCGATGAGATTTCTGTGTTTCACACATTTATAAATCTATCTTCTACTCGTCTTCCTTTTTCCGCGCTTTTTCCCGGCTCCGTTTCTCACTTTCTTCGAATTTCGACAGCGGGGCTTCCTCTACCGGTGGCAGAGGTGGCTCGGGTGGCGAGACGGGATTGATCAAACCCAAATCTTTGTAAAATCTCCTGCTCGATCTCCCCTCTCTCAAAGCTTCACCCTCCCTCACTACCCTCTTTGCAACCTCCTCCGGCGGCGGCGCTACCCATTCAGCCGGAAAATTTTTACCACCCGCAGTGGGTTTATACATAAAACTACGTCGTTTTTTAGCTGTAGAAAACGATGTCGTTTTATGAATTTCCCACGATCTCCATGTCAGCTTTCAGGCTTGCCACGTATGCTAATTTTCATCCGGAAACCATAGGGTCGGGTCAAAATGGGAGATACCAGCAACCCGACAAAGTTCGTGACATTATACGCCAATTTAATAGTTCTTGGGAAAAACCGAAATTTGGTGAAAGTTTGTAACTTTTAAGGCAGTTATTTATTACATTTAATACAATAGCAATCTATTTCCAGACTTAGTGTGGTGATTTGATTCTGATTTGTTTTGCTTTTCTAACAAAAACAATGTCTTTTTCTAGAAAATTTTTTTTCATCTCTTCGATATTACTTGCATATTATTTGGCACACTACAAAATATAAAGATTTTTATATTGAATCACTAAGCCCCAAGTAAGAAAAATAATCTATGACCAACTTAACATGTTCACTTGAACTCAAACACAGAATTTTTAGTGATCAATGTAACCCTAAGTTTTATGCATTTTATAGTCACATGCCCAAATTGATCCGTCAATTGCACCGTGTATATATATCAAATGAGTACACACGCTTGTATATTCACCTAAATAATTATAGTATGAATAAGTACTCTATGATAAGGCTGGAGAAAAATACTGAATTACTGGCCTTATCATACCAAAAAAATACCGAAAAAATCGAATTTTGGGTATACCGTGATTTTCGGTACGGTATGATACCTTGCCGAAATCTTTCGGTAAGGTAACGGTATGAATTTTCACATACCGCGGTATACCGCTGCATACCGAAAATCGGTATGTACCGTAAATTAAGGTATATACAGTAAAATATAAATATAATAATATAAAATATATTTTATATATTTTTTAATTATAAAATCTATTATGAAATATAAATATAATTACGAATAAAATATATTTAATATATTTTTTAAATTATAAATAATATTTTAAAAACTCAAATTATCTATTTTCATTGATGTTGAAAGTAAGGTATGCCGCAAAAGTACGGTATACCGAACTTCGGTACAATATACCGGAAATGAGATACGGTATCGGTATGAAAATTCGTCATACCGAAAATTTTAGTAAGATAATGGTATGATTTTTTCGCATACTGAATTTATGGTGTGGTGGTTTTGATAAGATAAACCGTACTTATCCACCCCCAGTGGCGGACGCAGCAAAAATTATTGGCAGGGGCTTGGCTTTACTGTATATTCCCTTCGTTTTAAAGAAGATGACCCTTTTTTTTAAACGACACGATATTATATGCAAGTTTTTTTTTGTGTTAAATAGATAGAATGAAGTATGAGAGAAGAAATAAAGTAGGAGCTAAATAAATTTCATTTTTAGTAATTAATCATCTTGAGTGAGACAATATAAAAAAGAAAGTGGATCATCTTCGGTAGAACAGAATGAGTATAAATTCAGATAATGCAGAGATAATTTTTATTCAATTTTCAGTTTATTTTAAAAGGATTACCTAAAACAAACTAAAATTGGTCTTCGTGTTATCGAAAATGCAATAAAATATGGTGTACTTTTGATATATTAACAACAAAATTACTAACTTTGTAAGAAAGAGATAGGTTATAATAAAACATTTAATAACCCATTTAATATGAATGAACTCCTATTTAAGGAAATAAATTTTAACTCCTTTAATAAATATTTCTTCACGTTAAATACGTTAAATTTATAAATCAATAGGATTTAGAATTATAAATGCAATGTGTGTAACACGCGTGGGAAGCTGCGTGAGAAAAGCTGAAACTTTACTTTAAATATAGTTATTATATTATTAGTCACTTCGTTCTTCTTTACCAAACGTTCTCAATCTTCTTCTTCCGCCATTGCTGGTACTTTCCTTCTTCTCTAATTTCAAATTTTAGCCCCTTCCACCCAATCAATTTTCAAAAATTTAATCTTTGAGGACATATATTGGGAAGGGCTGAACAAGAATTCCAACCAATTCGAAAATGATAGAAGTAGAAAAAATAATAAAAAAAATCATTTGGCAGGGGCTTAAGCCCCTTGTCCCCTCTTCCTGTGTCCGCCACTGTCCACCCCTATTCTATGATACACATATTGCTTGATATAATTGAATAGCATAGTTAGATAGAAAAAACAACCATGTGTTGCATTCATGTGTTGTATTTAATATGCATAAGCTATGTTGTTCAAGTCGTTTTCGATATTATCCATAAGCGTTCTATAGGTATATTTAATTTATGAATAAGACACCACACAATTCAGAAACTAACATATATAGCTAGTGTTTAGGTTTCACTATCAAATATTTAAATTGTCTTAGGTTGTCATATATACAAGCCTATAATGTGTTCATCAACTTGATCGTTACAATGATCAATTTGGGGAGTACTTATATTATTCAAATTTTTTACTCCACAGTCGCAGATCCGCTCTAATAGGGTGAATATTCAATTTTTGGTTCGGTTTTTTTGATCAAATTGAACTGAATTGAAAAATTAAAATTTTGTGACAATGAAAATCGAACCAAACTAAGCTAACCAAAAAATCAATCCGAAAAATCAAATTTTTATAAAGATATCAAAAAAACCAAACCCGAAAAACCGAAATCGCACATTATATCCAAAAAAATCTAATAAAAAAAACAAAATTCCAAAAATTAATTTTCCAAAATTAACACAAAAAATATATTATCACCCAATTGCTAAAAAGTTACATTCTTTATAAAACCTACGTATATTATATAATACAGAGTATTAAAAGAAAATTCGGTTTTTTGAATATTCAAATTTTCAATTTTTTTCGATCCGAAAAACCAAAATTACCCAAAAATTTAAACAGAATCATAAAAAAATTGAATCGAATTTTAAATTTGAATTTAGTTCGGATCAGATATTCGATTTTAGTTGTTTTGCTCACTCCTATGCTCTAATACCATTATAGAAATTAATGAATACTTAAAATCAATAGGCGATAGGTGTAATGGTCCAAATATTTGTTATATTATTACTCGTTCATTTGCCCAACTACACTTTCAATTTACTAACTAAGGTAAATGAGATACATACTTATATTTCAATCAAATAGATGAACAACCAATACTACGTCTATTTATTACGTGAAATATTACAAAACCAAACAGGCTAATTTGACTAATTCCGATTGTGATTTATTACGCGCAATGAAACGATAATACCAACTATTTTTGCACGCATCAATTTGATCTAAAAATATTGGACCTTATTACTATTGGAAGACATTATAATATTCCACAAATAAATATGTACAAATGGTGCCAAATTCAGCATCTTCCGAAGGTGCTGCTACCGAGCCGTAAGAGCATTCACAATGGTAGATGTCCCGGCGGACGTTGGACTGGCATGCCAGACGTCCACGCGGGACGTCCGCCATTAGGCAGCATGCAGATACGGACGTCCGTTGCGGACACCAGAGTTCCGCGGCTTTTCGGGACGTCCGTCGGGATGTCTGTCGGGACGTCCGCCATTGCGTTGACACGACTGACGTCTCGATTTTTTATTGTTTTTTTGTGGATGTCCGCCATTGTCTAATGGGATGTCTTTATGACGTGGCAGTGTAGTGGGATGTCCTTATGACGTGACAAGAGGTGTTTTTGGAAAGTCCGTCGGGATGTCCGCCGGGACATCCGTTCCATTGCGGATGCTCTAAACACTAAGATACGTCACCATAGTCACAAATCAAAGTATGGATGAACATTCAACATATTAAAACCGCCTTATTTTTATTTCATCTCTCTTCAGAAAAATTAATTTAAATCTCTTGAACCGATTTTTTCTCTGAATTTGTACTTGTTTTTCGTTTATCAATTTTCCGCGCGATGGCGATCTTAGGCTCGCCGGAGATCATCGGCGCGACGTCGTCCAGCTCCGACGATGGCGGCGCACACCACGCCACTCTTCGACGGAGACCGACTGCGCTCTCTGTTCCGCCCTCCGATTCCAGCTCTCCGGAGGCTGAGAGCGCAATCAATGACCGTCGCGATGCTGATTTGAGCTATGGTAACGAGGATGAGGAGAATACAGCTAAGGAGAATGAAGTGAGTAGTAATGTCGACGGAACGGACGCCATGGCTGTCAAATTGACATTCAGAGCAGCGGCGCCTACACACCGCAAAAATAAGGAGAGTCCTCTCAGCTCCGACGCTATATTTAAACAGGTAGCTTAAACTTCTTTGAGGTCAGTCATATGGCGTTGCATGAAAATTTTTAGGTTTCCTCAACTCCGAGCTTAATATTTTTTCACTGGAATATATATGAAGGTGAATTCATAAATTATTGCTATTCCGTCATTTATAAGTTATAACCACTGTCTGTTTGCTTATAATCTGCTGCTATTCTATTAGTTTTTTGCCTAATTACTGTAGTGCTAATAAGGATCGAAGATCAGTAACATGCTTGTTGCTATTAATTTGCTGGGATAACTGATCTGAAGAATCATAAGAATAAATTTAACAACAGTCGCATGCATGTGATTTTTTTATGGTTGAACTTTTGATTATGTTTGCCTAATGAGAGAACTACCTTAAGAAATTTTGGATTGAGCTCTTCAATTTTTTTAGCCGTCCTGTATGTAGAATCCAGCAAAAAAGTCCAACTCTAGGTTGGGTGAGGACTTTTCTTTCTTTCAATTGCTTTTATGCTTCATTTCCATTAACCCGTAAATAGAACTTGTGCCAGTATAATACAACTTGTGATAATCTCAATTGAACTGTTCAGTTTTAGACCAGAAACTTGGTGAAATGCTTTGATTTTGGTGTTTCTAGGTTGCGGCTTTCTTCCTTTTTATGCGTGGATAGTTCTTCATATTCGTTCCTATGGGTATTGAGGGTGCAGATCTTGTTGTGGTTGAAAGTGAAAAACAGGAAATTGTTAAAAGTAACAAGCTTCTAGACTTTTGCTGTTTGTATGTAGTTCCTTATTTCTTTGATTGAGTTGGAAAGACTGCTACTGTTGAAGAGTATTTTCTGCTATCTTAATAATTGTAATTTCTCACTAGGGAAGCTTTCATGTTGTGCAGTTGAATCAAATTGGTTCTACGATCATTTACATCAATCCCAATAAAGTCGTGCTACGTCTCTTTGGCATGCACATGTTTTATCATCTCTGATAATATATTCGAATGTGTGGTGTATTTCAAAAAAAGTATAATTCTTAAATCTGATTCAGCAGCATTGGTAATTTCAAACGCACACGAAATTAAATTGGGCTAATAACTATTGTTTGTCGTTCTTGTAAATGCTTATTTGACCCAACTCAGAAAATGAGGCCTAGTATATTCAGTTAAATTATTACATAAAGCATTATGCAGTGTGTGATTTTAAATTTCAACTTCCCTAACCACAAATGTTGGAGAGAGATGTTTATCATTTTGGAACAATTGGACGGGAACTACTTGGTTTTTAATAATCATTTATTTGTCCTCTTGCAGAGCCATGCTGGTCTATTCAACCTATGTATAGTGGTGCTTGTTGCTGTAAATAGCAGACTTATAATTGAGAATTTGATGAAGGTGCGTCTTTCACACAAGGCCAGTTTTTTCCCAAATGAATACTAGTGCTTTGAGTTATTACATGTCTGCTAGCTAGTGCTCTAGTAATAATTGATGCATCTTCATAAAACTTTTACATTATATATTCACCCTAGTTTTTGTTAGGTAACTAAGTATGTACTTGCTACTTCTTAATTGATTTTGTTTTATCTCTATTGTCTTATACTGTCTTTATCCAGTACGGTTGGCTAATCAAAGCAGGATTTTGGTTTAGTTCGACATCACTTAGTGACTGGCCATTGTTAATGTGTTGGTAACTACATTTTCAACCCTTTTATTAAAATTTGGGAGGATTTATATAAGAGATTATCTTAACGGTAGCTTTCTTACATTGTTTTTGCAGTCTTTGTCTACCAGTTTTTGCACTTGGTGCATTTCTTGTTGAGAAGTTGGTGAAACTAAAGTATATATATGAATGGGTAAGTAGATATCAGTTCCTTCTTCATTCTCCCATTTTATTGTTTGGGGTTCTCTTGTAGATTAGTTTGTGTATACCTACTTTCCTTTCAATACTAAGTAAGATGCGTGGAGATTCATCCTTGAATCATCATTAAAATAAGTGAGTATTTGTTCATTTGCACACAAATGAAATTTAAATGGACACAATTTTCCGCCTGAATGTTGCATCTCCGTAGCAGTTCTTTGCTTTACTGTATATAATACCATAAAAAACTTACAGTTGAGTTACAGTAGTATTATTGCAATCTGTCACCCTGAGAAAGTTGTTTTGCTACAGTTGAAAACGTTATATATGTTTTTTAGTTGCTTTTTGCTGATAATGTGTGTTTTACTCTTCAATTAATTAGCTTGGCTACTATTGCAACAACTCTTCTTGGGCTAAAGTTGCGCAAAGTTTAATATGGGTTGATGTGTGGTATCCATTGTAAAGGTTTCAAGGTGGAATAGTATGTCTCGTTGAATTATGATATAGTCCACTTAAGGGTTCAGGGTTTAGGGTTAACCCTATGGACATTTATCCATTTTATAGTGTTTTTCACATTATTGTTAGTTGACCTTATGTGATAAGTGTGACTTAGTGTGAGCTTAACTTGCATTATTGGCTATTGTGCTTAATGGTCCATGAAGATAATAATTAAGAATATAGTACTAGTTGAATTTATTCTGTTGCAGGTTGCAGTTTTTCTACATGTAATAATTACAACAACAGCGATCTTGTTTCCAGTTGTTGTCATTCTTAGGTATGTCTTTTTTACTACAACAGAAGTTGAATATTCATCTAAAATGAGGGAATTACCAAATTAGCTCCTGAGATTGTTTTTCAAGGTTCATATTATATATTCTACAAACATATATACATCTGCAATGTTTGAACTTGCTTTAGTTACTCATTAACTCACAAATCAATTTGGTATTGTTTGATGATATTTCAAGGTGGAAGTTGTAATTATCATTCCTTATTTCAGACACTAATGTGTTCTAATACATGCAGAATTTTAAGTGGTTTTTCTTATCATCAGTATGCTGATCCTTTAACCTAGTTCAAGAATCATCTTGTTTAAAATTCTTCTTCGACGGTGGCCAAAAGACCCGGCTAATATGTATAAGAAAAATATTAAAATGTTCCCATCAATTTCCTCTTAGATTTGACTAGAGAGGAGAATATCATTGAAATTGGACATCTATGATGAATCTGTTTTGCAATTCACTCTTCAAACTGGTGAATAAACAAATTAATACTGTGACCGATGATTTATCAAAAGTGAATTTGAATAGATGGGTCATTTAGTCCACGTTTAGGTAATTTAATTGCCCAGAAACCCATTAAGATGATCTGAGTATGAGTTGAGAAGTGGAGGGTGCTCCTGACATTTTGACATGATAAATTAAATGCTAGTTTCTTACTTCATGTATTGCTAATTTACTATCATGACGTGACCTTTTAAGCGTTGTGGGTTGGTATTACAATTTACAACCAATGGATGGGGTGCTATACGTGCTTCATCATTCACCCTATACCTATTATGTGTATGTTAGAGTTTACCGTTTGCATAATCTTACGAACAGTATGAAGTTGGGATAGTGAATGTTTTAACAGACATTTCATTTCATCAGATTCTTTTGCTTGTTGATTGCAAGTAGTAAGACACACAAATGGATAGAGTTCCTGCATGATTGTTACAGAGGGGGGGGGGATCATTAAAACATTAGTTTTAAGCAATTCTGTAGGGACAAAGGATCTCAGTTGAACTGGTGTAAAGTACAATCCTGATGTGAATATCCTGATTCAATTGCTGCACAGGTGTGATTCTGCTGTTCTGTCAGGTGTTACGTTGATGCTCTTTGCTTGCATTGTATGGTTGAAGCTGGTTTCATATGCGCATACAAATTATGATTTGAGAGTACTAGCAAAATCACTTGATAAGGTAATGAGAACGGATGTTTCTGTTATCTCTCGGTGTATCCTGTCACAAATATTCCCATTACCTATTAATACCTTTATTGGGATAGTAGTCCTCAAAAATGTTTACATCAGGATTGTATTAAACAAGCATGAATGCAGTAGCAACTTTTACTTGAATCCTTTCTTAAAGAGGGAGCCATGCTTGAATATTTTCTCATAACAAGTTTACTGTATGATGTCAGTGGGAAGCTGTATCTAGATACTGGAACCTCGACTACTCATATGATGTTAGCTTTAAGAGTCTGGTGTACTTCATGGTTGCTCCTACATTGTGTTACCAGGTATACTTGCTCTTGCAATTCATCAACAGAGACATCACACTCACTCTTCAATCATTTTTAGTTTAACGCCTTGGTTTCCTGGATGGGGTGCTTTTTCAAGATTGTATATCCAATCTTGGTAGTGCATACTCATTCACCGTGATGAATAAATTCATTTGGAATCATATTCTGCAGAGGGTACAAACATTGGTATCTGTAATGTCAAGTAGCTACATAGAAGAAAACACCATTCTCAGTTACCTAATAGTAAATTATTTTAATTTTATGGACTGTTTAATGCACAGGTCCTTAGCAGCTGTAGAACCTCCACTGTAAGTGTTTATGCTTATGTGATAGTGATTAAGTGAAGTTCTGTTGTTGTAGCCAAGCTACCCTCAAACATCATGCATTCGGAAGGGTTGGGTTGTAAGGCAACTCATTAAGCTGATAATATTTACAGGATTTATGGGATTTATTATTGAACAGGTAATTTCCTTTTCTTCCTCTTCAAATTGAGATCATTCAACTTATATAACTGTGTGACATGGCTTTATAAGGTTTGCTCTATAATGCAGTATATAAACCCGATTGTTCAAAATTCTCAACATCCCCTGAAAGGAAATCTTTTGTATGCCATTGAGAGAGTCTTGAAGCTTTCAGTTCCAAATCTATACGTGTGGCTCTGCATGTTTTATTGTTTTTTCCACCTCTGGTATGTTCTTTGTTCCTAAAGTTTATTGAATACTTTCACGTCAAATTACTATGATAGGTTAATCTACTTACTTTGGTTCAGGAAGTATTATGGTAGCATTTATATGGCTGTCTTTTCTGCTTGTGAATTCTGTTCATTTAGATATTGCTACTCTTTACGTAATAACCATGTATACTGGCTGAAAGCTGAGAAGTTTCTGAATAACTCGTCATAATATGACTAACATGGTTTCTAGAGCATGTATCTCCCTGAAGTATATGAAACGATGAAATTTTAAGCCACCGAAAAGGACCACAAATGTTCTCACTGAATTAGAAATCCCTATCAACCAGTTCCAAGACTCAATTTGGGGTGTTTACTAGTCATGGATAGATATACATTCAACTTCTTTTCACCAGATTTTCCTAGGACACTTGATATTTATTTGGATAAGCTGAAGAGTCGGTTCTCTTTTGCATGCCTCTTTGTGGAGGTAGTTTGGCTGGAGCTTGTTTTAAATACCTTATCAATAATATTGGTAGCACCGATACAGTTCATAGAATATTTCTCTCTCTAAGTTTTGTAGCCTCTATATGATGAGAAACTAGGTTTACCACTTAAATTTAGCTTGTCCTTGTAGCTGCATTGCTCTGATCATATACTTACATGCAGTGCTATGGTATAGGCTAAATATACTTGCTGAACTTTTATGCTTTGGGGACCGTGAGTTTTATAAGGATTGGTGGAATGCAAAGACAGTTGAGGAGGTAGAATACTACCCTTTTCTATTGTCTATGTGCTATTTTCTTTATTAGAACATAAACATGACTGACAATTTTTTGTATGTTCTTACTATGTATTGATTGGACAATGTTGCTGTTGTTGTCAGTATTGGAGAATGTGGAATATGGTGAGCTTTTTAGTTTTTCAGATCTGTTTTATATTGTTGGGGAATATTGAACTCATTGACCGAATTCATCCTTAGAGGTTTGAGCAATTTGACATGTTGAACTAACTCTTGTGCTGAACATCACCTCACAATGCGCATTCTCATCATTATACTGAGTGCTTGCATATCAAACAACTATTGTGACATGGTTGTGTTAGAATTTGGTGGTGGGAGGGGAAATATGAAAGCTGGAGTGTGATGCATGGAATGAGCCTTACGTTCTTATTTCCATTCAAAAAATGTTCTTTCACTGTGTATTTTTTGCAATTTTTATTGGGCTAGCTGGATTATCACTTATTGATTTTCTGTTCTCACAATTATAAACTAGTAGTATTTACGAGTAGGCATTAGTTTCTATTTTGGGATAAATACATTGGAGCATCATATGGCACATAACTATGTGATTTCTGCTGCCATTTCTTAGTTCTACTGCTTTCTTGTAGTTACTATCTTCTGTTGTACACTTTCTTATCTTTTGTTCATCACAGCCTGTTCATAAATGGATGGTTCGACATATATATTGCCCATGCTTACAAAATGGATTGCCAAAGGTATTCTGTTATAATTTGTTTGTTAGTTAAATCAACTTCCTATGAATGCTTGTATAGATTTATTGGCTATAGGCAGTTAGTTTCCCGGTGCTTCCTTATTCTTCAACACCAAATTATCCTATCTATATGCATGATCGTCCTCTTTTATGTGTTTATACATGTAAACATATATATGCACTTTGACATCACTGGTGCAGCAACTTCTAGTTAGTTTATTATGCTTTTCTAGTGTGCCTGAGTTAAGCTCTAACTGAGACTCAAGGGTCATCAGCTTCAACTGCTATCTAATTGAAACAGTGTTTATGTTTGTGAGAATACTTGATACTAGAATTTTGTTATAGGTTCGAACGACCTCTATCCATCCCTTTTAACACTTAAATCTTTCATGTTAGTTGACTCATTTATTTTTTAATCAAAAAACTTTATTCTCTCTCCATCTTAACCTTTTAACACCACTTTCTTAAATCTCGTGGCCAAAAGAAACAACACAACCAACTTGGGATGGAGGGAGTAATATTTAAGTGTTTTCGTCGCAATGATGAAAGACAACTGTCATATTCCAACAACTTGCTTATAATGAAGCCGGTTGCAGTTGTATAATAACC
This sequence comes from Salvia splendens, assembly GCF_004379255.2. Taxonomy (NCBI): domain Eukaryota; kingdom Viridiplantae; phylum Streptophyta; class Magnoliopsida; order Lamiales; family Lamiaceae; genus Salvia; species Salvia splendens. Next base: position 28,999,816 of record NC_056040.1, read on the forward strand.
CAAGTACAATGTATAAAATGAGTTAACTACTTAACTTCAAATTTGTGTATTTTCGAAATTCTATATGGTGAGTTAAATGTTTGTCTGACTTTTTTACCCGGCGGGATTCTTTTATATATAAGGAACATAAAATAAATTACATCTACACCATCCATTTTTTAATCTAATGGACCGCATTTGACCTTAGTTTTTATATAAGATTTGGTTTTGATATATATATGGGTGCGTTAAAATGATAACCATATTCATGGTGATAACCTAATAATCTATCATTTTATGGGTCAAAAATATCATTTTTACTAAAAATGATATTTTTTCAGCATGCATAGAATGATACTTTTAATCCATAAAATGATATTCTATTTTACAAAATGATATATTTCGTCCATAGAATGGTAGGTTATTAGGTTATCACCATAAATATGGGTTATCATATGATCACATCCATATATATATATATATATATATGGGGGAGTGTTATATTGCTAACTCAATACTTAATTGCTAACTACAAATTAAATAATAGTCATTAGATATTCAAATCAAGGGCCTAGATCATCAGCCCCGTAATGTCAATACGATCAACAAAAAAAGTCAATAAGGGTATTAAGGTCAATTTACAATAAATTAGTTATAACTAACTTTTGAAAAATATCTCATAACTTTAAAATGCATATAACTTTCTCGATTTAAATTATGATTTCGCACAACATATATCAAATTAAAGATAATTTCATATGGATTCTAACGAGATCTCACTTGCATATGTTCCGATGTCAAAATTTGAAAAAAAAATCGAAAATTTTCAATTTTTTCGTACAGCAACAAATGTCAACATAGTATATAAAATATGTCAATATAACACATGTAGAATGTCAATATAAGCAATGTGCTAACATTCTCAAAGCATTGTGTTATATTTTCGAAACACTATATTGACATTTTCATCCAAAACCCTAATTTGGTAGTTTTTTTTATCTTTTTCGATTTAATTAATAAAAACGAAAATTACACATGGCAAAATTTAGACCACAAGATTTCTAAAATTTTATGGTCTTAAATTAGTTGTAGTTAGCAATTAAATGATGAGTTAGCAATTGATCACTAGATCAAACCATCCAGGTGCAAGTAAACTATGTGAAGCACATCACCATTTACTTGTGTCTCCTTTGTTTATCTTTAAATGACCCCTCAGTTTCTGATGCAGATGGTGGCAGTTTTGATTGCATTTCTTGTTTCTGCAATTTTCCATGAGGTGTGATGACCTTATCATGGTTTATAAGATTTATGGAACTTAGTAAAGCTAGCAGTTAGATATATAACCATGGATTATATGTGCCAAACAGTTGTGCATTGCTGTCCCTTGTCACATATTCAAGTTTTGGGCATTCTCTGGTATCATGCTCCAGGTACGAAATTTTATACTCTGTAAATCTCATTATCCAAGAAGACATGGCACCGTTCTTTGAAGATATTTTGTGAGCTTTAGAAAAAACAACTTATTGATTTGAAGAGGCTTGCCTTTAGAGGCAAAATGTCCAATAGGGCAATGGACATGATTCTATCTAATTGTTACATCACCAGCTTTCCCTGCATATAGTGACTGCTATGATTGTAATGTAGTAGCACAAAATCAAAAGAGACTCTGCAAAGGCAATATGGCCGATCAGGACCAAAAATTCAACTTGGATTATTTGTTTAACATCAGATCCAGGAAAATGCTCAGCTAATAATTTTTTTTTATAAAACTAATATTATATTTTGATATAACCAAGGAACGCATGGAATCAGCAGCTTTCAATGTCGATTGGCATTCCGCAAAATGAATCAACTTACATATCGTGCTGAATTTTTAAATGAGAAAAGTAAAAGGAGAAAGCAGATGAAAATTGATGGATTCCATCATCATCCAAAAAAAAACATGGCAGAATTGCTGCAATGATATTATTCCTTGTCAATTGTTTGTCACCTTAGGCTTTACATTTTAACTCTTATTAATGCTACAAATTACTTGAAAGATAAATTCTAATCTGTCCTTAACTTTGCATTTGAACAGGTTCCTCTTGTAATCGTGACAAGTCACTTGAAAGATAAATTTAAAAACTCAATGGTTGGTTTCCTCTTTCCTATCACATTTACCACTTCTGTTCAATTATTCTCTTATCACTTTCACAGTGACTGACTTGACCTTATGAATTCCCCCCCCCCCCCTCCCAAAATAAAAAGGAAAAAATCAAGGCATAAAAATGTAGTCATTAGTAGCACATTAGGCGTTAACTTGGGCGTTTACTTTTGAGTGATTGGATAAATAGATAGAAAATAAAATAGGTTAATCTACCATTTACTTTGATTGATTAACTAACTTAATCATCCTATCCCTAGCTTCCTGGTTTTGGTCTTGTATAAGGTTTATTTCCTGCACATAGTTTGGAAGAAGTCTATTAGCACGGAGCGGTCTATTTAACATAAGTAGCGGCAGCTTGGTCTCGGATAAATAATCTATAGGAGGGTGTACATGTGAAAAGATTTGTTTGTATCAAATTATATGTTTTACTGATCACAAAATACTTCAATAATTCGTAAATAGCTACAGACATTTTTGCCGTGTATGCTTCCTTTTGCTGTGCTCTTGGTAATTTTTTTTCTCCACTAGGTGGGCAATATGATGTTCTGGTTCTTCTTCTGCATCTTCGGTCAACCTATGTGCGTTCTGCTGTACTACCATGACTTGATGAATCGAAAAGCTAGCGCAAGGTAGGGATAACCATCTTGAAAAGATGATCTTCCAAGTAGAAACCGAAACCCCCAGCTCACCCGAAAAATAAGAAGAAAAGGAAATTCGTGATTCTGCGGTGATAGAGAACATGCTGCATCTTATCTGTGTGAAACAGCTTGGAGTAGTATGTTATATGCCATGGCATGAAGACTTTATGATTTGTTGTAAGGGGATAGGAGCCTATTTTTCAAGGATATACAGAATGGTCTTAAATCTGATCTAGCATCTTCATTTTCGGAGATTGGCTCCAATTTGTACATCTTTTCTTTCTGTTCTATCTATCACAACTTGTAAATTTTGCAAAAATAGCTCGTGTTGTATGTGGACTGTAATTTGATTTCCAGAACTAAATCGTATATTTAGTGCTTGTTTGGTATCCTAGATAAGGCCATAGCCAAGATATATGAGTTATATGCGCTTATTTGACTGTTTGGTAGGCACTTAAAGTCCATCTCTATCTTAAAGCTCATCTTGTGTTATCTCAACGTATGATTCATGTGCTGTGAAAATAGTGCATATTAGTCATTTCGGGGTATTTTTTCTAAATTAGTGCACATTTTGTTTCTATGGCCATTCTTTTGGTTTAATTTGCTTATGTTATAGTACTATTTATATTTTATTCACTTATTTAAAATGTTATTAAACATAGCCCAGCTATTTCTTTTCACAGCAAATTATGTTTAACTAAGTGAAGTCTTTTCTCCACTCGCAATATATTTTATAACATATTGAGAGTAGTGCCTTTGGGAAAAGTCGAAATTTCATGCTACACCAATAAATTTTTTTGACGCATTTACTTGTAGCTAAAGTTGCGAGCTTTTATAATTCTGGGATGCAAGTTGGCCGTGGTATATGTTAGCCAGAATCCTATCTAGCCCAACCGAGCTAGTTTTGACATTCTAGCAATGTGTGCTCATAAATTATGATTTTTTTCGGCTATTGCAAACTCTAAAAATTGTCCCAGATATAATTAGTTTCAAGACACATTTAATTTTGTGTGCTGTAGCTTGTGTGCTAATTTTTTTAGATAGTACTTCCTCTATTAGAGCATTAGTAGTGGGGGCGCCCTAAGGGATGCTCTAAAGCCCGTCCTATGCCCCGCCACGTCAGCACTTTATCCTCCTACCCTTCCACCTGCAGTGGGGCGCCCTATAAGCCGCCCCAAAGGCCGCCCTATAAGCTACCCTAAAGGCCGCCATATAGGTTTCACTATTGTTTTGTTAATTAATTTAAATGTTTTCAAATATGTCAATGCAAAATAATTAAAAACGCCATATAGAGTTGGAGACGGCTCCATGTCAGACAGACCGTACGAATCCGTACTGAATCCGGGATCATACTGCGTGTTGGAGTCGAACGGCCGATATTCGTCAGGGTCTGTACCCGGCCAACGTGCACCACCCCCAAACATCGGACTATTCAGACTTGGGTATTCACCGGAATCCATTTTATAGTGTAATTTGAGTGTGAAAAAGTGAATGGAAAGGTTACAAATGAAGGTGGGGTAGGGGGTATTTATATAAATAATTTTTTCAGAATTAAAAAAAAAAAAAAACAAAATCGCGTTGCATCGTCCGCGCCATCGTCCGCGTCGCCCACAGTGGGCGGACGACGGCGCGGACGATGCCCTATCGTCCGCGTATCGTCCGCGGACGATCTATAGAGCGCGGACGATGCATCGGGCATCGTCAGCGCACCCACAATGGGCGGACGATGGCGCGCCCGAGGCATCGGGCGGCCTATCGTCCGCCCCATTGCGGATGCTCTAACATATGTCACATTTGGTTAATGACACAAGATTTTAGGAGATGTTATATTTATATTAGTGTGTAAGAGAATTTTTTCGAAAAAGAAGAAATGTGACATTTTTTATGGGACAAACTAAAATAAAAAAGTGTGACATCTATTATGAGACAAGTCTATCATGTTGATTTTTGGTAACACTTAGCTAGCAAGGTCTCTCTTGTTTACATTGTATTATAACACTCTCAACATTCCCAACTGTATATGATTTCACTCAATGTAGTTAGGATGTCAATGCTAACTGAAACTAACTAAAAAGAGGGTTATGAAACTATGACAAGTTATAGACTTAAAAAATATAGGGCTACCCTAAACATCAAATGTGTAGGTCCGCCGGTCTAATTAAGACATTCACAATGGTATCCCAATTTTCTGCTTCATTTTTTTAAATTTTAAATTATATACTCTTTTTGTCAATTAATATTAAATACTCCGTTTACTTCTCCTTTTAGTAATTTCTTTCTCCTTACTCCAATTACTTTTTCTTTTCATCTCCCTTTTACTTTTCAATTGTGCGTTAAAACTCATGTCATTCCAATAATTTTTATTCTTTTTGGGAGGAAAAACTTATTTATAATTTCAGTATTTGAAAAATAATAAAATAGGTAGTAAAATAAAATAACTTAAAATTAAAAACTACTATTACAAACATAAGTTTTAAAACTACTACTCCCCCCTCCATGGAAAATAGTCCAATTTTACCGTTTGGGATATCCACAAAAAATTGTCTCATTTCTATAAATGGAAAGTCTATCTCTCACACTTTACCCACTTTTTTTCATCTTTCACACACTTTACTTACTTTTTCTCCATATCTCTCTTACTTTACCCACATTTTCTCATTCTCTCTTACTTTACAAATTTCACATTAAAACTCGTGTCGTCCACAAATAAGACTATTTTTTATGGACACAAGGAGTAATAAAAAAATGTAAACTAAAAATATAGAAAACCCACATTACAATTGATACGAGTATATCTATAGAATATTCTCATATCTCTATTATTTCATATATTATTGATTTAGCATATCTTTCATATTTCTTGATCACTAAGTTAGGTTATTAGGGAGTATTATAAATAGGAGTCTTTGTTATCTTTTAAATCATTCATTGAAGAAATACAATTTATCCTTTTTATCGTCTTTTACTTTTCTCTGCAATTTACTTTATCAAAAACTCTAGTTGAACGATAGTTGGCTGCTCGACGGGAGGATCCCGCGAACGAACCATCATCTTCTCCGCGATCTCACAGTTATCTCTCGATACGAGTTTACTCGTATCATCTGGTGTTTTCATTGTGTTCTCATCCTCCGTCAGCATGTACCAACAACGACAATTCTCAGAGTTGCAATTTTCCAACAATGGATTGCCATATGATGTGCCATCATTCAACGCGGCAGATCAATTTCAGCCCACTCCCTACCACCAGAACCCTCAATTCGGCAACCGTCATACACAACCGCCGCAGCCACGACCCCCTTCCTGTTGGGACCCACCTTGGTATCACGTGCAACAAGAGTACAGATCCTATGTTCAAGAATCCCCAATCGTCTGGCCAACTACCTGCTGGGACTTGCCGAGACAACACACACCTCAACACCACCACCAAGATCTGATCCAGCCGCCTTATGGCTATGAAACAGCGTCGACTTGTGATCTAGATCCCTACCGACGACAACGCAGCCCTCCTGACTGGTCGTCGCCACCGCAGCGCTCACCCTCTTCCTGGTATCCACCGAAGCACCAACGCACAACAACAACTATCAATTATGGAGAGAAGGAATCCGTAAATGGTCCTAATGATTTTTGGGATTCATCTAAATACGAAGAAGACGTGATTGCTGGCTATAGTGAGGAGACTTGGTTTTTGGCTCATGAAATTGTTTACCAAAGTGACACTGTGAAGGGGAAAGGACATGGGAGTACTCCACCCACGGAGACGCAGGATTTGGAACCGGACCTACCATTGGCTGCCTTGGCTTCACAGCTTGAGCGCTTGACCGCAGTTGTCAAGCAATTGGTGTCCCAGATGGATGCAAACGAGCGTCGCTTGAGCGATTCACACGCTGCAATGCGTCCTCCACTAGCCCCAGTGTTCAGCGTCCATCCAGTCCCTCCGTTAAGCATCTCGTACACAACACCGGTATTGTGTCCCCTACAGCAACCGACCGTTGCATCCCCAGCTGTTCTCCGTCACGTTCCACACCAGGTTTTGATGTCGTACTCGCCCGATATGTCATCCTACTCCGCTGCACCCTACGATTTGCAATCGCTCGTGAACCGCGACACCGCAGGCAGCCTGCAACAGCCACATCACTGCAGGAAGCAGCTTGTCGGACCCTTCACCAAGGATGCCGCTCACATCGAGCACCCCCAGTCACGTGGGGGAACTGCACACCCAGCCTCGACCTCCACTAGCCCCGCCCAACGGACAACTGTCAGGTTCACATATGGGTCCCTTTTTGGAGTTGCAGATTGAACAAGTGGTTAAAGTCGAAAAGAAATTGTTAGATGATGAAGGAGATGATGGATCCAGCCCCCTATCCGTCATTGACTCTGTTAAGTCACCATTTGGGTGTATATCGACTCCACTTGAGTATATATCAACTGTATTGAAGAGTAGTGAATGGAAGAAATGCATCAATGGGTCATTACAGGACTTGCAAGAGTCAAATGATCTCTATTTGCATGTTATTTGGAGAAGTTCAAGCAAATTCGGTGATATATATTATGAAGTCCATTTTGTGAAGACGGTGGAGCTTGATATTTTTGTTAAGCTGCTTGATGAGAAGATCAAGAGATTGTCACCCTTTGCAACTCGGCTATCAACTGGTGCTCCTCCATTTGTGGATGTTTTGCCTGAGTTGTCGAGGAATGAGAGATGTGGCTTTGTTCTCGGTGATATCTCTATTAAAGCTCTCATTTTGGACATGTTTGTGGCCGGAAGTGATAAAACGTTCACACTAATTGAGTGGACATTGTCCAAGCTCATACAACACAAGAGATCTAATAATGAGCATTTGCATGCAATTGATCCAGGTGGGGATAACTCCCCAAAGATTTTGTTCACAACAGTCTTCATTTTGTGTTGGTTTCCACCTTGAGGACAAGGTGAATTTCAACCGTGTGGAAGTTGATACGAGTATATCTATAGAATATTCTCATATCTCTATTATTTCATATATTATTGATTTAGCATATCTTTCATATCTCTTGATCACTAAGTTAGGTTATTGGGGAGTATTATAAATAGGAGTCTTTGTTATCTTTTAAATCATTCATTCAAGAAATACAATTTATCATTTTTATCGTCTTTTACTTTTCTCTGCAATTTACTTTATCAAAAACTCTAGTTGAACGATAGTTGGCTGCTCGACGGGAGGATCCCGCGAACGAACCATCATCTTCTCCGCGATCTCAAAGTTATCTCTCGACACGAGTTTACTCGTATCAACAATCTACATTTTTTAGCGCAATTGAATTTTCCATGGCATCGGACACCGATACTTGTCCATTTCAAGCGCCGACTCGTACGTCTCCAGCGTCATCGCGTTGTCCATGAGTCAAATGTTGGGATCTGATCTAATCTATGTCACTATGTTTATGGTTTGATGACGAATCCACTCAAGAACGTTGCAGAAGACGTAGATCAGATGATCTTCTTCTTTGAAGTAAATCCTCAAACACACGAGTGTGAGTATTCATTTGATTAATCGGATTAATTTCTTAGTTAATTAAAACTTGAACAGAAAACTCGACAAAGAATAAAACTCACAATTTGATTAATGGACAAGCTTCTGATTTTCGTCCAACATGTGCTTCTTATATAAACAAACCAAGTCTAACATTAGAAAATAGACTAAAGTCCATTTTTGGTCCGCCGCATTACTTTGCTCCTAAAAAACTTTTTGATCTTATACATTAAGGGTGTGACATTTTAGTTCCAAATAATATGTTTTTGTCCAAACTTAACTTTTTACGTGTTTGACCAAATTAATGATTTAATTATTATATAATAAATCTAATTAATTTAATTATTTTAATATTAAAATTTATAAAAAAAATTACTTAAAACATAAATTAATTAAATTAAAAGGAAATTTACTCTTGGTTGCTGTCCACAATGAGGATTTTCAACCCCCAACATGCAATTCCTTTTACCCTAACTTGCTTGGGCCCTTCTCTTCAAAGATTGGTCCATTGTGTGTTTACTCTTTAGACCACTCGCATGTATTATTTAAATTGAACCGCCACCTAATTTAGTGCGAAGGAATATCATACAAATAATAAGATACATATCCCTATTAGGATAGGTGCATATTTAATTATTTATTTGGGGTTAAGTTCTATTCTAAGCTAAGTAGCTTAAATTGTTGCCATTTACGTAAAGTCAGAGGAAAGCTAAATAAAACCATTTTTCGGAAGATTAGGAAGCATATATACCACGTGGATTTCATATTCAACGCTTTAAATACTTAGTTACTACTTACACAGATATAAATATTGAATTTCTCCAAACTGAAACTCAAGTTCACTTTCAAGTGGTTGACCGTTGACGCACCACATATTTTTGTTTTATGTAATGTGTATCTGTATTCATTTAAGAACACCCACAATGGTGGACGGACGGCATCCGTCCGTCCATGCCAGCGGCATGGAAGACGTTGTCCGCTGCTGCGCTCGCGCCGCTAGCACGGCGCTGCTCGATGCATCGAGCACGTCCGTGCCAGTGAGCAGGTGACGTGTCGACGGCTGATTGAGCAACGACATAGCCGTTGCATTGAATATTTTTATTTTTTTTTTCAAAAATTTGGTTTTTAATTATAAAAATCAATTAAAAATAAAAAAAATATTTTCCCAATCCCAAAAAAATGGTCATTTTTTGCCCATTTTTCTGTATTTTTTTATTTTTTATTTTTTCCCCCAAAATCATCTATAAATACACACATTCATCATCCATTTTCCACATCAAATCATCTCTCATTCATATTTTTCATACAACTTATCTACACCTTCATCTCTCACTCAAAACGTCAAATGGATTTCACCCATCTTATTGCGAAAGCGGAGCGCGAAGAACAAGAATACTACGAACAACATCGTGCCGCTTATGATGCATATGTCGCAGTGAATACCCCCGCTCCTCCTCCTCAACCAACTAGATCAACTCGCCGCTACATCCATTGTGACCGGGAGGGAGCCCTTGCGGTTTTTTAGGATTTTAATTATGTCTTTTTTATTTTATTTGTAATTTGTAATATTATTTCAGTTTTTTTAATGAATTTTAATGTTATGAGAATGTTTTTATTTAAAATGAATTGTGCTCGTCCTTGCGGAAGAGCACAGCTGTGGGTGTTATGCTCTTGCCTAATAGCAGGCAGGAATAGTGGCGCCCGGCCCACAACCGTGCTCGTTGGCAAGAGCACGGTTGTGGGTGCTCTAATAGAAATCCTCATTCATATCAAACAAACAGAAAAATGAATGACCGATTGAGCTCTTGAGTGGCGAAAGCTAGAGCAACTATTTTTTAAATAATAGAAAGAAAAAGCAACGACCGAAGAATGAAAAATAATAGGAGAGCTTTATTTGAAGCTTATGCCCGGTCAAAGGATTTTGATCGAGAATAATTTCAGCGAGACATTTGATTTTGTGAAATTAAATGATATGGCGTCGATGCACGCTCGGAGTAGATGACCGTGGTATATTCATTTTCTCAAATCTGATTCCCGGTGAATGAGAAATAATGGATTAAAGTTGTGCAAAATTGCAAACTAATTAAATGAGTTATGAGAGAAGCCATCTGATTAATTAAGAGAGTTAATTATCCCACATTGAAAAGTAACAACCTATTAAATAAGTATTGAATAGAAGAAAGGATTATTACATGCAATAATTACAGTGGACTAAGATGGGCTATAAAACCCACACGCGCCGCCGCCGCTCGCCACGCCGCGAGCCCCGAGCCTGTGCTCGTGTCCTTGGACTTGACAATTGGTCTTTGGGTGGTCGTGGGGCTCGGTGCTTAAGTTCAACCTAAGGCTGGTCTAGTTCTTTTTAGACCACCACTGTTTCCACATCAGCGAGCCAAGTGGGATGACACCATGACACCTCGTCAGTATGACGAGGTAAAGCCAACGTGGCTGACAAGTGATGAAGTCCACGTCGTGAATGAACTTAGACGCACAGCGTATCCCGATACGTCCGTCCATGATCAGCCTTTGTAATGCTCGGTGGTTACAGCCTCGCAATGATGACAACCATCATTGCTGGTTGACCCCTGCAGTGGACTGTGCCTATAAATTGACTAGTCATTCCATGCATAACATCATAAGTTGTCCAGAGCCTTTGACCTAGCGGCAAGGAGCTTAGACATTATTGTATGAGGTGCCGAGTTCGAGTCCTCTTGACATCAGTTGTAATTTCCTCCTTTCTATAGTATAGGAGTTTATTTGTAATTTCCTCCTTCGTATAGGAGTTAATTTTTTTTTAAAAAAAGAGCATAACATCATAAGCTCTATCCCTCTCCTCTATCCAGTTCGCCGGAGCTTTGCTGATAGCGGTGCTGCTTCACCAGAGACGTAGCCGTTTTATTTTTGGCGACGAAACGCCAATCCAAGAGCACCACCAGGGCGTATCTCGTCTTGCGGAAAGAGGACTCCTCGACTCGGCTAACAACTGTTCACGGTTCACTGTTTCGATTTCTATCTTGTAATTTCGTTTCAGTTTGTTCTTCTGTATTCATTCTTTTGGGTTATATTACGTCCGGTTTTATATCTTGTAATCCAGAAACCAACAAGCTTAGTCCCACTCCATGAATAATTATTCTATAGTAACCTAATTAGGGAGCTTATTCTTGAAATAAACAAACCATAAAAGCAATTTTCAAATGCTTTTATACTCGTCATTTATAGTACATGCTTTTCAACTATTAACGTAATTTCTTTAACGTAAAAACTTGAAAGATGTAATCATTCCATTAAAAATTGTGTACAATTATGACATCTTATCTAACTACTTATTAATTACACTCATTTTTTCATGTATGACTAAATTAAGTGTTTTAATAAAATAAAATATATATATATATTTGCTGGGAGCATTATGGTCCTATTGCCTCTATAGTGTTAAGTTTCAACTTAATATTAACCATTAGATTAAGATGTTGGATGGACTAGATACTGAGGAGAGATCATGGCCCGCGTTACATTATTAGTTGAAATTGGTACATTATAGCAGTAGAAATGTAAACAAATCATTAATATCACACGTTTCAAAACTACAAGTCCGAATTAAGCGCGATTTTTGGGGAAACCGATTGATATTCCCTTCCGCACTATCTCTCTGTCATTCCAAAATCCTCTCCCCCAATTCCACTCTCATTCAAAACCCTAGCCGCCGGAAAGAGACCAAAAAAACAGTTCTCCCCGACGTTTCTCTCCGTGAAAAGCCTTCGACTCTATGTTTCTCAGTCGTTTCAGCCTTCTTTGTTGTTGTACGGTTGCTTTGGCTGTCCAGATCCGGTGGAAACTGAACCAAAGCCGGCGATTTCGGGTAAGTGATGAAGCTTCAACGTTTTTAGCAAAGTTTTTACGGTGCGTTTTTCTATAAATCAGCACTTCGTGTTCATTACTGTTAGGTTTTCTCTGTAAATCAGCACTTCAGGTTCATTGTTGTTAAGTTTTTTTTTTCTGTAAATCAACACTTCTGTCAATTTACAGTTTTTGGTTTGGTGATGGATTTCGATTTTGGTTTGCTGCATTATTTAATTGATGCTCATACATCACAACTCTATATACATTATTCACACAAATTGGGTACATTATTTCACTGTTAAATCATTTAGATAGATCAGTACATTAACTGATTCTGCTTTTATGTATCATGTTCTGTTACATCATGTAGCTAGATATGTACATCGTGTTCTATTACATTATTTAGCCAAAGATGTACATTAGTTGGTAATGCTGTGGTACATTAGATGTTGTTGTCATGGGACATTTTTTTCTATACAATATTTTGATAGAAATGCTACATTATAACGATCTATTTGTACATTATTTCACTATGATGTTCTATCCATTTCCTAAGGGGCAGAAGTTATATCCATTTCCCAAGGGTTTAGCAGTCCATGAGGCTAGGATGTAGTACCAACCCATTAGTACAACGTTCAATAAGGGCAGAGAGTCAGAGTCATTCCCATTATATTCATTATTATTGTAATGTACGACTATAGTTATTTCATGTATATTTCTCTTACTAAGTAATTTACTAGGATAGTATTTTAATGTATGCTTTTCTGATTTTGTTTGTGATCAGATGGGACACCATGATTCGAGAAACTCTCCAATGCTGAAAGATATAGAGAATGACAAGGAGAAGCATAGGCAAGAGGAAATATTGACATTTTTTAGTTTGTTTTCCAGGTGTATTGTTTTTTATACTTGCTTTAAGACATACATTATTTAGTAGTTAAGTATTACATTATTTTGAAGTTATCCTACTTTATAATTTTATCCCTACTATTATTATGTTATAAATTTACATTACTATACACTTTTGACTCATGGATTGCTAAACCCAAAGGGCATGAATTCAAGTTCCTTTCAACATTATTCTCTTCAATATGTACATTATTCACTGATCCGAATGTACATTATTAGATACTATTAGTACATTATTTACTGTACCAAATCTTAAACATATTAAAAATGAAATTTAATTCATGTATATGCGGTGGTGCTATACCCTAGCCCCATGGATTGCTAAACCCTAGGGGAATGAATCAAACTTCCTGCACTTGGTGATGGTTTTGTTTGTGAGTGGGTACTACAACCCAGCCACATGGATTGCTAAACTCAAAAGACATGAATTCAAGTTCCTTTCAACATTATTCTCTTCAATTTGTACATTATTCACTGATCCGTGCACATTATTAGATACCATTGGTACATTATTTACTGTACCAAATCTTAAACGCATTAAAAAAATGAAATTTAATTCATCTGGTAGTGCTATAACCTAGCCCCATGGGTTGCTAAACCCAAGGGGAATGATTCAAACTCTGTGCCTTTGTGATGGTTCCGTTTGTGAGTGGGTACTTCAACCTAGCCCCATGGATTGCTAAACCCAAATGACATGAATTCAAGTTCCTTTCAACATTATTCTCTTCAATCTGTACATTATTCACTGATCCGTGCACATTATTAGATACTATTGGTACATTATTTACTGTACCAAATCTTAAACGCATTAAAAAAATGGAATTTAATTCATATGGTGGTGCTATAACCTAGCCCCATGGGTTGCTAAACCCAATGGAAATGATTCAAACTCTCTGCGCTTGGTGATGGTTTCGTTTGTGAGTGGGTACTACAACCTAGCCCTATGGATTGCTAAACCCAAAGGGTATGGATTCAACTCTCGCCAAACGTTAAATACTTACACAGGTACATCATTTAGTATTACACATGTACATTAAAGGCCACTTGGCGTACATTATTTAGTTCTACTTAGCCTAAACTTTATTCCCTGAAATACGTACATAATTCAAAAATGAATTTTGATGTATGGGTTAATAGTATGCCCTAGCCCTATGGATTGCTAAACCCTATGGGAATGGCTCTAACTCCCTTCCCGTAGTCAAGGCTTTGTTAATGAGTCGGTACTATACCCTAGCCCATGGATTGCTAAACCCTTTGGGGAATAGATTTAACTTTTGTCACACATTAAACCCATTGTAATCTACATTATTCAAAGACGACATATACATTAATACAATCTACATTTACACTTAATATAGTACATTACTTGTCGAAAATTTACAAGCTGTAACTTACGAAAAGAAAACACGAAAATCTGTAAATGTTAGATGATTTCATGAAAATAAAACAACAATTGATGCAAAATAAAACTAAATACAAGAATGAACTAATCACAAACAAATACAGAAAACCATAGATGTCAATTATACGATTAATACAATAACTTTCTACCAAAATTTATCAATAATTCTCGAAATCGATGAACGAATTAATTAAATGACTTTCTTCCATTGTTGAAAAAACCGAAAGGAATCAAGGGACACCACCAGAATTCGGGTTTAGGCGAGAAACTACACCACCAGGCGTGTTCAATGTAGAAAATTGAGTCAGTTACGGGAGAGAAGAAAGAGAAATTATTGTGTAATCATGAACACAAAATCAGAATCAATATATTTGAATTATGCGTGAGATTTGAGGGAGAAATTAAAGGAAACTTCCATAACTGACTAAATATGACTTCCTCAAAAGCCCTTTTTGAATTTTTTTTAAATATTTTAATTAATAACATGTGGCACTATTTTCGGCCACTAGATGATTAAATCGTGGGGTTGAGATTTAGTCGGAAGAATGAACCATATTTACAAAAAGGATATGAATACATCCCTATATTTGCTATTATAAATGTAGAATCAATCAAATTTATACTACATGTTGATGGAATCGCATAATACTCCATCCATTCTTTAGATATAGAAACTTATCTACTTTTGTCTATCACTTGAAACTAGAAACGTTCTATACTGTTTTACTTTAGAAAAAAAAATATCTTTAATAAAGTGAAACTCATTTTTAACTAACAATACTTCAATCATTTTTTCATCTATCTCTCTATCTCTTACTTCATCAGTTATACAATTAAACTAATGTCGTTTCAAAAGTTTTTTTTTTGCAAAGACGAAGGTAGTATTATGTTTTTTTATTAAAAAACATAGCCAATTAGCCTCAACAGTTCAAACCCAATAGTATTACTAGTATGAGGTTAAGGTGTCATTCGGTTGCTATAACTTCATTATCACATGATTATCCATCTATGATTAAGTTGAACGGGTCCTAAGAGCACCCGCAATGTGGCTTGTTGCTGGCTCGATCTTGTCTTGTCGAGACATGATCTAGTGCGCCACCCCTACACGTGGATCGATGTGATTTGGTGAAATTGCTTTTTTTAATCGGAAAAATTCTAAAATAATAGAAAAATAAATTTTATTTCCTACTACTGCAAAAAGAAAGATAGCGGGAGGAAACTGCCCAGAGGCGTTCGTGAAGCCTTCTGTGTAGAAGGATTATATTCCACAAAATATAGTCTTCACTAATTCACGGATCTGTCTTTTAGTATGGATCGTTGTGAAATAATAGTTTTTTATTTTAATTTAAAAAATCATTTTTTTAAATGAAAAGCGATTTTTTTTATATTTAAAAAAAGAAAACCCACCACCAACGATTGTCAACAATTGCTTCGTCTTCACAAAGTAGTACACAACTTCCTTGGGATGTTTGGTAGCGTTGACTGTATGCATTTGACATTGGAAGAATTGTCTCACAACATGGAGAGGGGCGTACACTAGCAGCTACAAAGGCACCCACCCGACGATTGTGCTAGAGGCGATCACCAACTACCGCCTATGGATTTATGCGTATTTCAGGGTCCCCTGATCGAACAACGATATGAATGTCCTCAACCAATCTAACCTCTTCAATCAAGTTTTAAAAGGTATAGCACTGTTGATGTCCTTCACGGTCAACAACTGTCAATACAACAAGCGGTCAACATGGGATTTATCCGAGGTGGCCAACCTTCGCAAAGACGCTCAACATGCCACAAAATCCCATACGGGTTCTTTTTACGCAAAGTCAAGATCCTGCTAGGAAAGATGTTGAAAGAGCATTCAAGGTTCTACAAGCACGGTTCGCGATTATCAAAGCTCTGGGTCTTTCTTGGTTTCTGCAAAACTTCACTGACATCATACATGCGTGTATTGTCATTTACAACATCATAATCGAAGATTAATGATCGGAAGTGGAAAGTTGGTTTGACCGAAAACTCCACTGCAAGTAGTTCCCCACGCTAGAATGCGTTGATGTCATTTCACGAGCGATTAGCTCGCCAGGAAACAATGCGTGATTTCGCCCCACACCCAACTCTAGGAAGATCTAATTAAACATATTTGAGCGACATTTGACAACCATTAGTGGATTGATTTTCCACGAACATTTCGATTTTAGGACTATGTATTTTATCACTAAAAAAATTGTAATCTTAGGATTTGAATTATGTAAATTTTGATTTTTTTTAGTAATATGTCATTTTTTATAATTTTAAAATCTTTAATCTAAATTTAAATTAAAAAAAATAAAAAATACTCCCTCCGTCCCACTAAAGATGGCCCACTTCCCTTTTTGGTTTGTCTCATCCAAGATGACTCATTACTATAAATGAAAATACATTTATCTCTACTTTATTCCCTCTCTTTTACTTTACTATCTCCACTTAACCCATAAAATAAAACAGCATAAAACTCTGTGCCGCCCAAGTAAGGGGTCATCTTCCTTGAAACGGAGGGAGTATCATGTATAGTTAATAGAAGAGTAGTTTAAGAGAGAGAAGTAAAAGCGGGATGCAGGTGCTATCTCATGATCAAGAAATGAAGAAAAAAATGGGATGAAGCATATGAATAGTATATAGATGAGATGTTAAGATATGAATAAAATATAGTGTTGTGAATGACCAAGTGTATCATTGCCTATATTTTGAGAGAGAAATAAGGCCCATTGGACCTATTGGACCTACTCTAATGAAGTTTGGTCCAATTCTAAATTTATATTCTAGATTGTTCCATAACTTTTGTGAAGTTTGGTCCAATTCTAAATCCATATTCTAGATTGTTCCATAACTTTTGTCAAGACCAAAACCCTCATATCACCACTCACTCACTCACAACACAACTCACACACAATAGGTGTTTGGGCAAATCAAAATTTATGATGAATTGAATTTCTCTTTCCTTTCATCCCTTCTCTTTTGCACAAATCTTCATTGAAACATTACATGGAAACATTCACCTCCCTTCTCACTCGTTAACTCTTTTCTCTGAAGCTGGACACACATAAGGTACATTACTTGCTTGCATGATGTGAGATTCGTTAACTCTGTCTCTGCATTTTGCTTCAGAGTATGAAAATTGAAGTGCCGAAATGTTTGATTAGTTCTATATTATGCGTTTATTGTAGCGTGATTTCTTCAATTATACTGTTTTTATGCTATATCATCACTCTTCTTTCATGCCTCCAGCTGAGGTTGAAGAGACTTTTTCATATTTTTCTCCTTTTCTTATTAACTTCCCATTGGCAAGGATAAATCTTGTTCTATACTTAACGACAACAGTTATTTAAGTAAAGCTGATATACTTCTGGATTTTGACAATCTGTGTGTTAATTTAGTCATTACTCTTTTACTAGAATTTAATATAAGCAAATATTATGAATAAAATAAGCTTTTATTTGAGAAATTTATTTGATACGGATCGGCTTCCAGCATTATCTTTAGTTATTTATTGGTTGTTGACAGAGTTTTGTTTATTGGTAATTGTTTTGAGATAGAATTGATCTCGTAGATTTTGAGTAGGTTTAGTAGTTATTATGAATATTAATTACTACTATTATTTTTATGTGTTTTTCCAATTATTGGGTATTTGGCTGTGCCTTGTGGTTATGCAATATTTCTATTTTACTAATGAGATAAAACTATTAGCTTACACAAAAGTTGTAAGTAATGTTCATGAATTGTTTGAAGATGATAATTGACAATCTACATGTGTGGTGTGCTTAGGTAGCTCATTGTTGAATTTGGAAGCTAGTTTATTTTTAATGGATTGCAACAAAGATGAGGCTATCAGGGCTAAGGAAATTGCTGAGAAGAAGATGCAGAGCAATGACTTCGAAGGTGCCCGTAAGATTGCTTTGAAAGGAAAAAACCTCTACCCGAAACTCGAAAATATTACCCAGATGCTGAGCATCTGTGATGTGCACTGCTCAGCTCAGAAAATGGTTCTAGGATCCGAAAAGGATTGGTATGGAATCCTTCAAGTTGAAAAGTCGGATGACGAGGCAGCGATCAAGAAACAATATCGCCGGCTAGCACTTATTCTGCATCCCGATAAAAATCAATTCCCTGGCGCTGAGGGGGCTTTTAAGTTGATTTGTGAAGCAAATGCATTGCTTTCGGATCCAGCAAAGAAATCTACGTACGACAATAAGATAAATGTCTGGTCCGGATCTACTACAAACCCTCTGAATCATCAGACTAACAGAAGCTTTCAGGTCAATAATCAATATGGTGCTCAAAACAGAAACGCATCTGATGGTTTCAGCAGCCTGAATCGAGATCAAAATACGGACTCTACCTCGGTTTTCTGGACACAATGCCCTTTCTGCAAAGTAAACTACCAGTATCTGAGACAATATATAAACAAATGTTTGCAGTGCATCAAATGCCATAAGAGTTTTGATGCATATGAAATGACTGCTCCGTGTGTTTCCTCGACTAGTTTGGGGAACCAAGGCTCTCAGCATGTGCCATCAAAACCTGATATACACCAAGTTGATAGTTCTCAAGAGACTGATCGGGAAAATCGGGAAAATGGTGTGCAAAATATCGAAGTGTCTTCAGTGTCTGGATCACAAGGGGATGTCAGCATGAAAAGTGTTCAACCAGAGGCAGGTTTCCGAAAAGGAGGTCGTTCCGAGAGTATCAAGGTAGCTAGTAATGCTGAAAATTTGAAGACCGGGACGGAAGGCAAGAAGAGGGGGAGGAAGTTAGTGATACAATACAGTGATGATTCTGATACTGAGCCAGAGCATGTATCGTACACGAAAGCTGATGAAGATTATCATTCTGGACCTCGTAAGAGAGCTCAAACAAGCGAAGAAGCAGATGTTGAGAAGCATAAGGATGGCAATGAAAACAAAGAGACAGGAGCTGATTACCCCAAAGAAAGTTTGAAGGAAAAGAATAAGAGCACTGACAAAGAAGCTGAGATCAGAGGCGAAACTGGCAGTAGGTCTTGTGTAGTGGAAATTGAAAGCTCTGACATAGATTTATCTTCAAGTAATGATTCAGATACAGGCTATTTCGAGTGTCCTGATCCAGAATTTTACGAATTTGAGAAGATGCACGATGAAAGCCTATTTTGTGCGAATCAGTTTTGGGCTTGTTATGATACGTTAGATAGCATGCCAAGATTCTATGCTAAGGTTAGGAAGGTACGCTCTTCTCCGTTTAAATTGCATATTACATGGCTGGAAGCTGCTCCTATACATGATTCTTGTAAAAGATGGGTAGAAACGGAGTTACCTGTTGGTTGTGGAAGCTTTAAACTCGGTAAACCTGATACTATATCAGAATGCTTGTCACTTTCTCATCAAGTGCATTGTATAAAAGGCAAAAAGAAAGGTTCTTTTTTCATATACCCAAGAGAAGGGGAAGTGTGGGCTCTTTTCAGAGACTGGGACATGAGTTGGAGTTCCAACCCAGAGAATCATATGGGATTTAGATATGAAATTGTAGAGGTGCTCTCTGATTTTGCTGAAGGTATTGGCATAAAAGTTGCGTATTTGGAAAAGGTTAGTGGATTTGTGAGCCTTTTCAAGAGAGCAGACCAAAGTGAGAGTGATTCATTTTTAATAGGGCTGACAGAGCTGTACAGATTCTCGCACTGTGTTCCCAGTTTCAAATTGACTGGCACGGAACGAGAGGGAGTGCCGGTAGGTTCATTTGAACTTGATACCGGCTCCTTACCTCTTAATCCTGATGACTTGCATTTCCCTGGGAGAGCCAAGATCGAGCGGGGATATAAGAATCCAAGCGTTGGGAACTCACTTCCGAAATATGCAAAGGAAAGGGGTAAATCTTCTTCGACAGGGAGTTCTTGAAGTGAAGGTGACGAACTGATTTAATCATGTAGTCGTCCGAATTACATGTGTTTACAAGGCTGGTAAAGATTTATGGCTAACAAATACTAATAGTAGGTACTACTCTTAGATGAAGGATTGTGCAGAGACTGCTACGTATTTTCATGTTCCAGCTTACTGTTATTAGTATTAAAATTAGCTTTTATTAAATCGGGCATTTACACTAATTGACGTGCTTTGAAGAACCACTCACAATCTTTGAGCACTGATCAAATGCATTTGAGCACTACACACGCTAACGCTTTGCATGCGAATTCGTTGTGTTGACAAGACTACTATTATTTAAAATTTAGTAAATCAGATTTTAATAAAATGAAAACTTTGAAAATCCAGTTAAATTCAATTATGCATCCACCAATTCACTCAAACTTTTCAAAATAATTCAATCGCTGGAGTTGGAACCAATGTTATAAATGGCGAATGATAGCTTACAGTACTCGACCAAATATCCGCAACAAGGTTATGTCGGTCAGCATGCCAGGATAATTTGATCCGATAGGTACATGTTTTAAGAAATATAATAGAAAGTATGCTAGAAAAATTAGTGATATGTGGACATGAATGGACACACATGGGAATGAATAGGGGCGAATGAATAGGGGCTTAAGCCCCTAATAAACTTGATTTTTTTTAATATATTTTCTTTGTAATTTTTTTAATTTATACCAATTTTATTGTAAATTTTTACACAAAAGCCCTTATCCATGAGCTAAATTATGGAGTATATGAATATAGTTTAAATAATATTTTTTTATAAAATAGCCCTCACAAGTGATGATTTCTGCGTCTACCTCTCTACACGTGGATCCTACTTTTACATGTGTTTTTAAAATAAAATGTGAGTAAGAATGAGTTAGTGGAATATGTGGTCCACCACCAAAAATGATAAAAATGAAAGATCACAAATTTTTAGGGATGAACGAAAATGAAAATAAATGTCAAATTTTAAGGGACGGTGGAGTATTAATGGTCAATAAGTAAATACTTCTTTCGTCCAATAGAAATAGACATATTTCCTTTTTCATCTGTCCATATCCATAATTATAGCAACTTTTTTTCCTTCACTTTTTATTATTTATGGGTCCCACCATCCACTATACAATTTCAACTACTTTTTCTCTTCTCTTACTTGCCGATTACGCATTAAAACTCGTGTCAACCCTAAATGACCATTTTCAAGGAGACGAAGGGAGTATAATTGATCAAAACAAATATAAAAAGCAGATGAATCATATGCTACATACCTTATGTAAGCCTATTCTCGTTTGACGCACATTTAATGTTGTTCATAATGTATAAGAATCAACATAAATCGAAATGAACAACATTAAACGTGCATCAAACGAAAGGGATGCTCACATAAGAGCATCCACAATAGGAGTGGACTAGCAACAACTTAGCAATAGCCCAGCCTAAAACTCCTCCTGCCACATCATCATGCCCTTCCAACAGCCTAGCCAAAGCCCTAGCCCAGCAACAGCCTAGCACGTAAATTTGTCTTTTCATTTCTGTTTGTTTCGATTAATCAATTACTCTATTTGGTCAAAACAGAGTTGAAATAATAAATTTTAAAAAAAATCGGATGGCTCGCCGTGCAATAGGCGGCGAGCGATCTAGTGAGCGCCTCTCGTCCACGCCCTAGCTCTCGGGCATTTCTCTCTCCTCCTCTCAGCTGACCGCTCGCAATAGCGCCCTAGCTGAGCGCCTAGCCACACGCCAGTGACTCCTAGCCACACGCCGGTGACTAGGGCGCCGGCTAGGCGCTATTGTGGATGCTCTAAGGTATGTAGCATATCATTCCTCTCGTATTATATATCCATGATGCATATCCACACTTAAATACTCCCTCCGTCTCACTGGAGATGACATACTTTCCTTTTTGCTTTGTTCCAGTCAAGATGATCCATTGCTAAAAATATAAACACATTTATCTATACTTTATTCCATTTCTCTTAGTTTATTATCTTCATTCAACACACAAATTAAAGTTCCATAAAATTTTTTACCGCCCAACGAATGAGTCATCTTGCGTGGGACGAAAGGAGTAGTATCTAATGAGTTTGGCTAGGGATATAATGGATAGCTTTTATTTTGATAGATCGTGCTTAATTAAATTAGTCCAATTTCAGGTAAGTCTTCAAGGATTATGAATCAATGCCAGATCACATAATCCGGCGCTTTTTCAATGTATTCATTTCTCGTGTTTAAGATATTATATGACCATTATTAAAATGAGACTGCAACTTGCTCAATTTAATTCTTTCTCTAAAAAGTGCTAAGACTTTTGAAAAGACCTTATATTGCAGTATAGAATAATTTCCAACTAGATAGGTTAATATACGATTTAAACTTGATCATAACATATATATATTGGGTACAACATCAACTCCGGCATAACGATACTAGTGACATTATGACCGCTTCAACTCCAGCCCATTTGACAACTCTACATTTTTAGAATTAATAACGTTACTAATAATTTTAATGTATTAGAATAAAAATAAATATATTAAATAAATTTAAAACAAAATAACGATAAAGTGAACAATGTGCTCACGTGTGTGTGTTCGTATTTGTTGCACTTGTATGTTGAAAGTTCACTTATGTGTGTGTGTGTATTTGTAAGCACTTGTATCTTTTCAACTGCAAGCAAAATCTAACTTCAACTGCATTATTTCTTCATTTCAATACAAGAGAAGAACTGTCCAACATCTTAACTTGCATGAATTTCGGTAACAAAAAAAAATGAAACAATACATCACATACTAATCCTTAGTTTGCAACGGTCAAAAGGAGCCAAAACTGGAAAAAAGAAGACTTGGCATGCAAATGAGACATTTACAAACTTATTAACTGGATAAAAGAAGAAAGATTTAAGTTAGTTCCCTTGTTGAAGAAGGTGCTTCTCTTCCTCAGTTAGCTGCAGCTATGGGAGTCCTCGGACTGGGCAGTCCCATGTACGAAACTCTAGGAGAAAGTCGAAGCTTCGGACTAGGCCGGGGTGATGGGATTGGCCCATAGTTGCCAAGACATCCATTCGCCACCCTCGGTGAAAGATTCACTTGTTCAAGTGCTCGTGTTTGTAGCTCCGTGGGGTACTCCCTCACACACCCGATCCTCGGCCCAGTTCCTGTGCTCCACTTGCACGACATTCGCTTGGCAAAGTTGAATCCAATCTTATCTTCGTGATCACGCAGTGGCTCCATTGATGGAACATCTTGATCCCGTGTGGTGGCATTTTCCTGCTGGCTGAGGTTGCTCTGTGATGTGTTCCGTGAAATTGGCAGCTCGTTCGTAACAGGAGGACGGTCATCATCGGTAGCGCATCTCTGCACCAACGCACGAATCACCAAAGTTTAGTATTTCACATCATATCATCGTGCCAAGTTGGAAATGATCAGAAAATGTAGCGAATGTATACCTTGACGTCTGCAAGATCGACAGAGTGCTCCTCGAGGAAGCTTATGAACTCTTTGAAGTTTTCTTCTGTGGGAAGATAGTGACCACTGTATGGCCAAATTGCCTGCAAATGATCAGCAGCATTGTTAGTTTACATGAAAAATGATGTGTTTATCATCTCTTGTGTTTGGTTTGTTTACCTCAAGAGCACCTCCATGGGCCACCAATCTTCCAGCAGCTGTGATGGCTCCTCCGGCTAAGAAACTCGAATGCTGGAAAACTCCCTTCTTCTTCTGCCCGATGTACAGAGTTCTTGTTGTGCTAAGAACAAAGATCCACTTTGATCCTTCTACGGTTTCCACCAGCATACCATTTTCTTTGTACATAAGCTTCCCATCCTCAACCATGACTTCATACGATTCCCTCTCCTTCTGTCGAAACAGAATCATGAAGATACGCTTAAGTAAGTACGAGCTCATCGAATCTAAACATGGAATGCAGAGGATTCATCGATTACTAGAGACTTACTGGTCCTAGATAAGTAATGCATTGCTTTTGCAGATTGGTTCTCGGGCATTTCTCGATATTCACTTCCTTCCCGTCTCCAACGTCCAGCCAGTAGAAGAAAGGCTGCACGCTCTCGCTCTTGAACCACACATCATAGTAGATATGCAAATTGTGTCCATAACGATGACGTGGATCAATCTGCAGAGGAGTTGAGATAACATCAGAACCCTAATTCAACATTATATATCAGAATATGAGATTCAAATAAAATACTTTTGTTTGGACAAATGAAATTCATAAGATGTCAAGACTTACAGCTTCAAGCCAGTGCTGAAGTGCCAGTTTTTGAGCCTTTTCATCCTTAGACAACCCCTTTCCCACCTGGAACACATTCAAACAATTAGCTCTAACAATGATCACAAAAATAAAGTCATCAATGAATCAAAATGTAAGTTGAATAATCCAAAATCCAACCTTGGCAGCTCTGGTGCGCGCTCTAGCCCAGCGTGAGACAGCAGTCTCTGGCTTCTCGACATTAAAGAACGAGACAGAGCTCCTTTTCAAAGCAGCAAAGTCCAAGGCCTTCCACCTACACACATCACCAGCCATCTCAAGTGAGCAAAACAAATAACATGAAATATATATGATCACTCAGTCATCAAGAATGCACACACACCATAGCTCCTCCACAACAACTGCACAATCAGCAAGGTTTCGCCTAGTCCGGTAGCTCTTGTACACCTTCTGGAGCTTTACCGCAGCTGCATCCAGCTCGCTAACAGGGCGCGGGGAGAACATTATAGCAGGCTCAGGGAGATCAACAGCAGACACCAACTTATTAGCACCATCTGATTTCCTTAAATCTTGAACCAAGTCCTTGAATGAAAGTGAGGTTTCAAGAACCAGTTTAACAGGCTCACAATTGATCAATTTTATAGAATTCTTCCTGCTCATGGTGTTAAGCCCTTTTGCTATGGTCATGGCCACAGACCCTGATTTCCCAAAACTATTGGTTCTCAACATTTTTGCACCCCCAAAATCAACCCCAAATGCTAAATTGAAAAGTCTATGGTTCACAGTTTCTTGCCAAGCTGATACAAGCAATGAGACAGATAATCCCATCAAATTTCACTCCCCCACCTAAAGCAATACACACATGTCAGCAAAAAGAGCATTCAATCATGCTATTATCCAAAAAAAACAAGAATCTCTTACCAAAAATTGAGGAACCCTAGGTTAATCTCGAAGTCAGATATCTTTTATTTTTGATGTGTGGATGCAATTATGATACAAATCTACACCTATATATATGTATAGGAGTATTGGAATTGACTATTAGAGTCTTGTAAACCTTCAAATACGAAGGAGCAGGCGTGCAAGAAGGGGAAGGGGAGTTAGTTTGAATTCTTTCCTGACAGTGAGAAGTTTCTGAATATTTTCTTGAAATGGGAATGCAGAAAAAATGGAAATGGTGGGTCTGATTCAAAGATTTCTACCCACGAGATTCAAAGATTGGATTTTTAAGCACTTTGTTTTTTCGCCTTTAACAGCAGCCCTCACAGCCAAATATAGGGAAAAACATTCGAAAGCAGGCAATATATATATATATATATATATGCATATAGATACAATCTGATTGTGTGTGTGTATAGATATTGGTCAAAGAAGATAAGTCTTAGGCTGCTACCATGAAGAGTCACCCACGAATAAAAGAAATTCAATTTGGAGAAAATAAAGTTAATATAAAAAATAAATAATTGTAAGAGGGTCAACCAACAAAATTGTATAGTCGCTGATGAACGTGGATGTGACTCAAAAAAACGCGCCAACACGTAACGATACTATAAATACACTGTCTTGCCTTGGCTACAAGTCAATTCCATGCGGTGGTAGTATACTTTACTAAATTACAAAAATTTACTATCTCTCTTATTTTATCATCTCCTACTTTTTCTTTCTACTTTTTCACTCCTAAAAATCTGTGTCCAAAATTATCGAACCGAAACCGAAGCGCGAGAGTGTTTTGCGGTTACGGTTTCAGTATTGCTAACTCAATACTTAATTACTAACTACAATTAAATAATAGCAATTAGATATTCAAATCAAGGGCCTAGATCATCAGCCTCAGAATGTCAATACGATCAACCAAAAACGTCAATAAGGGTATTAAGGTCAATTTACAATAAATTAGTTGTAACTCACTTTTGAAAAATATCTCATAAATTTAAAATGCATATAACTTTCTCGATTTAAATTGTTTTTTCTCGCAATATATATCAAATTAAAGATAATTTCATAAGGATTCTAACGAGATCTCACTTGCATATGTTCCGATGTCAAAATTTGAAAAAAAAAATCAAAAATTTTCAAAACATTATATTGACATTTTCATCAAAAACCCTAATTTGGTAGGTTTTTTTATTTTTTTCGATTTAATTAATAAAAACGAAAATTACACGTGGCAAATTTTAGACCACTAGATTTCTAAAATCTTATAGTCTTAAATTAGTTGTAGTTAGCAACTAGAGAGTGAGTTAGCAATGGATCACGAGCCTTAATCCTATAATCTCAAATCAAACCCAAAATCAATTTAAGAAACGAAATTAATCTTCTTTTAATAAATTACATAATCTTTTATAAAATCAAACCACAAATATTACAATCCATCTTTTTCACATTTTTATTCTCAAATTTTCATAATCAATTAAATAGAAAATTTTAAAAGGGAACTTTATTTTATTCTCAAATTCTCGTAATAAAATAAATTAAAAGGTTAACTTTTTATATAACTAAGAAAAGTGAAGTAAAAAAAGTAGCATAGTTTAAATCTTGGGTTTTAATGTAGAACAAAAATCAATTTATAAAGCACGTATTCTATTTCCTTAAACTAAATCGAATCAATAAATATAATAATTTATAACAAAAAAGTGGTTCACATCTCAGAAGTCTTAAGAAAATTTTCTAAAACGCCGTGTTTTCTTCACTTTTAGTCTAATAATCACAAATTACATTGTCTTTTAAAAAATTTAATATTTCAATGAAGTAAAGAGTGATTTTTAGATATAAGAGCCAACAGTTCACACGTTAATAATCACTGACGGAACCATGAATTTTAATAAGTCGGGGCTGAAAATTTTAAAATTTACTCTCTCCGTCTCACTTAAGATAACATACTTTTCTTTTTAATTTGTCTCAAATAAGATGACACAATTCTATTTTTGAAACTTTATTTCTCCAATTAATATGTTTGACCACTTTTTCTCTCCTCAATTATATTCAACTCTCTTTCTTTCTCTATTTAATATTCACTCACTTTTTCTCTTTCCAATTAAACACATTAACCAACAACTCCTAAAATTTAGTGCCGACTAAATGTGTTATCTTAATCAGGACGAATGGAATACTGATAATAGTAAAATAGTATTAAATTTTACATATAACAAACATTACAATTTTAAAAAGCATTAGATAATAGTAATTGTTATAGACGAATAATCGTAACTTGAAATTGTAGAAAATTATTTTCACTATCAATTTCATATACTCAATCGACCAATGACAAATCTATTTTAATAAGTTTCACAAATAGTCTTGTATCTTAGTAAATTTAAGAATGTTTGGAACTAAGCTAGTTTTCATTATTTGGAATAATTAAATATTTTATGATGATTTAATTTTAATTATTAAGGGTGGAATTAAATTGCGATGAAAGTATTTTATAAGATAAAAATTTAAAAAAAAAATATTGTTAGATAATAAATTAAATTAAAATTATTGAGTACTTTCTCTATTGGACTACAAGATAAGCTAGGGAGAACTGATAGAAATCCATGGGTTCCATCCTAAAACCAATTGGTGATAGGAGGAGGGGCCCATTAGACTTATATACTAGTTTCAGTTTTCTCTTGACACCGATGTGGGACAGTTATATGTTATATTTTTAGTTTCAATTGCCAACACCCTCCCTCAAACCCTTCAAGGTGAACCTTGGAGGGGTTAGACTTTTTTTTCCTAATCGATTGGACAATCGGCCCAATTTTTTTTCGATCGGTTGGACCACTTGGCCCAAATTTTTAAGTCCAGGTATACTGCTGGGTCAGTCATTTTTTCAGTTTCGGCCCAGATATACTGCTGGGGCAGTTAAATTTGACCCACAGTCGGCGACCCGCTCTGATACCATGATAGAAATCCATGGGTTCCATCCTAAAACCAATTGGTGGTAGGAGGAAGGACCCATTAGACTTATATACTAGTTTCAGTTTTCTATTGACACCGATGTGAGACAGTTATATGTTATATTTTTAGTTTCAATTGCCAACAAGAACAAAATTAATTAAATACTCCTGTGAGCTCAACTAGATGGACTATCAAAATAGGGTAAATATAGATATTTATCCATATATAGATAGATCTACCATCTTCCAATAAAAAAAACAGGTCTCGTCTACTTCCCTATTCATCTTTCTTCTTTCCATAATTCCGCTTTGCATAAACATTTACAACTATTTCTCTCGGCCTCTTCTCCACTTCGTCACCCAGTCTTGTGTTCTCCTCCCTCCCTAATTAAAATTTCAATTTTAAAAAATCAGGCGGCGGGATTCGTTGGCCCTTGTAATGGGGAGTCAGGGTCTCGGACCGGCCTATGTAGTTCCGTCACTGTTAATAATAATACTTTTCTCATCTTAGCTAAGATGACACTTTTCTTCATACCAGTGAACTAGAAAAATCATTGAAAGGTTATTTGATTCTGCTATTTGCACCTATATTTGCACCTATTTGCACCTATTCTGCTATTTGATTCTGCTATTTGCACCATGCAGGATATTTTTATACTTTTCTTTTATAAATTCATTTATATTGGCTATATATTTTGCATGTTAATATTTTTTATTTTTTATACTTTTTTTTATCAACTCATTTGTGTTGGTAAATTCAAAATTTTCATTTCATTTACTAATTCATCTCATCAAGATTCAAGTATATGTCATGAACTATTTTAATTCTTTTTACAGTTTAAATAAAGGTGAAATATACATATGCATATAATATAATTATTACAATTTTCGGCAAGTTACAATTTCCCCTCTTTTGGAGGAAGTTTTACAAATCAATATTTTCATAAATAAATGATTATTCTTAGCACGCTAATCTAGATTTTAACTAATTAATTATATCAAACATAACTGAATGGTGATAGAGTGAAAGATATTAAGCACTCAATTGCAAAATAAAAATATTACTAAATTAATACAAATGAAAGTAGAGAATAACCTTACATAAATGTGAGAGAGAGTAATAAATAAGTTAATAAAGAAAAGTACTGTAAAACATCCTCCATGAGAGGCATTTTAGATCGAAAAAACTCGAAAAGTTAAAAAAAATGCAAATATTAAAATCCTGTAACTATAACTGATATTTTTAAAATTTACGACTCACATAAGTCTAAATGGCAAAATTTAAGGGCCATTTTAAGAGTTCATTCTATT
This sequence comes from Salvia splendens, assembly GCF_004379255.2. Lineage (NCBI taxonomy): Eukaryota > Viridiplantae > Streptophyta > Magnoliopsida > Lamiales > Lamiaceae > Salvia > Salvia splendens. The sequence goes on from NC_056040.1 coordinate 29,029,574, forward strand.
GATATTTGTGTTCTATTCTAAATAGACTAAAGTTTCAATTTAGTCCTTAATATATTGCGTTTTTTTTTTATTTTGGTCCAAAACATTATCTTTTGAATTATTCGGTTCCTCACAAATAAAAACGGGTCACATTTGGTCCATTTTGGACGGTTCTGTCAAATTTTTTACGATTTTAATTATCAGGTCACAAATCCGTCACTAACTGGGGGAAACTGATCCGTCACTAATCCGTCACAAATCCGTCACTAATATGCGCGAGAACACGGTGCAGCCGTTGTGGTTGAGGGAATTTCACAGTAGGGTTTTGTGGCTAAGCCCGAAGACGAGGAGGTTGCAAGAGGAGGCGCAGCGGCGGAGCATGGCGGCGACGGTGTTCAGCTCGTCGGCGAACATGCGACCGGTGGAGGAGGCGTTGAGGGCGGCGTAGTGGTGAAGCGCGTCGAAGATAGAGTTGGGGAGGCTGGATTTGGAATTCTGGGTCGGCGGGCGTCCCTGGTGGTGAGGAGGGTGAAGGCGAAGGTGAAGATGAAGAAGAGGACGAAGACGATGGGAAGGCCCCGCCGGTGCTCCGTGGTGGAGAACGATGAACTCCGTCAAAAATTTGCCGAATCAGTTTCTCCCAATTAGTGACGGATCAGTTTCTCCCAGTTAGTGACGGATTTGTAACCCGGTAATTTAAACCGTCAAAAATTTGACGGAACCGTCCAAAATGGACAAAATGTGATCCGATTTCAAATGTGAGGGACCGAATAATTCAAAAGATAATATTTTAGACCAAAATAAAAAAAAATGCAATATGTTAAGAACTAAATTGGGACTTTAGTCTTCTAAATATGACATTTTTATCTTTACTCTTGAGATAAGGCAAGCGACGGTCAAATTAATATTTTAAAAATTAATCAAATTCGCTTTAATATTTGTTTTCTTATTTGGGTAAGTGGACTGAACTTTTTGTGCGGCGACCTAGGGATATACCGATTATTGTAATCCTCTGTCACATAAAAATACGTGATTCGTTCGTTACAAAAAATATGTAATATTTCTAAAAGTTATCACAGCTTATAACATTTATATATCAAGTTATTTATGACTTATATCATTATTAAAATAATAATATTATTATTATTGTTATTATTATTATTATTATTATTATTATTATGGATCTCATAATCCACTAGTAACTTATCCACCAACACTACTTTAACTATCCTTCCACTCATTTATTTTACTTTACCAATTTTATCTTAATTCTCGTGCTATAGCATATGCCCGTATTTTTATGAGAACGAGAAAGTAGTATTTAAATTTTAAAATGATTATACATTTTGTAATTTAATCGTATTACTTTTTTAAAGAATATGGTTGAAATGTTTGAATCAATGGACACGCTCATCTAGTCATTACTTAAACAAAGAATATGGTTGAAATATCTTGAATCAATAGACGCGTTCATCTAAGTCATTCTAATTTTCGTAACTCATCCCTTAAATTCATATCTTTATTATTCAGGATCCTATATCATTTTTTACTTCGTTCCATACTCATCCAATTCTCTCATTTATTCTTAGTTTATACTACATCCAAATAATATATACAACATTAAAAAAATAGAATTCACAATAAAAAAAAATTGAATTCACATCAAATTAACTTATTCGACTCACTTTTCTTTGCAAAATCAAATAATATATTAAAACATGCTGCAATCAAACGCTATGAGATGTACTTTGTGGGAGTTATATTCATGGGCGAACCCACATAGAGAAAGGGTGGGGCTTTAGCCCTTAGAGCATTTTCAAGGAAAATAGTAAATGGAGAGGCCCAATCTTTTATTAAAAGGATTGAGCCGAATACAAAGATTATTTATGGGTGAACCCACATAGAGAAAGGGCGGGGCTTTAGCCCTTACAGCATATCCAAGGAAAAGAGTAAATGGAGTGGTAAAAAGAAATAACTATTATATTTACATCTTCTTCATAAATTTTTATGCTCCAGTGAAAAAGGTATTTTAGGAGGTATTATCTCTTGGATATGCTCTTAATGAATTACTAACTTTTTAACATTTTTCTTTTATAAATTTTTATAATTTATTCCTATTTTATATCTATATTTATATTAAAACCTTTATTAATTATATAAATTACCTAAAAAAATATTTTTAAACTATATTTTAAAAATATAGCCCTTGCTAATGTTATTTTTGCGTCGGTCTTGGTTATATTTGAAAATGGCAATCCAGTTCAACTTGCAACCCAAGCCGTACGTCTGTACGGCACTCGGCCGCCTTGACTTATAAATTTCGATTTATTTCCATTTTTGGTTATTAATATAAGGTGAAAAGAGTTTTACTTCCAACGACTTTCTATTCTGGTTGACTCCTGCTTTTATTGATCTTGTTACATTTACTGTTGATATTTGCACAAGTTTGCAAGTGGTGCCAAATTACATAATGAATATAACTCGTTTTATAATTAGCAATATAGCTCTGACAAAAATCCATTACTCTCTCGGTCCGTGAATAGTAGTATCCTTTTTTCCATTTTAGTCCGTCCGTGAATAGGAGTCCCGGTTCAATTTTACCATAAATGGTAAAACTAACTCATTCCACTCACGTTTCATTTAAAACTAATAATACAAGTGAGACCCATTTTCCACTAAATTTTTTTCACCCACTTTTTCTTAACATTTCTTAAAACCCATGCTGCAAAAAAATGAGACTCCTAATGACAGACGGATGGAGTAGTGAGATCAATTCCTTTTAAAATTCCATGCCAATATATTTCATTTGTATAGTAATAGTTATTGGCTTTTATGTATAGAATGTAGACTGCTCATTCTATACATAACTTCATAAATATCCACTTTTTATACTAAAAATGAAATTCATTACATCATTAAAGTTGACTGCTTTTTTTCTTGTTGAGATTTCGGTGTTCCTATAGTAATTTAAAATCTAACACCGAGAAAAAAACAGTTATTACAATTGATTAGTTTCTCAATAAGGGATTAGTAATTTGGAGGGTGTGGACATAAAAACCACATAAAGGCAAACAACTGAACAAGCACAATGCATGGTTATACTACCAAATAACGAATTAATGAACATGATTGCAGGACTATGTCTCTTGTTATAACTGTTGGTTTCTTTTTTTCTTACTAGAGATACAACCGGGCGTAATACAACCCAAAAGAAAGAATACAAAAGGAGAAACTGAACTTAAAATTACAACGGAAAATAGAAACAACTAAACCGTGAATTAGCCGAGTCGAGGAGGCCTCTTCCTGCAAGACGAGATACGCCCTGGTAGTGCTCTCTGTTTGGCGTGTCGTCCCCAAAGGTAAAACGACTACGTCTCTGGTGAAGCAGCACCGCTATCAGCAGAGCTTCGGCGAACTGGATGGAGGAGAGGGCAGCGCTTCGACAGAAAGACAATGCAGAGATAGGGAGAGAGCTTATGAATGCAGAGAATGCTTGTTTGTGTAGCTAATGCAGTGGTATGGCTAAATGGGCCAAGCCACCATGCAGGGTCAACCAAGCCATTGAAGGCTCATCATGGCAAATTCGTAACCGTCGTCGGTTACAGGCGTGTGGCAGGAGTGTGCCTTTCGCGTGTGGAGCATGTGGATTTCTTATGTGGCAGCCGTGACTGTGCCTCGCTTGACGATGTGTCAAGCCACTTGGATTGCTGACTCGGCGGTGGTCTAAAAAGATTAGTTTGGGCCAAGCACCAAGCCCAAAGACCACCCAAAGACCAATTGCCAAGATCCAAGTCCAAGATCAAGATCAAGATCGGGCCCGCGGCCCGCGACCGCGACCACGGGCTCGGGCGGGCGGGCGGCGGCGGCGCGCGCGTGTGGGCTCTTTCACCCATCTTGGTCCACTATAATTATTAAGTAACATAAAGTCACTTAATTTAAACACATTAAAATATGTGTTACTTCTCCTATGTGGGATAATTAACACTAGTTAACTACTCCCTAAGCTCAAACTCCAAGCTTTAATTAAAAGCTAATTATGCCTAACTTTAATCCACTATTTCTCACTCACCGGAAATCGGATTTGAGAAAGTGAATATACTACATTTATCTACGTAAAATGTAGATCGACGCTATATCATTTAATCTCACAAAATTAAATGTCTCGTCATATTTATTATTTGGTCAAAATCCATTGACCGGGCATATTTAATCCATGATTTTTACAATCCCCCACATGAGTGGAAATAGCCGAATGCGTATGCATGCAGACACAAGCTCAACCCTCGAGAGGTATATAAGCATAAGGATAGGTAGTTGTTGGATTTGAACCCTCCATAGTCGACACCATCGGATACACAGACGGCTTAGTAGCGCGATGCTTTGAACTAATCCCCCACGGCGTGCACCGAGACAATGGTGTTAACGCTTAAACACCTCAACCTCATCCGTTCTCACGTTTTGTGTCCATTGCGGTCTTGGACACCACTTTGGATTCATAAGTGTGTTTTATGAAGCGACCACACTTCGCACTTACATAGGTGATTCTTAGTCAAGTACCTTGCCATACTTGGTCTCTTTGAAAACTCCATCTCTTTGAGATCCTTAAGAACTATTAAAAGTCATAGACTTAGCCTTTACCACTAGGCAAGTTCTCCAACACTCTATTGCTCTCTAGGGAATAGATATAGTTGAGTGTTTCTCATGAACTCTCATAGCTTAGTTGTTCCTTTGAACCAAGTTCTTGGGATCACGGTTTAACCCTTTGGTTAGCGGATCCGCTAGATTATCTATTGACTTCACATAGTCAATTGTAATCACCCCTGTTGTGATCAAATGTCTCACGGTGTTATGTCGTCGACGTATATGTCGAGACTTACCATTATAGAAGCCATTGTTTGCCCTTCCAATAGCCGCTTGGCTATCGCAGTGGATCAACACTTGTGGCACTGGCTTAAACCAACATGGAATATCTTCAAGGAAGTTCTTAAGCCACTCGGCTTCCTCACCCGCCTTATCTAAGGCAATGAACTCCGATTTCATTGTTGATCGGGCTATACATGTCTGTTTTGTGGATTTCCACGATACAACACCACCCCAATAGTAAAGACGTATCCAATTGTTGAAAGTAGGGGTGTCGAAACGGGTAGCGGGTATTGGGTACCCGCACACCCGACCCGTTACCCGTCGGGTATCGGGTACCCGCTACCCGACATAAGCGGGAACGGGTTCGGGTACGGGTATTGAGTTTCAGGTTTTTGCGGGTATCGGGTATACCCGATACCTGCTTATATACCCGCTTGTATCCTGCCCCTTTCAAGCAGTCCTCAGGTTTATGTGAAACCTGATGAGACATTAGATGCTATCAATAATGTCGATACAGAGATGGAGAATTCATTGGATTCATACAACAATGAATTTCCTCCAGCCTGCGAAGAAAGTTGGATGATGGATTTCAGCAACGAGGGCACTAGCTACAGTCCTAGTTGCAGTTTGGAGAAAAAGTGGAGGGTGCTGCCAAATCTGATGAAGCACCCCATGATGCTTTTAAATTTTGTCTAATGTATCTGGGGTGAAAGACCTCTTGTCAATGGAAACAGTTTGTAGTTACTTTCGGTCTGAGGTTCGAGGTGAACCATTGTTGTGGAAGAGTATCCACATTGAACCGCCTCTGAATGAAAAGATCATGGATGACATTCTTTTGGAATTGGCTTGTAGGGCTGTGATGGTACCCTTCAAAGCCTGAGCTTGGTGGAGTGTCTGAAAATCACCGATGATGGCATAAAGCGTGTACTTGAAACCAATCCACGGTTAACAAAGGTCAGTGGTATTTTAAACGGGTCGGGTACGGGATACCCGTACCCGACAAGGCGGGTACCCGTCACTGTGCGGGTCGGGTAACGGGACAAAGATTTTGGCTACAAACGGGTACGGGTACCTGGTTCTCCGGGTACGGGTACCCGCGGGTACCCGTTTCGACACCCCTAGTTGAAAATGAGTCTCTATTATCGGATATCCAGTTCGCATCACAGTACCCTTCAAGTACCGGGGGGTATCTCGAGAAGTGTAGCCCAAGATTTTGAGTATGTTTGAAATATCTCAAAACCCTCACAAGAGCTCTCCAATGCTCTTTGCTTGGATTGCTCGTGTAACGACTCAACTTGTTCACAGCACAAGTAATGTCAGGTCGAGTGCAATTAGTCAAGTACATAATGCACCCGACGACCCGTTGAAGAGGTAACGTGGTGCGTAGGTGTCGTTCAAGTGAGGATATATCCTACTGGCAGGATAAAGATCCTAACTAAGCCTAGACCTCGTCTTCAAAGATTCCTCAACCCACTTCTACTGATCAGTATAGTGGAGGTAAGGGTCGAATCCCACAGAGATGGTGCGTTTAAACTACTGCGGTGATGTTTTGGAGGGTTGGTTAGCTACCACGCTCGGGTTGAGTTTCTACCTAGGCGAGTAATTAAAGGGTGGCGTCCTACTGACTAGGATGGGGGAGCAGATCATGGAATGCAACTGTGTACGTGGAAATGAGGGGACATGGTGTAACAGAAATTGTTTGGAAAGGACGGTATTTCTATTTTTGGCTAAACAGAATATTCAGAGTGTAGTGGAGGTAGTGGTGACTAGGCTGACAGATCTGCAGGTACAACCAGAGGTGAAGGACAAAAGAAAGCAAAAGTAAATAAAAGTAAGGTGGTCCCCAATCTGGATGTAGACATCATCTTCTCCAACAACACAAATTAAACTCAGATAACAATTCCAGATCCAACCCGGCAAACGCAGATTAACAACTCGCGAACACAGATCTAAAACTAAGAAATCAAATCTGAAATCAAACACTGAAACTGGACTTCTGCATGCTGGTCAACATGAAAGATCGATTCAGAAAATAAAACGAAACCTTGCATGCAACGATCTACTTCCAGATCAAATAGTACTTGTTTACCTATCCTAAAGAAATTTGTTACGTAATAGAATTTAGAGATTTAGCACTTAAAACACCGAGAAACCTTAGATCTAAGCTAACTAGACAAGGAAAGAAAAGAACACTACAATGAACGAAACGGAAATCAACTTCATAGCATTAACACGTTCGGATATCCAAAGCAAGCATTTCAAAACAACAAAATCCCAAATGTAACAGAAATCCAACGTAAAGACGGAGAACTAATTAAACTACGAAAGCAATTTAAAGATTGTTTGCCACTCCGGGCGATAAAATCTCTGACTGGAACTACGATCTAGCTAACTGGAACGGACGATGACTGGAACTCGGGAACATTCTGAACGTCAGGTGATCATGGCTCGGCGAGGCAAGAAGTGGGACACGGCTGAAAGACTGAAATTACCGAGAGAACTATCTACCTAAAGATGATGGTGAATTGAAGTCTCTTCCTCCAGGCTCTTTCTCTCTCCAACTTGGCTACCTTTTATAGGGAGGCTACCCTTGATTTTAGGGTAAATCCTCGCTGCAATTTGACTTCTTTGCCCTTAATTGTGGGTAATCCATCCCAGCTATCCGTCTTCTTCATCTCAAGCCGTTTTAGCACGTATACGGATCAGTATGAGACCATGCTGGCGCTTTTTCTACCCGAACACTCCGAAACTTCCCTACTGGCCAGAACACTTATCCTGCACACTTTGAGCAACTGCTTTGCAAATATAATCATTTAAACCTGTAATACTGACCAGTAACCGAGGCCTAGAATACGACTTATCAAACTGCTCACACTTACCACATGCTTGCCCTCAAGCGTGAAGAACAAACAAAAAGCAATAAGTCGCATTCTAGCCTGGTTACTTCCCTGCCCGACTCTACCTAAAACTGGACTCTAGACTACAACGACGAAGAAGAAAGAAAACACAAACACAAACACAGAAACACATAAAACACCAACAGATTGGGCTACATTTTCAACCATCCCTTACCTCGGGACCAGGTGCAATCCGGCCTTAGACAGCCTTGAACTTCTGCCGCCCCCCCTTTTCTCTCCCAGTCAGTACATCTGCTTGTCAAGATCGCCCACACTCTCGGTCAACCACTAGGTTCACTCAGTCACTCGCACCTCACCAGGAACGTTAGGACTGAATTCTCTCATCATGCTCAACCACAATTGCTTTGGACTTAGATCTCACGTGCAGCTACTGAAGGACTTTAAGGCTTGTAACGGGGCTGTTGGGTTGTAGTGTTTTGGGTAGATGTTCCTAAGGCTCTAAGGTTCAAAAACTTCTATTTAATTTATGAAGGGGGATTGTGTGCATCAGGCTTCTGATCAGTTGCTTTTCTTAGCTGGTGCTTCTGGCTTGAGTTTCCAACTGGTTAGTAGGCTTCTTGTGGCTTCGCCACCCTTATTCCTTCATTTTTTTTTGTGTGGTCAAATCTCTGACCATTTTCTTCTTTTCTTTCTTTCTTCCTCTTTTTTTTTTTTTTTTTTTCGTGGCTTCGCCACCCTTATCCCTTCTTTTTTTGGACCTGGAATGTCTCCCTGGTCGATTTTCTTCTAACTTTCCTGCCCAGCTGGTTTCTGCTTTTTTCACACTTCTTCCTGGCCAGTAAGCTCCATTTGTTTCATGCCTTACACACAGTCCCAGGGGCTAGGGGTGTTTATCTGGGTATAAAAGGTTAAGAAAAAAGGGTTCTAAAGGTGGTTTTTTTTTTTTTTTTTTTTTTTTTTTTTTTTTTTTATGGGGGGGGGGGGGGTTCCTACTGCCTTCAGTATTTGCTACCCGTGATCACTTCACCCTGGGCAAATTGTGGCAGCCTCTCTTTTCTTTAAGTGTATGTGGAAAGTGGTTCCACTTTAAGGCTTATAACTCACATTTTAGAGGGCTTTCGTGTTTGGCTCTAAGTGTGGGCTTTTCTCTCATACTCACATCATCTATACTGGTCAGGAGGTACTAAGGAGAGTGGTTTCGGTTTTCCAGCTTGTCTTATCTCCCTCAATTCCCCTCACCTCCAGCTCAGGACGGTTGAGTTTTAAGCCCAAATCAGCACACAACATAAAAAAAAAAAACTAGACCTAAAAAACACAAAACGAGCACAAACACAGAACACACATATATACATCATACTGGCCATTACGTCCCCCTCCTACTTCACAAGTGTCTGCCCCAGATAAGGCTGTGAAGTGGAAAAAAAAGTACTGGCCAGTATGGTAGACACACAGACAACAAAATAACAAACAAAAATAACAACTCAAACAGAAACTTCTCACACTTAGGCTATGGAATAGGCTAAGTGGGAGAGGTTTGAACACCGGACAAAATCCACTAAACAAAGAAACACGTATATACAAAAGAAACACAGAAAACATGCTACCAAGAAACAAACCCTAACTTCTCACACTTAGACTATGGAATAGGCTAAGTGTTAGAAGGGAGGTCTGCGCACAACACCGAAGAATTAAACTACCTAAACAACACCAAAACACAATAAAACAGAATACGGAAACAACAGAAAAAAAACGAAAACTAAAAGAAAAACTAACTTGTCGGTATGGGGGGTCTATCGATGTCGCCTGCTCCTCCGCGGAGCAGGTGGTGCAGGTTGTTCCTTCGGTGGGTCTGTCTCCATTCCAGTCTGGTCCTCCTCATCGTTCTTCGTCGCCGGCTCATCGGCCTCCGCCGGCACCTCGGCTTCCTCTGTCTCTTGCTCATCTGCTACTCCGGTCTCCTGGATTTGTGGTTCATCAGTCTGGCCACCATGGCCACTAGGTTCTCCAGCTTCCCTTTGCTTCTGGCTGGTTACTTCCTCCAATATGTCATCGATCACGGACGCCATCCTGTTCATCTCCGTCAGCATGCGATGGTTCTCCTCTCCTAGATCCGTCACAATTGTCTCCATGGCAGCTTGCCTCTGGATCAGTATATTCTGTTGCGACGATTCCTTCAACATTTGTTCCATCACCGATGCCAGGCGAGTCATCTCTGACCTCACTTGCCTGTTCTCTTCAGCCATCTCCGCAATCGTCCTCTCTAACATGGCAATCCTTCCTCCAGCCGTGGCTTCCTCTCCCATTGCGTAAAGATGCGGTCTGCCCATCCTCATATATACCGCATTCGTCCTAACGAAATAGGGTATGTCAAATAAACCTGGGGGGCGTACCATAGGCAGTGAAGTTAAATACTCAGCTTCCGTGATGCTAAAGTTGTTGGTGACGAAACTTCCCAATATATGGCAAAGAGTGAGGTTTCTGGCAGGATGTGTAGCGATCAAGTGACAATGGTATGCTGTCCAAAACCCAAGATGCAGCCTCCTTCCTCGCCTTGCGCACCAAAGGAGATACAACTCCGTCATCGAAGTGCGAACGGCCGAATTGGACTGGCCTAGCAAGTTGGCGTCCAGATGGAGCTGCACAAGTCTCAGAACTGGATCATTTAAGTGAATAGAACGGGAGATAGTTGACGCGAATTCCCCTGCGCCGGGATGGGTGAGTTCAGCCCAGGCCTCCTGTGGATCAAAATCCACGTGCCTACGGGGGATACCCCTCTCCCTATCTCTCCACTCGGAACTGATTGCTTCTTCCAATGTACACATGCCCAGCCGGCATGTCCACTCTATCAAGCTCATGCTAAACTCTCTCGCAAACAACCTAAAACTGATTGACACTTCATCCAGATCCGTTGTTACCCTAAACCGAAAAGTGGTAAAGAACTCCTTCGCTAATCTCACACAGATACGGGGGTCTCCATTATGCAATAGCCACTCAAACCCAAAGCAGTCATATACGCAAGGAATTGGTCACGAACTCCTAACTCATCTAGAGAAGGGTAATGCATTACCTTGCCGCACTTAATATCCTTGCTGCCGTCATCCAAGCTTCCAAAGGCGTCAGTCAGCTTCTGTGTCTCGAAAAGTTTCATTTCATCAGCAATCGCATTTGTGAATTTTATGCTCCACTTTCCGTATCGGAGTCTCTCCACAGGTGGGTGTACAAGCTCTTGGTGATCACCCGGGAGTGACTGTTCCTCACACTGCTCTTCCTCCACGGAAATGTCGCTCTCTGAGTCGGATTGGTCACCGCCCACGTACTCGCTGTCACTCGACTCTCCCTGACTTGGAATTGTTCTCGGAGATGCTTCGGTGATGACCACCCCCGTGTTCACTATCTTGGCCTTTTTGGTCACTGACGTCTTCTTAACTGGAGCCTTCCCCTTCCTTTTCCTAGCCCGTTGGTATTGGGCTTCTTCTTCTTGAGCAGTAAGGTTGGTTTGAGCTTCAACCTTGTCGGTTTCCTCTGGCTGTACTGATCCGGATGCACCCTCAGCCACTTCTTCAGTTTCCTCTTGATTAGTAGGCTGTACTGGCTCATCCTCTGCCTGTTCGGGTGTGGCTTGTTCTTCTTCGCTCTCGACCTCAACTGGGTTCTCGGCCGTGTTCGTCTTGGCCTTGCTTGCTGACCATTTGCTCAAGACTCGCTGAGATACCCGTGTGGGTGTCGGTTTCTCTGTCATCTTCAGATTTAAACGCCGCTTCACCGGTATCGGTCTCAGAACGGGATGCGGCACTGCTGCTGGTTCTTGGGTTCCCATTTCTTGCTCTTTCTCCTCCTCTTGCAAACCATCGTCCCCTGTATCAGATTGGGGATCTACCAACCCTGCTTCTCTCTCTTCATCCTGCACTTTCTCCTCTACTGACTGGTACTCTTTGCCCTCTGAAATGGTTCCTGGTTCAGCTGTTTCACCTTCTCCTACTGCTCTCGATGTGAGGTCTAGACCCTCAACCATCGAGACAGTGTTATCGCCCATCCGATTGACTCCATCTATGATAGTCTGAAATTCCTCATCGGTCATGAGACCCTGTTTCTTGGCTGACTCGTTCAGATCTATGTCCTCCCTTGCCACTTCAGGAGAGACCGGCTCCTTCTCGGGTATCGTCTCTGCTCCTCCGCTCTCTCCCGGATTCTTCTTTTGCTCATGCTCCTCAGGGCCGGAATCGTAGTGTGCAGCGACGGCGTCGAGTTCCGCCGAATTCGGTACTGAAGTTTCCGATGGTGCAGTCGCCGATGGAGTTCCTTCCTCTGAAATTGCTGCGGTGTGGCTGACCGGCACAGATGGAATTTCGCTGGTTGCGGTTTCTACGGCTCCCGTCTGGCCAAAACTAGTAAGCGCCGTCGTCCAGTCCCTAGTCGGGTCTTGTTGGCGAAGAAATGCCATTACGGCATTCAAAGAAATAGTGGCAGGCGGTTGAGCGGTCGGTGCCGGTAGCGGTTGATCTGACTGTGGTTGTGCCTCCGGTGTTTCTTCTCGCGGCGGCTGTGCATCTCGGATGGTCTCACGACGGGGCTTGATTTTCCTCGCGAAAGCTTTCTTACCCATGACTGAAATTTGCGATTTGACGGTAGAGATTAGGGTTTGGTTTGAGAACGATGTTTCTGTGAGAGGGATTGAGGAGAATTTCTTGAAAGGGATTTTGAAAATAAGGGTTTGTGATGGAAAAAGGGTAAGGTGGTATGTTTAATTCGGATGAGAAATGGCAGTTGCAGGTGGTTTCAACCGGCTATCAGTGGTTACCGGTCATGCCGCTTCATGTGAAAAGTGGTTGGGCGACAGGCGTTGGTTCCTGATTGGCTAGCGTGTGTACTCTCTCTGCTCCACACCATTCCAGCACTGCCACCCTGCAAAAGCTGCACACGCTTAATTCAAATTTACGTCCTATCCACAATTTCCCTCTATACTTACCTATTACGGAAAATAATTCAAAATGGCACTTAAATACAAATTGGAGTGACACTAAATAGGTAATCTCTTGGTCAAAGTGTACCCCAACCTAAATTTAAGGCCCGAAAATATATTTTTGGATTTTTAGAAAATTTTCAAGCATGCAAAAATTAATTACGTATATACAATATTTACATTCTCCTTAGGTAATTTGGAATCCTACCTGGCCAGTATATGCAGAATATTATCAAAATGAAACTAGCCACGTGGAATTCCAAATTCCTATCTTACTAATCAGTATGTGACCTTAGTATGTGGTAGTAGTGGAATTTCATCCACTACCCCCACCTCACTATTATCCCTAAAGATTTTCAACCTATGTCCATTCACAACAAAAGGCTCAGAGTTAGAAAGACTCCCTGAAATCTCCACCGCTCCATTAGCTCGGAGGGCTGTTACGATGTACGGTCCTGTCCACTTAGATTTGAGTTTCCCGGGCATTAACTTCAATCTTGACTGGAAGAGTAGTACTTTCTGGCCAACATGGAGCTCCTTGGTTCTCAGATTTCTATCATGCCATAATTTCGTTCGCTCCTTGTACCACATGGCCGAGTCGAAAGATTCCAATCTAAGTTCCTCAAGCTCCTGTAATTGCAGCTTCCTTTCCTCCTCACAGGCTGTAGCATCCATATTCACTTTCTGTACTGCCCAGTATGCTCGGTGCTCGATCCCTACAGGTAAGTGGCACATTTTTCCAAAAACTATTCGGTAAGGGGACATACCAATGGGGGTTTTGTAGGCTGTTCGATATGCCCAGAGAGCATCCTCTAATCTCACGCTCCAATCCTTCCGAGAAGGATTTACAGTTTTCTCCAAAATCTTCTTTATCTCTCGATTAGAGATCTCGGCTTGGCCGTTAGCTTGCGGGTGGTAGGGGCTTGAAAGTCTATGGTGCACACCGTACTTTTTCATTAAAGCTTCAATTGTACGATTACAAAAGTGTGTACCTTGATCAGAGATGATCGCCCTTGAGACTCCGAAACGGCTGAAAATGTGACTCTTTAAGAATTTGGCCACCTCCTTTGCTTCACACGTACTTGTGGCCGTCGCTTCTACCCATTTGGAGACGTAATCCACCGCGACTAGGATATACAGATTGCCATAGGACGAGGGAAAAGGCCCCATGAAATCCATTCCCCATATGTCGAATAATTCACAAACAATAATCGGTACTTGCGGCATCTCATCTTGGGCAGATATTCCACCGGTCAGTTGGCAACGCTCACAGCTCCGGCAGAACTCGTATGCATCTTTGTTGAGAGTTGGCCAGTAAAAGCCGCTATCCAGAATCTTCCTTGCCGTCTTCTTTGATCCGAAGTGCCCTCCACATGCTAACGAATGGCAGTGGGTCAACACATCCCGCTGTTCCCAGTCAGGAATGCACCTTCTTATCACTTGATCGGATCCTACCCTCCATAGGTAAGGGTCGTCCCAAAAATAATATTTTGCCTCACTCTTGATCTTCATTCGTTGGGCTTTGGTAACACTTGGTACCTCTGGAAGTTCTCCAGTTACTAGGTAGTTGGCCAGGTCCGCATACCATGGCTCCTGCCCTACCTTCTCTTTTCCTTTTGCTGCATCATTCTGACCAGTAAGTTTGTACACTTCTTCCCAATCAATTTTTCTGGGTGCAAAAATCACCTCACATAAGTGTTCCTCTGGAAACTTGTCGTGCACCTCCTCGCTGTTTCCTTCTTGCACTATTCTGCTCAAATGGTCTGCCACCTTGTTTTCGACTCCTCTCTTATCTTCCACCTCCCAATCAAATTCTTGTAACAAGAGTACCCATCGGATCAAGCGTGGTTTTGATTCTCTCTTGGTAACTAGATACTTAAGGGCTGCATGGTCAGTGTATACTACGACCTTAGATCCCAGCAAATATGGCCGGAACTTCTCGAAAGAAAACACCACTGCCAGCATCTCCTTTTCGGTGGTATCGTAATTCCGCTGGGCTTGATTTAGAGTCTTGGACGCATAAAAAATTACGTGCCTCCTCCCATCGATCTTCTGACCCAGCACGGCCCCTACCGCAAAGTCGCTGGCGTCGCACATTACTTCGAAAGGATGGTTCCAATCAGGAGCTCGTATGATAGGTGCGGATACTAATTTTTCTTTGAGAAGATCGAAAGCTGCCTTGCATTGCTCATCAAAAACGAACTCCACATCATTTTGAAGCAGTCTGGTAAGGGGTTGGGCGATTTTGGAGAAATCCTTTATAAATCTTCGATAAAATCCAGCATGTCCCAGGAAACCCCTTATTCCCTTCTGATCAGTAGGGAATGGTAATTTGGATATGACATCCACCTTGGCTCGATCCACCTGGATACCTCTTTCTGAGACTACGTGTCCTAGGACTATCCCTTCGGTGACCATAAAATGGCACTTCTCAAAGTTCAAAACCAGACTCTTTGCTTGACACCTTTCCAAAACTATGTCCAAATGATGAAGGCAACAGTCGAACGAGTCTCCGTAAACCGTGAAGTCATCCATAAATATTTCTATGCACTCCTCAATCAAATCGGAAAATATGCTCATCATGCATCGTTGAAACGTACCTGGAGCGTTGCATAAACCGAAAGGCATGCGACGGTATGCATAGGTTCCAAACGGGCAAGTAAAAGTGGTTTTGTCCTGGTCCTCAGGATCCACGTGAATTTGGAAGTACCCGCTGTACCCATCTAGGAAGCAGAAAATTTTTTTCCCAGCTAATCTCTCTAATATCTGGTCGATGAAAGGCAAAGGAAAATGGTCCTTCCTTGTTGCGTTGTTCAGCTTCCGGTAGTCGATGCACATTCGCCAACCCGTGACCAGCCTTGTTGGAATCAGCTCGTTCCTCTCATTCTTGACAACTTGGATCCCGGATTTCTTTGGAACCATGTGGATCGGGCTGACCCACTCACTGTCCGGCACTGAATAGATAATCCCTAGCGACAACAACTTCAAGATTTCCTTTAAAATTTCCTCTCGCATGTTAGGGTTTACCTTCCTTTGAGCATCTCGATGAGCCTTCGCTCCCTCTTCTAGCCTGATGTGGTGCATGCAAACGTCGGGGCTTATCCCTACTAGATCTGTAAGGCTCCATCCGATTGCCTTCTTATTCCTATTCAACACAGCCAGTAGCCGCGCTTCTTGTTCTTTTGTGAGACTGCTGTTGATGATTACGGGATATGAGTTCTCCTCCCCGAGGTAGGCATACTTCAAGTTCGATGGTAACTTTTTTAGCTCGACTTGGGGTGGAAGTGTGTCTTCGGGTAGAGGGTTTTTCTGGGCCTCCCCGTCTTTCTTTAAGTCTTCCCCTGAAGGTTCTTCCGTACTGACTGGAAGCTTGGCCCCTGCGGCTCCAATGAACGCCGACTTTTGACAGAATTCCTTGATCGCTCCTTCTATTTCTTCGTCGGTCAACCCCTGGCTACTGATCAAATCACACCACGCAGCAGCTTCTTCGTCGGCCTGATCACAAGCATCTAAAGCCTGGAGTTTTTCCTGTAATAGTTCGGTCTCAAGAAAATCTTGGACTAGAGGGTCAATCACATCAACAAAGCATAGATTTTCAGAATCAATGGGTTTCTTCATGGCATCATTTATATCAAAAGTAAACTTCTCACCATTAAAATCAATGCAAATAGTCCCCTCGGCCATGTCCACTATTGTCTTAGCCGTTCTCAAAAAAGGTCTCCCTAACAAGACTCCACTAGACTCTCTCGCTTCATGCTCACTCATTTTGATCACATAAAAATCAGCAGGGTATGTGAACTCCTGTACTCTAACCAACACGTTCTCTAAAACTCCCTCAGGGCTTATGCACGACCTATCAGCCAGCTGGATCAACACCCTAGTGTTTGACAGCCTCACTCCTTTCAGTCGGTTATAGATTGATAATGGCATGACATTAATGGAAGCTCCAAGATCACACATCGCATGTTCAACTTTCACATCCCCTATAGTTATGGGTAAAGTGAACATACCTGGATCGGCCCTCTTGGGCGGCAGTTTCTCTTGCACAATTGCGGATGCGATCCCTTCCACCATGATTTGTCCATCTTTTTGAGCTTTCCCGGCTATGAAATCCTTAATGAATTTTCCGAGCGGGGGTAGTTTCACGGCTTGGAGGAATGGTATGGTGACGTCCAACCTTCCAAAAATCGACAAGTAGTCGACCGGGTTCTCTTTCTTCCTCTTTGTAACAAATCGGAATGGGAATGGTTTCTCCCCTTTTTTCTCTTCTACGGGTTCCTCAGCAACTTTCTTTGGTAGCTCTTGGGTCCGAGCCTCCATTCTGGGATTTTTCTCTTGAGGAGGTTCCTTCCTGGTCAGTAAGGCATCGGGTTCACCTCTTATACTTGGTGTATCATCCAGGAAGAATGGATCCTGCATTCGAGGCATGAAATTCCCTATTTCCTCAGCTGAAATTGTCTCGCCTCCTATCTTCGTTCCATTCGATCCTTCACTCGGCTGTTTCGGTTGAGGTGCATCATAAGTAGTTCCTGACCTCAACGTGACCTTACTCACATTTGCCTTCTCGGGCATTTGGACTGTAGATGGGAGTTTTCCTGCATTTCCCTTCAAATCACCCATCGAACTGGCCAGTTGAGCTAACTGCCTATTCATCATATCCATGTTCGCCTTATGTTCTTTCTGGGCATTTTACATCCCCTGCACGACCTCATTATGGGCTTGCAATTCTCCTTTGATGTTCTGTTGTGATGCTAGCATTTCACTCATCATGTCCTCAACGGATCTCCTCGGCCTGTTCGAGTTTTGGAAATGACCCGGCCCTTGGTGTTGATAGTTCTGGAAGGTTTGCTGTCCTTGATTAGGCGGGTATTGGTTATATTGGGCAGGAGGAGTGTACTGATCTTGAGGATATTGATTCTGGTGCTGGGCTTGGAATTGATTCTGGTTCTGATGGTGTTGGGATTCTTGGTTTGGTTGATTTTGGTAGTTTTGGAAATTTCTCTGATGGGGTGGCACGTAAACAGGGTTCGAGTTTGAGCTTTGTGGGTTATGGTTTTGGGCTTGTTGGTTTCTTCCTGACCAGTTGGGCTGGAAGTCTGGGTTTGCTGGTCCACGGTTAGGGTTTTGGTTCGGGTAAGGGTTATATTGGTTCTGGCCTTGACCTTGGTTCTGGTTTTGGTTCCCTTCTCCCCATCGAAAATTCGGGTGGTCCCTCCATGGTGCGTCCCGTTGTCTCCCCTGGATCCAATTCCCATTCTGGTTAAAATACCCAGCAGCGTTAGCTTGCTCCGTACTGATCAAGTCATTCGGATGCTCGTATTGGGCCCCTTGATTCCCCTGCTCTGCACCCTTGTAGTTTCCAGTTGGGAGAGGTGGTGGAGTGCTCTTCTCGATGGCACTCAAAAGTGACTTCTTCAGCTCATCCATCTTCAAGTCCATTTTCTGCTCCAGCTTGTTCTCCTGATCAGTAGTCGATGCAACAGCAGCCCGCTCTCGGTTGTATCCTTCCCTTGAATGGTCATACTCTTTCTTTGCATTCAGTAGCTTCCTTAGGACTCTCTTTGCTTCGCTGACCCGTAATTGCGTGAAGCTTCCTCCCGAAGATGAATTGGCCAGGTCTTTGGTTACCGCGTTCATGCCCTCGTAGAAAGTATGATGTACTTCAATGTCCGCCATGCGATGGTTGGGACACGATTCCAAAAGACCCATGTATCTTGCCCAATAGTCGCTCAAGGGCTCGTCATATCCTTGCTTCACATTCGTTATTTCTCTCTTCAGTGCGCTTGTCTTAGATGACGGAAAAAACTCGCCCAGGAATGCTGACTTGAAGTCGGCCCAAGTCTCAATAGAGTCAGGGGGCAAGCGCATGAACCAGGTGTTCGCTTCCCCCTTGAGCACAAATGGCAGAGCTTTCAGCCTATAATCATCTTCAGTCGCTCCTGCTGGTCTTCTCTGCGCTCTACAAATCTTACAAAATTCGTGAAGGAACTCATACGGCCCTTCATAGCTTTTCCCGCAGTATGTAGGTAGAATCGCTATGACATGAGGCTTCACGTCACAAGCAGTCTGTCCCGGGGTGACCACGATAGCTTGCGGTGGTTCTCCTTCGGTATGCGCATTCAGCGTACCGATCTCTGGATCTTCGTCCATGTTGGCAGCCATTCCTGGATTGCCTTCCAACAGTGGTAACTCCACGGGAATTGGTCCTTCTATGGTGTACTGTTCTTCGTCGCTACTCGTGTCTAGGTCAGACAGAGTTGTTGACAGGCCAGAACGAGTGGTCACAAGTATGGATCCTCGCTGAAGTATCTTCGGTTTCCACGGATTAGGATCCGAACTGCTTCTCATAAACTGAAACAAAAGAAAAAGAGAAAAAATTATACACAATATTTACGCCAAAGTATCACACACAATAGTATCTAAAACGCCATCCATCCCCGGCAACGGCGCCATTTGAAGAGGTAACGTGGTGCGTAGGTGTCGTTCAAGTGAGGATATATCCTACTGGCAGGATAAAGATCCTAACTAAGCCTAGACCTCGTCTTCAAAGATTCCTCAACCCACTTCTACTGATCAGTATAGTGGAGGTAAGGGTCGAATCCCACAGAGATGGTGCGTTTAAACTACTGCGGTGATGTTTTGGAGGGTTGGTTAGCTACCACGCTCGGGTTGAGTTTCTACCTAGGCGAGTAATTAAAGGGTGGCGTCCTACTGACTAGGATGGGGGAGCAGATCATGGAATGCAACTGTGTACGTGGAAATGAGGGGACATGGTGTAACAGAAATTGTTTGGAAAGGACGGTATTTCTATTTTTGGCTAAACAGAATATTCAGAGTGTAGTGGAGGTAGTGGTGACTAGGCTGACAGATCTGCAGGTACAACCAGAGGTGAAGGACAAAAGAAAGCAAAAGTAAATAAAAGTAAGGTGGTCCCCAATCTGGATGTAGACATCATCTTCTCCAACAACACAAATTAAACTCAGATAACAATTCCAGATCCAACCCGGCAAACGCAGATTAACAACTCGCGAACACAGATCTAAAACTAAGAAATCAAATCTGAAATCAAACGCTGAAACTGGACTTCTGCATGCTGGTCAACATGAAAGATCGATTCAGAAAATAAAACAAAACCTTGCATGCAACGATCTACTTCCAGATCAAATAGTACTTGTTTACCTATCCTAAAGAAATTTGTTACGTAACAGAATTTAGAGATTTAGCACTTAAAACACCGAGAAACCTTAGATCTAAGCTAACTAGACAAGGAAAGAAAAGAACACTACAATGAACGAAACGGAAATCAACTTCATAGCATTAACACGTTCGGATATCCAAAGCAAGCATTTCAAAACAACAAAATCCCAAATGTAACAGAAATCCAACGTAAAGACGGAGAACTAATTAAACTACGAAAGCAATTTAAAGATTGTTTGCCACTCCGGGCGATAAAATCTCTGACTGGAACTACGATCTAGCTAACTGGAACGGACGATGACTGGAACTCGGGAACATTCTGAACGTCAGGTGATCATGGCTCGGCGAGGCAAGAAGTGGGACACGGCTGAAAGACTGAAATTACCGAGAGAACTCTCTACCTAAAGATGATGGTGAATTGAAGTCTCTTCCTCCAGGCTCTTTCTCTCTCCAACTTGGCTACCTTTTATAGGGAGGCTACCCTTGATTTTAGGGTAAATCCTCGCTGCAATTTGACTTCTTTGCCCTTAATTGTGGGTAATCCGTCCCAGCTATCCGTCTTCTTCATCTCAAGCCGTTTTAGCACGTATACGGATCAGTATGAGACCATGCTGGCGCTTTTTCTACCCGAACACTCCGGAACTTCCCTACTGGCCAGAACACTTATCCTGCACACTTTGAGCAACTGCTTTGCAAATATAATCATTTAAACCTGTAATACTGACCAGTAACCGAGGCCTAGAATACGACTTATCACCCGTGCATACTCTTGTTGTGCAACGGGCTCGCCTTTGTTTTTGCTCAAGTGAACGTCGAGTTCAATTGGAGTCTTAACCGGCGCGCCATCATAGGCCTTGAATTTATTCAATATCTTCTCAACATAATGTGATTGTGTTAAGATGATTCCATCAGACGTTCTTAGAATCTTCATTCCAAGAATTACATCGGCTAGACCCATGTCTTTCATGTCAAAGTTTCTCTTTAACATAGCCTTTGTATCGTTAATTACTTGAGTGTTGCTACCCAAGATTAACATATCGTCAACGTATAGACACACTATAACATGGCCGTTATTAGTGCTCTTGATGTAGACACATTTGTCGCACTCGTTGATTTTAAACTCATTTGATAACATCACATTATCAAACTTCAAGTGCCATTGCAATGGCGCTTGTTTTAATCCATATAAGGACTTTACGAGCTTGCATACCTTTTTCTCTTGTCCAGGTACTACAAACCCTTCGGGTTGTTCCATATATATATTTCATCTTCTAGTTCACCATTTAGAAACGTGGTCTTTACATCCATTTGATGAATCTCAAGATTGTGCAATGCAGCAATAGCGAGAAGCACTCGGATAGATGTAATCCTTATTACGGGTGAATAGGTATCGAAGAAGTCATGCCCTTCCTTTTGTTTAAAATCATTTACTACTAATCGGGCTTTATACTTATCCACTGTTCCATCGGCCTTAAATTTCCTTTTAAGTACCCATTTGCAACCTAGAGGTTTCACACCTTCAGGTAGATCTACTAACACCCAAGTGTGGTTTAGCAAAATTGAATCAATTCGCTTTGAACAGCTTCTCTCCAATGCAGCCCGTCTGGGCCAGCAAAGGTTATTTTTATCGATGTTGGTTCTTCATCCAACATGAAAGCAATGTAGTCAGGACCAAATGTTTTTGGTGTTCTGACTCTATTACCACGTCTTAGTACTGTATCTTTTGGATCGGGCCTTGCACGCTTGCGCGATTCAGGTTCCTCATCCGCTGATTTAGAACTAGTGGCTTCTTCTTCCACTAGTTTAGAACTAGTGGCTTCTTCAATTCTTGTCTCAGAATTGGTTGAGACTTTTTCCTTGTCTTTGCAAGGAAATGTATTTTCGAGAAATACAGCATTACTCGACTCAATTATTGTTCCTACTGTGATAGTCGATATTTCAGACTTGTGAACAACAAATCGATATGCACTACTGTTAAGTGCATATCCAATGAAGATGCAATCAACCGTTTTAGGTCCGATTGTAACTTCTTTGGGTGGAGGAACCATCACCTTTGCCAAACACCCCCACACTTTGAGGTATTTGTAGGATGGCTTCCTTCCCTCCCACAACTCATAAGGAGTAACATATTTTCCTTTGAGAGGGATTTTATTCAAGATATAGTTGGCTGTCAAAAAAGCTTCCCCCACATGTTATGTGGTAATCCTGAAGTCAGAAGCAGTGCATTCATCATCTCTTTTATAGTTCGATTTTTGCGTTCTGCAACACCGTTAGATTGAGGTGAATATGGAGCCGTTGTTTGATGAATTATACCACTTGCGTTGCATAACTCCTCAAACGGGGCTACATATTCGCCTCCTCTATCGCTTCGAATCGTTTTGATTTTACAACCAAGTTGATTCTCAACTTCGTTCTTATAATTTTTTAACGCTTCTATTGCTTCATCTTTACTTCTTAAAAGATAAATGTAGCAATACCTTGTGCAATCATCTATGAAAGTGATAAAGTACTTTTTACCACCTCTAGTTTGCACCATCTTTAAATCACATACATCCGTGTGAATTAATTCAAGGGGTTTTGTGCTTTGTTCAACTGAGTGAAATGGCAACTTAGTCATTTTTGATTCAAGACAAATTTCACATTTATCTTGGGTATCCACTTCATTAGCCTTTAGTAAATCTAAATTCACAAATCTTTTAATGGCTTTTGAATTTACATGTCCCAATCTACAATGCCATAAATTTGAAGACTCAGTCAAATAAGAGGAAGTAGACGCTTTATTATTATTAGCCAAGGGCTTTGCAACACTGCGGGTTGCCACACTAAGCTTGAAAAGCCCATCGGGTACATAACCTTTTCCGAGGGATTTTCCAAACTTATACAAAGCAAACCTATCAGACTCAAATACAAGTTTAAACCCCTTATTAACTAGTATTGATCCTGACACTAGGTTCTTGCGGATGTCCGGGACATGCAGCACATCCTTCAACGTTATTGTGACGCTAGACGTCATCATGAGGATCACATTTCCGATGCCAAGGACTTCGGAGGGTGCTTGATTCCCCATGTTGATCTTCCTTCCTTCAACCGCGGTGTAGGAGGCAAACTTGCTCCTATCTTAGCAGACATGAGCAGTAGCGCCGGTGTCGATATACCAGCCACCCTTGTTATCAACAAGGTTAACCTCTTCAGTGACCACAACAATGAGGTCGTTCTCGTCCCAGTCCTTGAACTCCTTCTCAACGACGTGGGCAGCCGGCTTCTTTTTCTTGCTACGGCAGTCCTTTGCAAAGTGACCTGGTTTGCCACATTTGTAGCAATCGCCTTCAAACTTCTTTGAAGGCTGCTTTCCCTTCCCTTTGTCATTTGGACGGTTTGGGCGAGGGCGTTTGTTGGAGGGACTGCCCCGCTCCAACAGATTGGCTTTGGCTTCAAGTGGGGTGAAGCCCTTAGCCTTTTGGTCGCTTTTGCGCACATCAACCTCAATGTGCAACTTCACGATCAAGTCTTCAAGGGTCATCTGCTTTCGCTTGTGCTTGAGATAGCTCTTGAAGTCCTTCCAACTGGGAGGAAGCTTGTCAATGATCGTGCACCTTAGGAATTTATCGGGCAAGGTCATCCCTTCAGCCACTAGTGCGTGGATGATCATTTGGAGCTCTTGGACTTGCTCCATGACAGGTCGAGAATCGACCATCTTGTAGTCCATAAATTTGGAAGCTACAACTTGTTCAGTCCCTGCAGCATTATCTATGCTATACTTCTTTTCTAGGTTTTCCCACATTTGTTTATATGTGGTTACATTGGAGTATACATTGTAGAGGCTATCATCTAATGCACTTAAAATAAATTTTTTACATAGATAATCCCTCTTTCTCCAAGCTTCATAGTCCGCCTTGACTTCGAGCCTAGTCTCTTGGTCGCTTGGCGCGGGTGGCTCGTTTTCCGTGAGGAAGTTGGCGACGCCCAATATTGTCAAGTAGAACAACATCTTCTGGTACCACCGCTTGAAGTCAGATCCTCCAAACTTCGGTGGCTTCTCGGCAGGTGGCATCATTCTTGGTGCCAAAGGTGCCGCACTTGGTCCATGGAAGGAACCAATTCCGTTGCCCCCGAAGGAGCCAACAACGTGGTTGGGCATAGAGCCCCACCATTCATGTTGGGCATAGAGCCCGCCATGGTCATGTTGGGCATAGAGCCCGTCATGTTCATATTGGTCCCGGAGGAGCCAATACCCGTGTTGTTCCCGAAGGAACCAGCACCCGTGTGAGACCCGAAGGCCCCAGCACCCTGTGAGACCCGAATGCCCCAGCACTCGATCCATCAAAGGATCCGAAGGAACCACTAATAGTGGAACCAACTGTTCCACTCGAGGTGGATCCGCCAGTGAGCCCATGGGTGTTAACATACACCTAAGGGGTTGTTGATGAAGATGGATAGAACCCAGGGGTTGGCATCATCGACGGAATCGATGAATTGTTGATAGGTCCAGTGGTCGCCATGGTGGAGGAAATGGCGGCGGTGGTGGTGGCAACAGCGGTGTTGGATTCAGTCGACATCTCCAGCAAAGGTGTTAAATGTTCCGAAAGTTTTTAGGTTCAGTTTAGAGTCCAAATTCCTTCAAAAGCAAGTTATATCTCGTCTTGCGATTGTTGGTTTCTTTTTCTTACAAGAGATACAACCGGGCGTAATACAACCCAAAAGAAAGAATACAAAAGGAGAAACTGAACTTAAAATTACAACGGAAAATCGAAACAACTAAACCGTGAATTAGCCGAGTCGAGGAGGCCTCTTCCCGCAAGATGAGATACGCCCCGGTAGTGCTCTCGGTTTGGCGTGTCGTCCCCAAAGGTAAAACGGCTACGTCTCTGGTGAAGCAGCACCGCTATTAGCAGAGCTTCGGTGAACTGGATGGAGGAGAGGGCAGAGCTTCGACAGAAAGACAATGCAGAGAGAGGGAGAGAGCTTATGAATGCAGGGAATGCTCGTTTGTGTAGCTAATGCAGTGGTATGGCTAGCCTATTTATAGGCCAAGCCACCATGCATGGTCAACCAAGCCATTGAAGGCTCATCATGGCAAATTCGTAACCGTCGTCGGTTATAGGCGTGTGGCAGGAGTGTGCCTTTCTCTTGTGGAGCATGTGGATTTCTTATGTGGCAGTCGTGACTGTGCCTCGCTTGACGATGTGTCAAGCCACTTGGATTGCTGACTCGGCGGTGGTCTAAAAAGATTAGTTTGGGCCAAGCACCAAGCCCAAAGACCACCCAAAGACCAATTGCCAAGATCCAAGATCGAGATCGAGATCGAGATCGAGATCGAGATCCAGATCCAGATCGGGATCGGGCCCGAGGACCGCGACCGCGACCGCGACCGCGTGCACGGGCACGGGCTCGAGTGGGCGGGCGACGGCGGCGCGAGCGTGTGCGCGCGTGTTGGCTCTTTCACCCATCTTGGTCCACTATAATTATTAAGTAATATAAAGTCACTTAATTTAAACACATTAAAATATGTGTTACTTCTCCTATGTGGGATAATTAACACTAGTTAATTACTCCCTAAGCTCAAACTCCAAGCTTTAATTAAAAGCTAATTATGCCCAACTTTAATCCACTATTTCTCACTCACCGGAAATCGGATTTGAGAAAGTGAATATACTACATTTATCTACGTAAAATGTAGATCAACACTATATCATTTAATCTCACAAAATTAAATGTCTCGTCATATTTATTATTTGGTCAAAATCCATTTACCGGACATATTTAATCCATGCTTTTTACAATAACAATACCCCCTCCATCCCATAGTAGATGTCACACTTGAAAATTAGCACGAAATTTTAGGAGGTGTTATTTTGCGTGTTAGATGGAGAGAGAAAATAATATATTTATATTAATGTGAGAGAGAGTTTTTTCCAAGAAAGGAAATATGACATCTTTTATGGGACAAACTAAAAAGGAAAGTGTGACATCTACTATGGAACGAATTGAGTAGTATAAAAAACACTTCTTCCGTCTCATTCAAGATATCCATTTTTCCTTTTAGTTTGTCTCACTCAAAATGTTGATTTTTTATATTTGAAAATAAATCTCTCCTACCTCTTTCCTCATTAAAATATTCAGCTAACTTTTTCTCTTTCCTTAGACCATCTCCAACAGTATTGCAAAACCTAAAATGCACTATGAATAATATCTCCAACAGTACTGCAAAACCAATCCCATTATAGGTTTTTGAAGAAAAAATACCTATCTTTAGGTTTGCAGTAAAAGTAAACCAAAAACACTTTTTATAGTTTGAGTTATTGCATTTAAGTCCAAATCAATACATATTTATCAAAATAGAAGAAGAGAAGGAAGAGATATTAAAATACAAAGATAGAAAATCTTACGGGGAGAAGGCAACGGCGTGGAGAAGAAGAAGAAGATGTGAAATAATAACCTAATCTAATCTTATTAATATTTGATTAGTTATTAAACAGTGGGCTGGCCCATATTAGTGCTCCCCCGTTCTATAAAATATGGGCATTGGGTATGACACGGGAATTAAAATAAAATTGGTAAAGTAAGAGAGATGAGGAGAATAGTATGGTAAAGTAAGAGAGAGGAGGAGAATAGTAGTTAAAGTAGAATTAGTTGATAGTGAGACCTATACAATTAAATTGATATAACTTTTCATAAATGGAATGCTCATATTTTTGTGGGACGGATAAAAATAGAAGGTGCACATATTTTTATGGGACGGAGGGAGTATTATATTATTCAACATAATTGGAAAAAAATCTATTATTTTACTAACAAAGAGCCGTTACATTATTCCAATACAAAATCCAATTTTATTAGATAGATTAATAACTCACGGTACATAATAATCTGTGAAAACAATTTTTTTATTAGTTAATTAAATACGTATGTACATATAAATCTGTGAAAACAATTTTTTTATTAGTTAATTAAATATTATACGTACATTAATATTATTCAGACCAAATATGCTATCAAATATAATAAAAAATGAAGATGCTAGAGAGGTGTCACAATCAGAAGTTGAGATGATGACAAATGAAGATGCTCGATTTCAATAGTATTTAACTCGATATGATGCAATAAGAAATAAAAGTATTCATCTTGAACTTCGAAATGCACTAGCTTACCATTTGTAGGAACAATATGTAAATTTCGAACATTGAGTTTTAGTTATTTTATGTGTAAGTCGTAGTATGTTTTATGTACTTGTGGTATTTCTAAATGAATTTTAATTTTGAGTTTTATGTGTACGTTGTATTATTTTTTATAGTATTTTTATTGTATTTAAATTTTCTAAATTTTGTAATATACCATTATTTAATAAATAATAGATTTTATATTTACTTATATTACTTAATAAATCTTATATTATAATCCATTATTTAATTTAATTTAAAATATTGACAAAGTGTCATGGGGTTAGTTTGTGATTTATATAAAATATATATGTATGATTGAAAAGTATAAAATGTTAGTGGGTGAGGAATATTCTTTTGGGTTTGAGTTTAGTGTAAATGGTTGGAGCAAAATCAATATTTAGTGTGACATTTACACTAAATTGGGTTTGAGTTTAATGGTTGGAGATGCTCTTATTTTACCTAACAAATCCTTCTAAAATCTCATGTCACTCAAGACATCTTAAGTGGGATGGAGAGAGTATCAGTAATATTATTATAATAAAAAAATAAATCACATATAATCTATAAAGTAATATTTGTATATCATGTGAGACTGTTCTAGACTAAGCCAGTTTATGATAAATAGAATTCTAAATAAATCGCACTTGTAATATAAATATATAATTAATCTTGACGAAGACAATTATAGGTTGCAAAGTTGGAATTAGAATTCCTTGTTGCTGGCTTTGAATTAATGCATTCATCATTCCAAGAAAAAAATTTGATATACTAGTGGATAGGCAAGTCGGCACATAGTATAAAATATTGAAGTGCTATAGTCCCACATATCTTAGCATCAACAGATATTAAAATGGATATCGGTCAATTATCGTGTATCCAGTACCCCTCCTTATTTTATTTAAAGTACCCCAAAACACACATCCACACACACACTTTTTATTTTATGTGGTTTTTATGCATATATATACAGTTTATATGTGCCATACTTAATAAAGATTCTATTAAATTGATAACTATCTTAAATCAATAACCGATAATTATATCAATAACCTACATTATATATAAATTTCAGTTTAAAGGTATTTATATGTCAACAAAATGTAGTTAACATACAAATATTTCCGTATTGATATCAATAACGTAGGTTGTTGATATAGTATCAGTTATTAATTTAAGATAGTTATCTGTTAGAAGATTTTTTTCCTGATGTATGGGGTCCTGCACCAATTTTTTTCGATATTTTGTGATTTTTATCGATGATTGCACTAGAATGACGTGAATTTATATTTTGAAACATAAATCTGAAGTATATGATAGATTTGCCGCTTTCTTTAAACTTATCCAAACACAATTTCATACCACTATCAAAACCCTTAGGTCAGATAATGAGAGAGAATTTGTTAACAGTACCATGAACCAATTCTGTAAAGATAACGGCATAATCCATCAAACTTCTTGTGCCTACACACCGGAACAAAATGGGGTAGCTGAAAGGAAAAATAGAACCATTTTAGAAATGACCCAGGCTCTCATGATCGAATCCAAAGTCCCCAAACACTTTTGGCCAGAGGCAGTCACCGCATCTATCTACCTCATCAATCGCCTCCCCACCAAAACCCTTAACATGAAAACTCCTTTCGATATATTGTCCAAACAAGCCAACATTCCCGAACACTTGAACCTCCAACCCAGAGTTTTTGGTTGTACCGTCTACATTCACATTCCCAAACATGAGAGAACGAAGCTTTCACCTTATGCAACTAAGTGTGTGTTCGTGGGGTACGGGGTAAACCAGAAGGGTTATCGTTGCTTTGACCCTCACACCAAGAAAATTACCATAACCATGAACAGCAATTTTTTGGAAACCGAATTTTTCTACCATACCCACCTTAGTAGTCAGGGGGAGAGTAATCCAGGTAGTACTATGGACTACCTAAGTTGGGTTGTGCCAGTGCCAAGCTCCTCGATTGAGGATCTAACAGAACCAGTGGTTGTCGCTGCCGCCGAGCAAGTCTCACCACAAGAGCCAACTCATCCAAACCTATGTGATCCTCCTCCGACGATATCCGAGGTAATTCCTGAACCGAGTCTAGTTGAGCATTCGGTTACCACTGATCCTGTTGATACAGAACCCTTGGAAGAAGACAACACTGTTGATGGAGACACTGGGAGGTACATACTTCCTCCTCGGAGTACAAGGGGAGTCCCTCCAAAACGATACTCTCCTGAGAAGATTGGGAAGAAAAGTCGCTATGGAGTAGCGAATTTTGTGCAAGGGAATCTAACTAAGATGGCACGGGCATTTGACACTGCACTGTATGAGGAAGAGGAAATTCCACAGTTAGCCGAAGAGGATATGAAACATAAGAAATGGAGAGAAGCTATGCTTACTGAGATGAAGACACTTATGAAGAATAGCACATGGGTGAAAGGGAAATTACCAGAAGGAGTGAAGACTGCCGGATGCAGATGGGTATTTGATAGAGGGAAAAGATGAGACTATGACTCTGTGTGTGCGTGTCAACTGGCCAGGAGGGTACCTAGACCTAGCTGTGTCGTTGGGTCTGTGTCTATCTTCCCTATCAACAAAAAAATACCTCAACCCACTTCTACTGGCTAGTATAGTGGAGTAAGGGTCGAATCCCACAGAGATGGATGTAGGCGAGATACACTTGCGATGACATTCTAGGAGCGGTTGGTTAGCTACCATGCTTTTTTGGGGGGGTTGAGTTTTACCTAGTCGGAAAATGAAATGGAACCTATACCCCTCCTGACCAGTAGGTTAGGGTGGGCTCTAAATGCTGCATGCTAAAAGAAATTAAAATGCGTGTGTAAACTAGGGTGCGAGTGTGCATGTGAGAAGCTACTAGACGAAACTTACTAAAAATGGCTAGACAAAAGGTAAAGGGAATCAAAGGACATGCTGGCAGACTGTCTGCTGGGTGTGAAGAAAAGCAGAAAAAGTGCAAGTACAAAAGCATAAAGCAACAAAAGCAATACAAGTGGTCCCATTCTTTGATTGTGACATTTTCTTCTTCACCAAGCTAAACTAACAAGATCTAGCAAACTCCATTGATGAATGATCAAGCTTGAAAATTCGTAAATGCAATATTTAACTTGAAATCGAGAACGAAAGCTAAGAAAACTGAGATCAACGCAAACTGGTCAGCGGGACAAGGTAACAGAAGCAAGCAGAAACGATTCCCATGTATTTTTGAGGAACTTAACCTGATTAAAACTTGTAAACACTCCAAGAAAACCTAGATCTAACTAAGCAAAGCAGATTCAAGCACTTAAACAACAGAAATCAACTTAAAACTACCAGATCTAGCTACTAGGCAGAAAGAAATAGTAAGCAAGCTGAAACACAAAATAAAACCACAATAAACTTCATTGCATTCAAGATTATCACCCAAAAGATGTTCCAACTAAGTAGCTACTGGAATCCAAGTCAAAGGCAAGCAAAAACAAGTACTTAAACTAAGAAATCTTAAAAACAAAGCAAGTAAAAGATTGTTTGGCTCCTCAGAAACTGAAACTGGAGGAATTTCTGGAACTACGGCAGCTGGAATGAATCAGGCATGATGCTCCTGGCCGGCAGGTGGCCGGAATCTTCAAGTCAGGCTGCTGGATTTAGATGGAATTAAGAGCTAATGGAGCTCTTCTCCTCAAAAGTGATGTAGTAGTGATGATAAGTCCTAAGTGAAGTGGTGTAAAAATTTCTCCCGTTTTCTTTATGTTCAGCTCCTATTTATAGGGTGGCTTGCCCTAATTTCTAGGGCTTTCTCTTCATGTGGAATGACAATTTTGCCCTTCTTTAGATAGGTGATTATTCCAAGCAAGTCCTTCATTCTAGTGTCCAGTTCTGTAGCATCCATCCTGACCAGTTTACGTATTTTCTGCTCATACTAACCAGTTTGCACACTTTTCACAACTTTTTCACTCGAATTCCTTCTGAACCTTTTCTCCTGATTTAGTACTTCAACCTGCACACTTTAACAACTATTTTGCAGATATTATCCAATAAATCACCTTATACTAACCAGTAACCAAGGCCGAGAACGAGACTCATCAAACTGCTCACACTTAACACATACTTGTCCTCAAGTATGAAGAAACAAGCTAAATAAAAATAGTGAGTTGAGTTCGCAAGCCTGGTTACCTCTCTTCACCGACCTAAGACTCTAAAACTTAAAAGACTCTTCAACACATAGATGACTCACAGAAAAAAAAACAAGAAAACGGACAAAAGAAAAAATAACTCATAAACACATTACACAGGCTATATTTTCAATCAATCCTTCCACTTGGGTTGAATTAATCCGGCTGTAAACAACTTCAAAATTCTGCCGCCCCCCTTTTCCTTCCCAGTCAGTATATCTGCTCGTCAAGATCACCCAGACTCTCGACCAAACACCAGATTCACTGTCGCTCATTCCTCACTAGGGATGTTAGGACTATTTTCTCTCAAAATGCTGAACCACAGATGCTTCGGACTCAGATCTCACGTGCGGCTCCTGAAGGGTTTTAAGGCTTGTAACGGGGCTATTGGTTTGTAGTGTATGGGGTAGATGTTCCTAAGGCTCTAAGGTTCATTTGGGCATTTGGGCTCTTGGCTGTTGTTTCTCTTCGGCTGGACGTTTTCTGATATTGGACTCCAACTGGTCAGTGGCTTCTTTGTGGCTTCGCCACCCTTATTCCTTCTTCTTTCTTTTTGTGGTCAAGTGTTTTCGACCATTTTCTTCAACATTTCTTTATGTGGCTTCGCCACCCTTATTCCTTCTTATTTTTTTGGACCTGGGATTTTTCCTGGTCGATTTTCTCCTTTCCTCTCGATTTCTTTCTCCAGTTGGTTTTTCTTGTATGTCCTCCTGGCCAGTCGCCTTCTTGCCTTATGCCTCGCACTCACACAGTCCCTGTGGTTATTGGGTTATATTTGGGTATATATTTGGATAGAAAAAGGGGTTCTAAGGGATGGTTTTTTTTAGGGGGGTTTCCTACTGCCTTCAGGACTTGCTACACGCGGTCACTTTACCCTAGGCATCATGTGACAGCCACTCTTTTCTTTTCTAAATTGGTGGAAAGTGGTTCCACTTAGGCTTGTAACTCACCATTTAAGATGGCTTTTGTATCTGGCTCGAATGATGAGTTTTTCTCTCATACTTGCATCATCCATATTGACTAGGAGATACTAAGAAAGGTGGTTTCTACTCTTGGTGTGTTTTATTTCCATCGATCATCTCGCCTTAAGATTGGATCAGTTGAGTTTTAAGCCCGTGTTTTAACACATGTCCTAAAAAAACCAAAACTTAACCTAAACTGACTTACTAGGGATTGACTCGACACATGACAACACAAATATACAATTATACTGGCCATTATCTCCTCCTCCCACTTCATCCTTGTTTGCCTTCATGTAAGTTTAGTGAAGTGGAAAACAGGATGACCAGTATCCAACACATAGAAGCACAAAAGACCAGAAAACACATAACACATGGAAAACATATTATATATGAAACTTCTCACACTTAGACTATGCAATAGGCTAAGTGAGAGAAGAATAACGAACATAGAGAACACATAGACAATGTGGAACAAGAACTAATATGCAAAACATACTATTTCAACAAAAACTTCTCACACTTAGACTATGCAATAGGTTAAGTGGGAGAAGGTATATGACTCACATAAAAAAAACACAAAACAAAGACAACTTCTAAACATCCTTAACACATATAACGTTGTAAACCCTCGTCTTCTCACACTTAGACTATGGATAG
The DNA here is from genome assembly GCF_004379255.2 of Salvia splendens. Lineage (NCBI taxonomy): Eukaryota > Viridiplantae > Streptophyta > Magnoliopsida > Lamiales > Lamiaceae > Salvia > Salvia splendens. The sequence goes on from NC_056040.1 coordinate 29,062,371, forward strand.
GCTAAGTGTTATGAATGAGGGTATACACATGCTAAAACATGTACAAAAAATAGAAACAACACAACTAGAAAAAAAGTTTAATGAAAATAAAAAGAAAGCTAACTGGTCAGTTGGTAAGGTCGGTCATCTTCTCCTCTGGATCCTCTTTGGTCAGGAGCCTTGTGCAGTTTTCTTCTCGGGTTCCTTTGTTGGTACACATCAGGGGCGTCACTCTTTTTCTTGTGATTCTTGAAAGTCCCCTTGATTTTCCTCTTTTTCATGGGCCGCATATGATGGTTGCTAGGGACCTTGCTCCCGATCAGTTTGGGCACTTGTCCCAGCTTCTTGATGATAATGGCCGATAGGACCATCCTGGGCTTCTTGGTCTCCTTCTTTTGCTTTGCTGCCCCATTGTCTTTCCTCTTTCTTTCTTGGTTGCATTTTCCTTCTTTGTCTTGATTTTCCTGTAAGTCAGTTTCTGGTACTGGTGTCTCTTTCTGGGCAGCAGGGATGGCAAGTGGATTGTCGATGTTGGCCTCCTGTACTGGCTGGGTGAAAGTTGCAGTCGGGTTCTCCCCAGGTTTTGTAGGAGAACCTACTTTCTGGATAGTAAGGGTCGATGCCGGATGTCCAGCAACAGCAAGGGTCTCTGACTTGGTTGTAGCATGTTTTGGGTCCTCCCCAGGTTTTGTAGGAGGTCCACTATCTTCCTGGCCAGTATCAGTGTCATTGCTCTTCTTTTTGTTGCAAGGAGTCTTGTCCTCCTCGCTTGAGATCTCTACAAGATCAGGAACCTTGTTGGGCCCCTTCTTTTTCTCAATCCTATGCCTGATGATTTGCCTCGATGCGCGCTTCGGCCCTTGTTTTCTCTCTGCCTTCTTCTCGGCCAGTTTGTGAGCCCCCGTGGCTCTAGCGAATCTTGACTTCTGACAAATAGTCTCTTCAATATCCTCTTCATCAGGTTCTTTAGTGGTTTCCCTTGAACTCTCTTCCGGACCTTGATTGATTTGAGGTTCAACAACTGGCTCAGTTTCATCAGGACCACTCTTCTTGGTCAGTATGCCCCCCTTATCCTTCGTCTTGCTTGATTCCCCAAATGACTCCTTCCGTTCAGGCTCCTTGTAGGATGTTCCTGACCACAATGTCACCTTCCTCACATTAGCCTTGTCAGGTATGTGCACCGGAACTGGGAGCCTTTCCGCATTCCCACAAATCTCGTTCATCGAACTGGTCAGGTAGGACAGTTACTTATTCAGCATGTCCATATTTTCCTTATGCTCTTTCTGGGCATTTTGCATGCCTTGCACCACTTCATTATTTGACTGAAATTCACTCCTCATGGTTTGCTGGTAAGCAAGCATCTCTCCCATCATCTCTTCCATAGATCTTCCTGACTTGTTTTGGTGTAGGAAATGGTTAGGATTTTGTTGATGGTAGGGATTATACTGGGTGTTAGGGTATGGGTGGTAGGTATAGTTTGGCTGATTTTGATGAGAGGGGTACTGGCCGAATTGGTTAGAGTTGTGGGGTTGACTGTGATTGGGATTCAGGTGGTGTAGGTAGGGATTTTGCTGGTTATACTGGCCATTGGGATGCGACTGGTAGATGGGATGGTTTTGATTGTATGGGTAGTTTGGCTGATTTTGGAGTGAAGGGTACTGACTGAACTGGTTGGGGTGGTGATGCTGGTTAGGGTTAGGGCATGGGTGATTTTGGCAATGTTGGGGTGAGTGGGATTGGTAATTTTGGTTTCCCATCTGATATTGTGGCACATAAGTGGTATTTTGATGTGGATTTGGTGGGTGCGGATTATGCTGGTTTATTCCTGACCAGTTCGGCTGTGAATCTTGGGCTGGGTTGCGGATTATGCTGGGGGTCCATCGTATGCATTCTGAGCTGGGTTGGGCTGGTTACAGTTTCCATCTCCCCGTCTAAAGTCCAGGTGTTCTCTCCAAGGCGTGTCCTCCTGCTTTTCAAGATTCCAGTTCCTATTTGAATTCCAAAGCCCAGTCGTATTTGAATAGTGGTCCTATTGGGCAGTTACCATGGTGGCATTAACTGGAGGAACTTGCGGTTTACTCTTCTCAATTGCTGACAAAAGTGCCCTCTCGAGCTTGTCAATCCGACTCTCTAATTGATCATTATTTCCTACTGCTGCAGCGTTTGCCATACCTCTTCTGGACGGGAGAGTATGTGGATTGTCATAGGCTCTTTTCGCGTAGAGAAGTCTTTCCATAATTCTCTTGGCCTCACTAACTCGTAGTTTGGAAAAACTTCCTCCACTTGATGAGTTCACTAAGTCCTTGCTCTCCGCATTTATCCTCTCACAGAAAATCGAGTAAATTTCTACTTCCAACATATGGTGGTTTGGGCATGCGTCCAACAGACCCATGTATCTTGACTAGTACTCACTCAGGGTCTCATCATGACCTTGTGTAACTCCTCGGATTTTATCTCTTAGTGCACTTGTCCTGGCCGCTGGGAAGAACTGATCCAAGAACATCATCTTGAAGTCAGACCAGGTTCGGATACAATTTGGTGGCAGCCTCTTGAACCAAGTATTCGCCTCCTCTTTAAGGGCAAAGGGAAGGGCCTTCAGTCTGTAGTCGTCTTCGCTCGACCCCGCTGGCCGCTTTAGAGCCTTGCAGATTTTGCAAAATTCATGCAAGAACTCGTATGGGCTGTCACAACTCCGTCCCAAGAACACAGGCAAGAAGGCCATAATGTGGGGCTCCACGTAGATTGCTTCTTGTCCTAGGGTCGTGACGATTGCTTGCGGTGGTTCGCCATCCAAGTGAGCGTACAACGAGCTTATCTCGGGATCATTTTCCTGGTCAGCCATGTTGGCTTTCTCCTCTTCAGTTGCGGATATTGATTCCGGTTCACTCTTGATGGCTGTGCTGCGATCCTCCTCACAGCTCGCATCCAAGTCAACAGGCAAGGCAGTGGTTAATTCTGAATGAGTGGTGACTGGATTTACCCCTTCTTCCCTTGGCCAGTTGGACTTAGTTTCATTTAACTGCGGAACACAAAAAATAAAGAAAAATTTATCTACAATATTCACACCAAAATTCTTAACAAAACTCCTCATAAACTAAGAAACAAAAGAAAAGAAAAACAATTAACTATATGTACACCAAAGTGTCATGCAACAAATGTATGCAAAAACGTCATCCATCCCCGGCAACGGCGCCATTTGATAGAGGGAAAAGATGAGACTATGACTCTGTGTGTGCGTGTCAACTGGCCAGGAGGGTACCTAGACCTAGCTGTGTCGTTGGGTCTGTGTCTATCTTCCCTATCAACAAAAAAATACCTCAACCCACTTCTACTGGCTAGTATAGTGGAGTAAGGGTCGAATCCCACAGAGATGGATGTAGGCGAGATATACTTGCGATGACATTCTGGGAGCGGTTGGTTAGCTACCACGCTTTTTTTTGGGGGTTGAGTTTTACCTAGTCGGAAAATGAAATGGAACCTATACCCCTCCTGACCAGTAGGTCAGGGTGGGCTCTAAATGCTGCATGCTAAAAGAAATTAAAATGCGTGTGTAAACTAGGGTGCGAGTGTGCATGTGAGAAGCTACTAGACGAAACTTACTAAAAATGGCTAGACAAAAGGTAAAGGGAATCAAAGGACATGCTGGCAGACTGTCTGCTGGGTGTGAAGAAAAGCAGAAAAAGTGCAAGTACAAAAGCATAAAGCAACAAAAGCAATACAAGTGGTCCCATTATTTGATTGTGACATTTTCTTCTTCACCAAGCTAAACTAACAAGATCTAGCAAACTCCATTGATGAATGATCAAGCTTGAAAATTCGTAAATGCAATATTTAACTTGAAATCGAGAACGAAAGCTAAGAAAACTGAGATCTACGCAAACTGGTCAGCGGGACAAGGTAACAGAAGCAAGCAGAAACGATTCCCATGTATTTTTGAGGAACTTAACCTGATTAAAACTTGTAAACACTCCAAGAAAACCTAGATCTAACTAAGCAAAGCAGATTCAAGCACTTAAACAACAGAAATCAACTTAAAACTACCAGATCTAGCTACTAGGCAGAAAGAAATAGTAAGCAAGCTGAAACACAAAATAAAACCTCAATAAACTTCATTGCATTCAAGATTATCACCCAAAAGATGTTCCAACTAAGTAGCTACTGGAATCCAAGTCAAAGGCAAGCAAAAACAAGTACTTAAACTAAGAAATCTTAAAAACAAAGCGAGTAAAAGATTGTTTGGCTCATCGGAAACTGAAACTGGAGGAATTTCTGGAACTACGGCAGCTGGAATGAATCAGGCATGATGCTCCTGACCGGTAGGTGGCCGGAATCTTCAAGTCAGGCTGCTGGATTTAGATGGAACTAAGAGCTAATGGAGCTATTATCCTCAAAAGTGCTGTAGTAGTGATGATAAGTCCTAAGTGAAGTGGTGTAAAAATTTCTCCCATTTTCTTTATGTTCAGCTCCTATTTATAGGGTGGCTTGCCCTAATTTCTAGGGCTTTCTCTTCATGTGGAATGACAATTTTGCCCTTCTTTAGATAGGTGATTATTCCAAGCAAGTCCTTCATTCTAGTGTCCAGTTCTGTAGCATCCATCCTGACCAGTTTGCGTATTTTCTGCTCATACTAACCAGTTTGCACACTTTTCACAGTTTTTTCACTCGAATTCCTTCTGAACCTTTTCTCCTGATTTAGTACTTCAACCTGCACACTTTAACAACTATTTTGCAGATATTATCCAATAAAGCACCTTATACTGACCAGTAACCAAGGCCGAGAACGAGACTCATCAGTATTCACAATCAAAAGAAGGCCAGATGGTACGATTGAACGGTATAAAGCACGACTAGTGGCAAAGGGATACACTCAGACGCATGGAGTTGATTACACCTAGACTTTCTCACCCGTGGTTAAAATCAACATTGTGAGAGTTTATTTTCAGTAGCGGCAAACAAGGATTGACCACTACACCAGTTCGATGTTACTAATGCCTTTTTACATGGAGAGCTACCAAAACCAGTATACATGGAACCCCCACCCGGGTTTACTGACGAGTTTGGAGCAAGGGAAGTCTGCCGACTGCAGAAGACACTGTATGGGCTAAAACAGTCTTCAAGAGCATGGTTTGGAATATTTACCGAAGTGATGAAGAAGTATGACTACAAGCAGAGTAATTCAGACCACACCCTATTTCTTATGAAGAAGAATGGCAAGATCACATGTTTGATTATCTATGTAGACGACATGATCATTACTGGAGATGATGAGGAGGAGATAGCCAAATTGAGGAAGAATCTTTTTCAGGAGTTTGAAATGAAGGATCTAGGTCTCCTCAAATACTTCTTGGGAATAGAGGTACTTAGATCGAAGAAGAGAATCTCTATAAATCAAATGAAGTATATACTAGGCAGAGATTGAGATGCTTGATTGTAAGCTAGTAGATACTCCGATGGTTCAGGACCATGGATTGCAGATGAAGGAAGGTTCTAAATAGACAGACAGGGGAAGGTACCAGAGGCTAGTTGGGAACTGATCTACCTTTCTCGTACAAGCCCGGATATTGCTTACTCGGTCGGGGTGGTAAGCCAATTCATGCAGGCACCACAGGAGGAGCATTGGGAAGTGGTCCTAAGGATTGTTCCGTACTTGAAAGGAACCGCGGAGCATGGGCTCATGTTCGAGAAACATGGACACATGGAGATACACAGTTTCACTGATGCTGACTGGGCAGGCAACCCAAATGACAAAAAGTCAACTGCCGGATACTTTACTTTTGTAAGAGGTAATCTTGTAACGTGGAGAAGCAAGAAACAGAAGGTGGTAGCCCTCTCAAGTACCGAAGCAAAATTCAGAGGAATTAAAAGTGGGCTGACGGAGATACTGTGGCTAAGGAGAGTGATGACAGAACTAGGCCTTCGGTCAACCCATCCGTGCAGACTGTTCTGTGACAACAATGCGGCCATTAGTATCTCAGAAAACCCAGTGCAGCATGACAGGACAAAACATGTGGAAGTAGATAGACACTTCATAAAGGAGAACATAGAAGCAAAGGTGGTGGAGATGTCTTATGTCAAATCTGAAGATCAACTGGTTGATATATTGACGAAGGCGGTGAACTCGAAGCCATTTCAAGAAGTACTGTGCAAGCTAAGTATCGGCAATCCCGTTACATAGCTTGAGGGGGAGTGTTAGAAGATATCAAATGAAATCAGGGAATTGATATGGGAGAATATTCTACCCAAAATAAATGAGTAATTATTGTAAATTAGGTTTACCATATGTAGATATTATGTAGCTTATATATTCGTGCAATCCCTTCATTCTAATTACAGTGAATAAGAATGATCTGTTTTGCCGACTCTTTAGTTTAACATGGCCTCATACCATAACGATCCTGGCTCAGAAAAAACTCATCATAGCCGATAATACCTTTCTCAACCCTTCTCCAGCCAAAATCAACCCAGAAATCAGATCCTACATCCAAAAAATATCAGACTCGGAGGATACAAAATCCAATCCAGAACAAATAACAAGCCTAAGGAATAGAAAAGGCATCAGTGTCGCATTTAAACTGAATGGAAAGAACTACCCCTTTTGGTCACGGCTGATCAAAGTGAAGATTGGAGGCCGAGGAGCATACTCATACATCAGGAACAAACCACCGAACCCAGGGAGCAAAGGGTTCGACGAGTGGGAGGAAAACGACTTGGTGGTATTCTCATGGATCTTCGACAACATCGAAGATGATATTATCACCGATTTCGCGCACCACCAAACATCCAAAGTGATGTATGACAGCTTGGCCGTGACATTCGAGAACAAGGCGGACCGATACCTCATCTACAACCTGGAAGAACAAGCAATATATATCAAGCAGGGTAATCTGGACCTAGAAACGTACTACCGAAAGATCCACGAGCTGTGGATCAACATCAAACGATGCCAAAAACAACCTATCGGTTGTTGTGACAAAGGAATCGACCAATTCCGAGTACACTCAAGCGAGAAATGGTGATTAAGTGTCTAACGGGATTAAATCAGAAGTGTGATTCAATCCGGAGGGAGATACTGAAGGAAGAGCCGACCCCATCAGTTGAGGTTGCCTACGGAATGGTGAAGAAGGAGACGACTCGACTCAACATCATGCCACCAGCATCCTCTCCACCGACCGGAGGAGCTCCTGGAGGAACCGATTCATCATTTGGGGGGAGATCAGACATGGATTCGCCGCCCAAAGCCAATGCCTATCAAACCGCACCGGCCCACCACCGCACCGGCCCACCACCGCAGCGCCCTGCCGCTACAAGTCATTCAGGAAATCGACCAGACATCTCAAAACTTTGGTGCTCTCACTGTTGGAAGCAGAAACACACATGGGAGACGTGCTTCAAGCGATTGGGCTACCTAGAATGGTGGGAGGAACAACAAAAGGGGAGATCGACTCATGCCCAAGTGAAATTAGCCGTCGGGGTGGGCGGTGAAGGAATTTCGCGGAAGAACGATGGGGAAACCACTGGGCAGGGGACCAGAGTCCGATTTGAGGGTCAGCCGACCGGTGGCAACTAGCAAAAGTTCCTGAACCTCTCACCCTTCCGCTTAAAATCTTTGGGTGTTCTATCTATGTGCATATTCCAAAACACGAGAGAACTAAATTTTCTGCATGTGCAGTAAAATGTGTTTTTCTTGGGTATGGAATTAATCAGAAAGGATATAGGTGTTATGATCCATCTTCTAGGAAGATAATTACTACCATGAACTGTAACTTCCTTGAGAGTGAATACTTTTATCACGACCAACTTCGAGGTCAGGGGGAGAGTAGTAGCCTGAGGGAAGTGAGTATAGGTAGACCCCAAAGCTAGTTGGCACCTCAACCAAGTAACTCCGAGGCGGAACCAATAGAACAAGCTAGTGCCACCGCCGAACAGGTCACGTCCACTGTAGAACCTCCTTAGTCAACCACGTCACAGTCTAATTCTCCTCCAGTGATATCCGAGGTAAATCCTAGACCCGATCTTGAAAGTATAGTTACTGCTTCTGACGATTCTGGTGTAGATGAGATCACCGCAATTGATGGTGATACTGGTCGGTATATCCTCCCTCCACGGAGCACTCGCGGAGTTCCACCCAAGAGATACAGTCCTGAGAAATTAGGGACTAAAAGTAGATACTCAGTGGAAAACCTTGCCAAGGCCAACCTTACAGAAATGGCTAGAGCATTCACAACTGCCCTGTATGAGGAAGAAGAGATTCCACAGACTGCTGAGGAAGCAATGAAAATAGCACATTGGAGAAAGACGATGTTAGTAGAAATGAAGGCACTGATGAAAAGCAAGACGTGTGAAGTGTGTTTGAAACCAGAAGGTGTGCGAACAATGGGGTGCAGGTGGGTCTTTACCATCAAAAGAAGACTAGATGTGTCAATTGAACGGTATAAGGCAAGATTGGTAGCAAAAGGATACACTTAGACATATGGGGTCGATTATGCTGAGACGTTCTCTCCAGTTGCCAAGATGAGCACGATCAGGGTCCTGTTCTCTGTTGCAGCAAACAAGGAGTGGCCACTTCATCAGTTTGACGTTACCAATGCGTTCCTACATGGCGAACTTCCTAAGCTGATCTACATGGAGGCTCCTCCGGGTTTTCTGAAAACTTTGGAGGAGGGAAGGTATGCAAACTTAAGAAGATGTTGTATGGGTTGAAACAATCGCCCAGAGCCTGGTTCAGGAGGTTCACTGAGGTAATGAAGAAATATGGCTATAAACAGAGTAATTTTGATCATACTCTGCTCTTAAAGAAGAGGGGAGAAAAGATCACCTGTCTAATCATCTATGTAGATGATATGATCCTTACAAGCGACGACGAGGAGGAAATTGGCCAACTAAAGCAACAACTATTTTCTGAATTTGAGATGAAGGACCTAGGACTGTTGAAGTATTTTATGGGAATAGAAGTACTAAGGTCTCCAAAGGGCATCTTTATTAATCAAAGAAAGTACGTTCTTGACTTGCTGGCAGAAACTGAGATGTTGGACTGTAAGCCAGCTGATACACCAATGGCTCAAAATCACGGATTGCAGATAGTAGAAGCGGCGAAACCCACTCAACGTACAAGATATCAACGCCTAGTCGGGAAGTTAATCTGTTTATCCCACACCAGGCCTGACATTGCTTACGCAGTTGGTGTTATAAGTCAGTTTATGCACAAGCCTCAAGTAGCCCATTGGGAGGCAGCTCTGCGGATTGTTCGATACTTGAAAGGGACACCTGGTCATGGAATCATGTTCGAGAAGAATGGACATATGGACATACATGGATTCACTGATGCTGATTGGCCCGGAAATCTAAATGATAGAAAGTCAACTGCAGGGTACTTCACTTTTGTTGGGGGTAATCTAGTCACCTGGCGAAGTAAAAAACAAAAGGTGGTAGCTCTATCAAGTGCTGAGGCAGAATTTCGAGGTATCAAGAGTGGATTGACTGAAGTCTTGTGGCTAAAGAAACTAATGACAGAATTGGGATTAATGTCAAAGAAGTCTTGCAAATTGTTCTGCGACAATAAGGCAGCGATCAGTATATCTGAGAATCCAGACAACATGATAGGACGAAACATGTTGAAGTAGATCGTCACTTTATCAAGGATAACATAGAAGCAAAGATTGTGGAATTACTATTCGTCAGATCAGAAGACCAACTCGCCGATATTCTCACCAAGGCTGTGGTCTGTGGACTCGAAGAACTTTCATGAAGTGTTGGGCAAGTTAAGTATGGGTGATCCCCTTACTTAACTTGAGGGGGAGTGTTGGAAAGAAATCAAAGGAGATCAAATTAAGGGAGAATAAATCAAGGAGAATTGTAATTGATTCTGTGAATATTATATTAGGCTAGTAAATTTGGGTAAATCTTTACCTTAATTATTGTATCCTAAGACTATTTAAAGGCGTGTAAACATTGGAGAATATAAGTGGAATGAGGATGATAATTCAACAGAAATATAGGGGAATATTAAACTACGAATAACCCTATTATCATAAGAAAATAATATTAATTATATAAAAGCACTTTTGTATACACTATAAAATAATTTAATGATAAAAAAAAGTATCTATGTTATGCATGAAATTTTATCTGATGTGTACGGAGGATATTAATTGATTGGATCAGGTGATAAATGTATTTTCCTACTCTGAAAATGATGTCGATAAGTGTATTAGAGGCATTTACTACAGTGATATTTTCAACTCGTTTAGACCAAGTAGGAAGGAAAAGTAGTAAATGCAACAAAGTAATAACTTACATGAATTATTATTTTTAGTGGATTCTTGGTTAATTATAAAGAAATACCATCATCTAAAATAATTAGTATTTTGATTGTTATGACGTGGCTGCATCCTAGTATAATTTTATTTGTAATTTTATGTTAATCTTTTAGTGACCTGCTGTATTACTTGGTTCAGTATATACTTTGACCGCAAAAGAAAAATCAATAACATTTGGAGAAATTGAGCTTACTAGGGTGCAATTTATTTGAAGTTGAGACGATCCATACAGCTTTTGGACCAATAATTAGAGTTGGACCGATGTCTGCTGTTAGAAATGAAAAAGTGAATGTTGGGCCTTCCAAAACTTATTGTTGTAGGGTTAATATTTACTTATATTTTAATTATGAGTTTAGTTAATCACTTATATATTAATATTTAATATTTTTATGAATTTATTGTTTAATTGTTAAGTTTAGATTAGATTAGATTTAATTTAGTAGTAGTTTGTTAGGATTTAATTATTTCCTTTATTTTATCACGTGTGAGAGAAAAATCGCCGTTATCACCTCTTCTCTCCAAGTGTTCTTTTCATTCTTATCCTTTCCTCTCCAAATTAATCCCTAACTCATTGGTGCTCTCGTCATGTTCTCATCCTCCGTCTTCAATCATGTCACCCTCTCCCGTCACTTTCGAAGATATAATGAACCCCATACAAGATATGATATGGCAACGTAAGTGCACACCATGAACAACCAGACTGTGTGATATGGCCAAGTTTATTAGCGATCAAGCCATGTGTGACGTCGTTACCTCCAAAATCTTATCAGTGATTTCGATTCCGCCACACCAAGATGTTCCCAAATCCCAACACCGACCGATGTTGTTCTATGGCATCCCAATTGTGGAGATCATGGTTGAACCAGTCAGTTGTTGTGTATGTTTGCGATGGTCCAGTTCCCAACTACGCCATTCCTAACATTCCCGACAGGGGCGGATGCAGAAATTTTCGATAGTAGGGGCTATACTATATTCTCTCCATCCACAATAAAATAGGCAATTTGAGAACGACATAAATTTTAATACATAATTAATAAAGTAAGAGAATGAGAAAAAATATAAAATAATATACTCCCTCCGTTTCCGGTCACTTTTGCGCACCCATTTTATAAAAAACGATAATAAATAATTAAAGTGGAGAAATGGTAAAGTACGAGAGAAAATAATGTTGAGAGGATTATCATTTTTGTAAAACGAGTGCGTAAAAACGACAAAAACTCTTAAAATTAGAAGAAGAGAGTAATAAATAATAGAACTCGTAAATTATAAAAGTAAGAGTGAAATAGAAAATGTTTCCATAAATTAGTGTGCACTTCCTAAATAAAAGGATGAATTTAATACGATGAACTTTTTAAAGCATCAGTTTTATTAAAAATACATTTTAATTTTCGGTTGGACTTTTAATTTAAAATAATAAGCTAATAAGTGAAATCATTTAATGCAGCCGGTGCTTTATTAATAAAATAATATTATATTTTAATTTTTTAAAATTAAGTCTATTCCTCAAAAGACACAGCTGTCATTGTTCTTTCTTTCTACCGCTGCAAATATTCAGTTCAGCCCCTCTTCTTACTCAATTTCTGATGATTTACTCTTCAATAACCTAAATTTGGTGAGGGCTAATGACCGTTTTAAAAATAATTGCAAATTTTAGAAGTAGAGAAAACATAAAAATATGAATTTGGGGAAGGGCTTAAGCCCTCCCCTCCCCTTTACTGCGTCCGCCCATAATTCCCGATGATGGCGTTATTTTTCCATTCTCCCCGACAACTCCTGCAAAGTTGTTCCAGAAGAGATCTCATGTGAAAAGGAAGATTTTTGGTGAGCTGATGATGACAATTTTCCCACTCTGCTCTTTTGATTTCCACCTTGAGGATAAGATGGCTTTCAACCGTGAGGGTTGATACGAATATATTGATGTATTTTAAGTATGTGTCCCTTTTATTCAACAAGATTTTTATGTTCTAAATTTCCTAAATACAATGAGTTAGTACATGGAAAGTGTACATGTCGATCCCACGAGGAAAGGTGGGTTCAATTATGCAATGCTACACTTAGGAAGGGTGGAATTTTTTTTCGTAGTTAACGATATAGGGAAAAAATTCCGCGTTTGGGAGACTTTTTTTACTTCCAAGAAGAGAAAGTGTGACGTCCCATTTTTCGAACCCTAAGACGATTGCATTTATTTTTCTTTTATTGTCACGAATTAAATGACGATTTGTTCTGTGGTTGCTTTGGTAACCTAATTTTGCTTTGACCGAGTCAATTTCGTTGATTTTATGACGTGGCTTAAATTAATTGATGTCGAATGAAATATATATTGTGGTAAATTATATTTTAAGGGGAGTGAGATTTAATTAGGATCATAAATAATTACCTTGCCCTTTTATGGAGAAAATTTCGACCACTATTAATTATTGGAGAGGAATTCTTTTTCTTGGATTTAATTATTTGTTTTGGGATAATTATCCAAATAAAATCCAAAGCCTAATCATCCTATTTCTTCATGATAAAAATCGACCCCTATTATTCTTCTAAGGGAGATTTCGAAATATCCCAATTTTTGGGAGAAGGGAATTTATTCATTATTCATTTTGATCCCTTAGTTATTTCTTTCCATGATTTAATTGGAATATCCTAGCAAATCTTTCCTTACCTTAATTTAATAAAGATTTGGAAATTATTTTCCTTGTGGGAGAAGTAAATCACACGCCTACTACCATATAATTTGGGAGAATTTTTATTCTACTCCGTATTATCTTATTCTGCTCCGTGAAATACAAATTTAATCATAGGCTAATTAAATAGCCCATGATTTTCGAAAATCCTCCTTATTTCTCCCTCAAATTTCACGCCAATCATCCCCCCAAATCTCTCAAATCTTTATTTGATTATTCTCCCAAATCTTCAATTAATTGTGGGATATTTTATTTTCAACTCTATAAATAGAGACTAACTAAATCCCTAACCCTAGCCACCACAAACCACACGCCTACACACTCTCTCTCGCACGCCATTCTCTCTTCTCCACTCCTCCCACACTTGTTCTTCTACTCTACTCAAGATCCTTTCGATTTGCCAAGAGTTTGTTTAAGAATCAAGAGTTATATTTGTTTCTACCGATTGTTTCGTTCAAGAAAGGTACAATCAAATCTCTATTCTTCATTCCTCTCCATCTAAACTTTCTTTGACTCCCTCATGCATATAGTGAGTGTAGGGGATTCAAATCTAAGGGTTTAATCGGTGGGAATTTGTATTTGTATGTGTGTATGCGTTTTGAATGAAATTGTATGAAGATTTAATGAATCATTGGTGAATGATGTATGATTATATGAAAACATGAGTGTGAGGACTCTTTTAAGCATGTTTGTGTGTTAAAACCATAAAAAGGTTGTGTTTGAATGAATGGGGATAAAACCCTAATTCGAATTTTTAAGCATTGAAAACTGTAGATTCGGACATGTTTTTGACCAAACAATTGAACTCCGTTTTATTCGATTCTTTTTTCTGAGTAAACTTCATGATGTCTTATGTGTTGTGTGTGAATTTCAAGTCATTTGGACAAAAGATGAAATTTTGGTGAATTTTTGAAGTTGACTGCACAATTCTGCAGGAAAATATTTTCTCGACCAGTAGGTTACGTTTTCGATTTGACCGAACTAAAAAGGTTATTTTGACATGAATTTTTAACTGGAAGTTATTTGATGAGTCTACTGCATTGTGGTAAAATTTTAGCCCCAACAGAAGTCGGGTGAGTTTTTAATAATTTTTATAAAATGGTTGCGCAGTGCTGCCAGATTTCTATCTTTACAAAAATAACTATGTTGTTATAAGTGATATACATGATTTATATATGTGATGACGTGATGTGTTATTCAAAGATGGGGAAAAAGGGAAACGTTGGGGACATGCATGATTTTGAGTCGGTATTTGAGACTGATTGTGATACACATAATGTAAAGGTGTTAACTCGCGCTCTCAGCGTGACAGCAAAGGAAAGGAAATACTTGAAATCTAAGCAGTCGAGGTGGGCTTTCTTTTAAATAAGGACGATGTCCTAAGTATTTTATCGATGAGAATGAAATTGTGTTTATCATGCCTTGTTTGGTTTTAACGTGCCTATCTGATGTGGCTTTTGCCACTATTATTTAAATCGGATTCGGGTCCTCGTAGAGCCGCAAACTCTACTTGGATTAGTGTACACCAATGGTAGACCGTATGTCAGTGTACGGGTTGGCCGGTCTAGTGACCTGGTTTGCGGCCGCATTCCTTGTCATGTATGTGCGGATATGGCTAACGTCTATGGGAAAATGACTGATCAGTCGACTTTTTATAATGGGAAATGATTTTGAGTGCCTCGGGCCTTTCTAAAGCTAAACCCCGATGGTTACTTACGTATGGCATGATAGATAAATAATAATTTTTATGAAAATGTTTTCGGCATAAGTCCACTGAGTATCTTTATAGTACTCAGCCCTGCATGTGTTTTCCTTACGTGCAGGTTGAGCGGCGGCGAGAGGTTGGTGGTGTTGAGCAAGTAACTTGAAGAATTAAATGTTTATCTTTGAATTATGGGTGTCGATGTGTCTTCACACATTACGTCACTTCTTCTCTTGGTCGTTTTCCGCTGCGATATTTCTTTTACTTATTAGTTGTTGGGCCGAACTTAAATTTGTCCGGTTATTGTTTTCTTGTGATTCTGTTGGATAATGTCAAACTCTTAATCGTTTCCTTTGAGTATTAATTGCCGGCCCAACTCATTATTTAAACCCGAGTCCCCTTCTTGTTTTATACTTAATTGTTCATTTAGTATGTCGGTCAAACCTCCTTGATGAAACCCTAACCTATTTTCCTTGTTATATTTAAGTCCGTTTAAGTCGCGATCGCCGCATTTATTATACCCTAGAAGGGCGGTCGTGACAGAAAGGGTACATCGCATTTTGATTTCGCATCTTTTACAAAGACGCATAATTATAATGCGTCTCTTAGTTGCTAGTTTCCTTTTGTTGCTTCGGTAGACAGTATTTGTGTTCGTTCTACTAATTAAGGTTTTCTTTTAGTTTTATCTTTCTTTATAGTTTTAGGATTTCTCTTGCCTGTATAAAAGTAATGGGTTTCTGTTGGAATGAGAAAATTAATTGATTGGAGAACAAGAAGGCAATGGATGAAATTATGGCAAGAATATTGAAGGAAATTGACTTGACTTATTTTAACACAAGAAAATCCCGCAAGTGTACGGGGCTAGTGTAGCACAAAGCAAGCAAGAGTATCGTATCCCACAGAAACAAAAAGTATAAACTCAAGCACCACGAACCGATTTTAACTACTATCTAGATGATTCAAAGGTTTGGTTTGATTCTTGGAAAAACAATTAAACATAAACAAGTTAAAAGCACGCGACAAAGGATATGTTTCAAATAAGAGAAAGAAGTAGAGCTTTAGAGCATGCGCAGCGGTGGCGTCCGTCGCCACCGCCGTCCGCGCCGCTGGCACGGACGCCATCCGCCGCCGCTGCGCTCGCGCCGCTGGCACGGCGCTGCTCGATGTATCGAGCACGTCCGTGCTAGCGGACGCACACGTGACGCACTCCCATTCGTCAACGGCATAGCCGTTGTGTTTAAACATTTTTTTATTTTTTTTAAAAAAATCGGTATTTAATTATAAATAATGCTAAAAAAAAAAAAAAATTTCCAAATCCTAAAAATATGGCCGCTTTTTCCCGTTTTTTCTGAATTTTTTTGATTTTTTTTTAATTTTTTCCCCCAAAATCATCTATAAATACACACATCAATTCATCTCTAATTCATAATTCTTATACAAACTATCAACACATTCAACATTCACTCAAAACATCAAATGGATTTCACTCATCTCATGGCGGAAGCGGAGCGCGAAGAACAAGAATACTACGAACAACATCGTGCCGCTTACGAAGCATATGTCGCGGCGAATACCCCCGCTCATCCTCCTCAACGCACTAGATCAAATCGCCGCTACATCCATCGTGACCGGGAGGGAGCCCACGAAAGGCTCGTTGCCGACTACTTTGCCGACCATCCGCGGTTTCCGGCAGATTACTTCAGGCGCCGTTTTCGCATGTCAAAGCGCTTGTTCATGCGAATTGTCAACACATTGTCCGCACGTGTTGAATACTTTCAAACAGGTGTAGATGCAGCCGGCAGGCAAAGTATCACGGCGTTGCAGAAGTGTACGTGTGCCATCCGACAACTCGCTACTGGGCAAACGGCCGACATCTTCGACGAGTATTTGCATATCGGTGAGTCCACTGGAATCCTTTGTTTAAATAATTTTTGCGAGGGCGTTCGTTCTGCTTTTGGGGATGAATTCCTTCGGGCACCCACCACTGATGATTGCCAACGGTTGCTTCGTCTTCACGAATCAGTCCATGGCTTTCCCGGAATGCTTGGCAGCATTGACTGCATGCATTGGAGGTGGAAGAATTGCCCGACTGCTTGGAGGGGGAAACACTTAAGTGGTCACAAAGGCGGCGGCCCAACACTTATCCTTGAGGCGGTCGCCGACTATCGCCTATGGATTTGGCATGCATATTTCGGCGTTGCCGGATCCAACAACGACTTGAACGTGCTCTATTCTTCACCACTCTTCAATGATGTGATGAATGGTGTAGCACCGGCGATCGACTTCACCATCAACGGAAATACATACCGCATGGGTTACTATCTCGCCGATGGTATCTACCCAAGGTGGTCGACGTTCGTGAAGACGCTCCACAACCCGCACGACCCGAGACGGGTTCTTTTTGCGCAGCGTCAAGAGTCAGCGCGGAAGGACGTCGAAAGAGCATTCGGGGTCCTTCAAGCTCGATTCAACATTGTGAAGGCCCCGGCTCGGCTGTGGTACGTGAATAATATCGCCGACATCATGTTCACGTGTATTATAGCCGACGAAGGGCCGAGGGCGGCTAGCTTCTACGATGAGGACGAAGCCGGAAGCTCAACAGCAAGGTCTCCCCCACGCCGAGGCGAGCATACGACGGTTGGCCAGAGGATCGAGACAAGACACACAATGCGCGATACTCGAATCCACAATCAACTACAAAAAGACCTAATCAACCACATGTGGGCAAAATTCGGCAACGAGTAGTGGTTTTTTTAATTTTTAGGATTTTAATTATGTAATTTTTAATTTTTAGGATTTTAATTATGTAATTTTTCATGGTGTCGAAACCTAGGTCTCCTTTTATACTCGGGGTGGAAATAATAACAATTAAGTCTTGCCGATCACATCGCCCGGCCGGGCGATTTTAAGTCTCCAAAATGCCCGGTCGGGCGAACAGTCGATAACTATACTTCCTTCACATCGCCCGGTCGGGCGATTCTTCCAAGGGGTAGTGCCCGGTCGGGTGAATTCTCTGGATTCGGTCCCTCCTTTGCACAAACGCCCGGGCGGGCGTTTCTCTTAAGCAAGAACGCCCGGTCGGGCGTTCCTTCTGTAATCCTCCTCCAAGCTCGTTTTCAAGTCATTTTCACCCGTTTTAGCTCCAAACACTCGACAAACTCATCAAAATACTAAAGTAGTGGATAATGGATGCAAACTCAAGTAATATGCTACAAAACACTGAAGTATTCACGTTAAACACCCAAAATACTTGCTAAACCACGAGTTTATCAACTCCCCCAAACTTAAACACTTATTTGTCCTCAAATAAGAAGTAGAAAACATAGAATGTGAACTCATGTAAGCATGTTGGATTGTCATCACTGCCTCAGTAAAAGAAAACAGAATCATCATGTATCAATAACTTCGCAAACTAGTACACCAAAATGAACATTGCTTCAAGCTACTGGCACGTATTCCACTTTGTCAATTTGCCCTCACCGGAAGTATATAGTGTGATTTTTTTTCCCTCACTCTCAAAGTGTATAGGTATAGTATGAACCGCTCAAATCAATCAAAAATGTATAGCTTACCATAAGCTTGCTCGAAGTCTAGACTCTCCTCTACTATGCTGTGACTACAGATTTAGGATCCGAAAGGTCTTTACTAGAGGTTGTAATGTAAGGCTCTTTGGTAAGGTGGGAAAATATTTGGCTAAAAAGTGACTAAACCCAATCATAGCAAAAGTAATCAAATTCACTACATCAAACTTAGTACCCTACCAACCATTCGAATCTCAGTAAATTCTAGACTTTGTCAAGATTTCTTCTCACTTCCCAGATTCCTTTGATTTTTTTTCTTTGATTTTTTTTCTTTCTTTTTTTTTCTTTTTTTCTTTTGTACATCCCTTTTTTTTCTTTTTCTTGCCCAACCTATTATCGCATTCTAACCAAAGATGTCTATGCACCTTTCACTAGTAAACACACGCTACTTTTCTTTCTACCTTATCTCTCCAATTCTTTTCACAGAATATAAACTAAAATTCACCGAGAGTGTATGGCCATTCCCTTTTATTTAGCTTCCAAAGAAAAAGGCTTTAAAGGCTCAAAGTGGCTAGCTAGGGAAAAATATTTTGAATAAGGTTATAAATTTGGATATATAAAGTGGATAAGAAGGATGGCCTAACGTCCTCTCCTATTCCTATAATCACTATGTAGACTCAAGAAGACCGCGAGCAAGTTCTAGAAACATATAACATAGTTGATGAAAAATCACACACTTTTGGAAAAAGATATTGGCTCAATTCTCACATGGTATTTTTCAGCAAAAGGCAAAGCAACGATCAATTCACTTTAGACAAATTACAAGAAGGAGATACAAGTTACTTGGCTAAATCAACAAGTTTTCACAAACATTTTACGTCAGTTCTCATCATAGGCAACTCATCCAACAAACCTACTTAATTCATCTCCAAATGTCTCCAACTCCCCATTCAATTTCACCAACTTTCTTCCCAAATCTATCATCCTACCCAAGGAAGATTATTCAACACAAAAGGAAACAAGAAAAACAAACCTAAAAAGAAAACAAAGACACAAAAACAAGTGGAACAAGGAAACAATGCCACCTACTCCAAAATCCAAGATCAACAAAACATCACAAGTCAAATTTCAAATTTACATGCCCACATATCATCATCAAATATCATCAAAAGAATAAGGGTACAGGCCGGGGTATCATCAAATAGAGAGAGAGAGGTAAAAGAGGGAATCCACTAGACACCCCCCAAACTTATTCCAAGCAAAGCTAGGATAAGTTTGAAAGAGAGTGGATCTCCCATGGACTTTCACTGCGGAGGAGAAGGCGGATGCTGCCACTGGCCACGGAATTCATCGAATCGGGCATTGATGTTGGCCAATTGTGCGTTGTTGAAATCAGTGAATTGGGTCCAGTTGGTGTCGAACTGGTTCCATCGCGCTTCATTCTGGACCCAATATTCCTGCTGACGCAGCTCCATCCGTGTTAACCTCTCATTGATCGAGCCGTAGTCCTCCTCTTCTCGCTCTTGTCGGCTTCGTGTCATCTGAGTGCTTGTCCCGGCTTCATCTCCCCCTTGGTGGGTCGGTTGTTCCTCACCTTCTTCCTCATTTTCTTCTTCATTTTGCTCGACCCCCATCTCGATCTCGGGAAAATCCATGTGGGGCGCTTCATCAACACTCGAGCTCGGGCTCACATCCCTAAATTGCAAGTTCCGCGGATTCACCGCCGTGGCATGTTCGTGGACCGCAGCCTTCATCTTCCAATTTTCTTTGCGGAAAGGACCGTTCACATAGGTGTTGACGGTGTCCGGGAGGGGGTAATGATCTGCTGCCCTCTATATCAAATATATCTGCCCTCGTTGGTCCACTCCGACCAGCCTTGTTCTTCTCAGAAAGCTGAAGTCCATCAAGTTATCACCAATGTTGGCGACCAAGCCCCTCGTCGACACTCCCATATGGAGTGCAATAGCTGATACAACCGCACCGACACAGAGTGTGCCGGTTTTCTTCTTCGAAGCCCTCTCAAGATGTTTGATCATGAAGTGGCCCAAATTCAAGGGAGGCTCCTTGTGCAGAATAGTCCATAACAGGAAGAGCTCGTCCCTCTACACGCTCCCATGCTCATGACGCGCGAAGGGGTAGCATACACACGCCTTCTGGAGTAAGCGCAAGGCTGGGTTCCTAATGAGAAAACCCTTTGCCCTGTTGGCTGCGAAGTTGTCATCAACGGTAGTGATGGCCTTCCAGAAGTCATTCACATTGTGACTGAAGCTAAACGGCTCTCTATACACCTCCCCTGAAAATCCAAAGATTTCCTTGAATTGTGCCATCGTCACTGTGTACTCAGCATTCCTCATACGAAACTTGATGGCAACTATCTCCCTCCTGTTCATGATTACCTCAAGGGTAGATAAGAACTCCAGTGTAAGCCTCTGATAGGAGAGGTTCCTTTGTGCCATGAAGAGCCCATTTAGTTGCCCCTCTTCACATAGCTCATTGAAGCACTGCTCAATGCCCAACCGTCGGATTGTGATGGGGCATGGATATCTAGCTACCCGGTAGGGTAGTTGTGAGAGTACGGCCCATTTCTTCTTCTCTGCGGCATTCAAATTAACTCCAGGGTGGCTGGGTGCCATCGTTCACTACCTAAAAATTGAAAGTATTAGATCAAATCGACAATAAACCAACAAGTTGCATTAATGAAGGCACTCTCCCCCAAACATACTCTATACTAAAAGAACTTCTCATTCATACATTTATCAAGACGAGAATCAACCCCCCATTGTGTCACACAATGTCTCTTCCACAATAATAAACCTCAATCAAGCTTAACTCAAACATTCCACCAACATGCATCACTTATCTAACATTGCATCAATGTAGACATCAACAAATCAAAGCATGTTAGTTCCCCAAACTCAATAACCACAAGCCCATGAAGGAAATTGCACAATTCATGCTCAAGCAACCATTCAAACCAAATTCATCCTCTAATTAGCAATTAGTCAAGATATCACCAAATAAACGAAAAACATGCCAGCATAAGCAAGAGAAGAAAGAAAATCATACCTTTCGGGCTTAGAGTGATAGAAAACGGAATTCTCCCTTTTTGCTTGTTCTTGAGTAAATCAACCGATTAATCGGTTCAACCCTAGAATTAGATGGATTAGGAGGATGGTGTGTGTGTGAAATCAGTGTATGTGGAAGATTTGAGGGTGGAGGGGTGAGAGAGAGTAGAGAGGAACGAGAGAGAATTGTGGCTAGGGTTTGAAAGTATAAAAACTGACCTCTGATGCGTCTTTAAATCACGCGAAGAAATCGCCCGGTCGGGCGATTTGCACTTTGCAAAACGCCCGGTCGGGCGAACTTTCTGGACAATCTCGCTTTCGTCAAATGCCCGGTTGGGCGATTTGCACTTTGCAAAACGCCCGGTCGGGCAAACTTTCTGGACAATCTGTCCATTTCGCCGTTTCTTCAGTTTTTGTCCGCTTTTCACCCATCGAAGCCTATTTTCCTGTTCCACTCAAAACACACAAAAACACACCAAAAACGAGAATAAAAAAAACACACGAAAACAAGAACTAAGCAAAAACACACCAAAACACACAAAAGCGATAAATTTTACCTACTAGGGGTTGCCTCCCCCATAGCGCATTTGTTTAACGTCGTTTGCCCGACGCCTAGAAAGCTTCACAACTCAATCAAGGCCACCACAAAGACCTCGTCTTGTTGCTCCTTAGTAAAGAACCTCTTGAGATTTTGGCCATTATCCTTGAACGTGCTTCCATCGGATCCTATGAGCTCCATTGTGCCATTGCTCATGACCTCCTTGATAGTGAAGGGTCCCGACCACTTAGATTTTAGCTTGCCCGGGAAGAATCTCAACTTGTGGTTGAAAAGCAGCACGACATCCCCCGGGTGGAATTCGCGCCTCTCAATCATCTTGTCGTGATACGCCTTCATCCTTTACTTGTATATTGAGGAATTAGCATAAGCTTCATTCCTAAATTTATCAAGTAAGTTGAGGTGAAGCTTCTTTTCCTTGCCGGCCTTGGTGAAGTCCATGTTTATTTGCCTCCCCGCCCAATATGATGAGTGCTTCAATTCAACCGGGAGATGACATGATTTCCCAAATACCAATTGGTAGGGTAACATCCCGATCGGCGTCTTGTAGGCCGTCCTATACGCCCATAAAACATCATCAAGCTTGAGAGCCCAATCTTTACGGTTGGAGTTGACACTCTTTTGCAATATTTGTTTGATCTCTCTATTGGCCAACTCGGTTTGACCATTGGCTTGTGGGTGATAAGGAGTTGTCACCCGGTGCTTCACTCCATGTCTTGCTAAGACCGCCTCTAGCCACCTATTGCGAAAATGAGACCCTCCATCACTTATGATAGCCCATGGTGGGCCGAATCGTGTGAATATGTTTTTTTGAACGAATTTAATCACCACCTTTGAATCATTGGTTTGGGTAGGAATGGCTTCCACCCACCTTGACACATAGTCAACGGCTAGTAGAATGTAATGAAACCCACTAGATGGAGGGAAGGGCCCCATGAAGTCAATGCCCCACACATCAAACAGCTCGACTTCAACAATTGTCGTCATTGGCATCTCCTTCTTCTTAGAAATACCCCCATTCTCTGGCACTCATTACATATTCTCAAGTAGTCTTGGCAATCTTTAGTGATGGTTGGCCAAAATAGACCACTTTGGAGCACTTTCATAGCAGTCCGGTTAGCTCCAAAATGCCCCCCACTAGGTGCGGTGTGGCAATGCATAATAACGGACTCCCACTCCTCTTGAGGGACACATCTTCTAATCACCATGTCGGCGCATCTTCTAAAAAGACAAGGCTCATCCCAAAAATAGAAATTCACGTCGTGGAAGAACTTCTTCTTTTGATAATCCTCAAGTCCTTCGGGAATCACCTTAGCAACAAGATAGTTCACAATATTGGCATACCATGCCACTTGCCCCTTGGCCACATACAACAAGTGCTCATCCGGGAATTCTTCATTGATGGCCAACTTCAACTTCTCATCTTCATTTGTATGCTCTAATCTTGACAAGTGGTCCGCCACCACATTCTCACATCCTCTTCGGTCTCGGATCTCCAAATCAAACTCCTGAAGGAGCAAGATCCACCTAATTAGCCTTGGCTTTGCGTCTTGCTTCGCAAAGAGGTGCCGGATTGCGGCGTGATCTGTGAAAACAATGGTCTTGGCCCCTATGAGATACGGTCGGAACTTATCAAAGGAGTAGACCACTGCCAACATTTCCTTCTCAGTAGTGGTGTAGTTAGCTTGAGCAGGGTCCAACGTCCGACTCGCATAATAAATCACCCGGAATAGCTTATCTCTCTTCTGTCCCAAGGCCGAGCCTACCGCCACGTCACTTGCATCACACATTATCTCAAAAGGTTGCGACCAATCCGGCAAGATGAGAATGGGGGCGCTCACCAATGCTTCCTTCAGCTTTTCAAAAGCCTGCAAACAATCAGGGGAGAAATTAAATTTCACATCTTTAACCAAAAGATTACAAAGAGGTTTAGCAATTTTCGAGAAGTCCCTGATAAATCTTCTGTAGAACCCGGCATGCCCCAAGAAGCTCCTTAGTCCCTTCTCATTTGTTGGTGGGGGTAGTTGCTCAATAGCAATGATCTTTGCCCTATCGACCTTCAAACCACCTGCAGAAATTCTATGCCCGAGTACAATTCCATCTCTAACCATAAAATGACATTTTTCCCAATTGAGCACAAGGTTAGTCTCCTCACACCGCTGCAACACTTGAGATAGATTGTCAAGACAATTATCAAAAGAATCGCCAAATACAGAAAAGTCATCCATAAACACTTCCATAATATTCTCAATCAAGTCATGGAATATGGACATCATACATCTTTGGAAGGTAGCGGGGGCATTACACAGACCGAAGGACATTCTCCTATATGCAAAGACACCATAGGAGCATACAAAGGCAGACTTGTGTTGGTCCTCGGGAGCTATAAGGATTTGATTGTACCCCGAATACCCATCTAGGAAGCAGTAATACTCATGCCCAACTAACCTATCCAACATTTGGTCAATAAAGGGAAGTGGGAAATGGTCTTTCCTAGTAGAAGCATTTAGAGCACGATAGTCGATACACGTTCTCCACCCGGTGACCGTCCTAGTGGCTATCATCTCATCATTCTCTCCCTTCACTACAGTCGTACCCCCCTTTTTGGCTACCACTTGAGTGGGGCTAACCCACTCACTATCAGAAATGACATATATAATACCGGCATCTAACCACTTTATCACCTCCTTCATCACCACATTCTGCATAATAGGATTAAGTCTCCTTTGGTTTTGGACCTTAGGCTTATAATCCTCCTCAAGATGGATCCTATGCATACAAACTGTTGGACTTATTCCTTTCAAGTCCTATATTGACCACCCAATTGCCCCTTTGTATTTCCTAAGAACCCTCAATACTTTATCCAATTCAGAATTTGAGAGGGATGATGATACAATTACTGGAAGGGTGTCATTTTCTCCCAAAAATGCATACTGCAAATGTGGAGGTAGTGGTTTCAACTCCTCTTTCATGTCTCTCTCTTCCTTCTTGCCATCTTCTTCTTCATCCCTAAGAGGTAGGAACTGTTGACGGCGTGATCTAGGGATCTCCTTGCCTGAATCTAGAGCACCTACAAACTCAATTAATTCAAGGTTAGTATTCAACAATTCAGGAAGATGGGAAGAATAAATTGAATTAAAAATACTCCCTTCTAGTTGATCTTGTGAAGAGTTGATGTAGGCCATCCTCCTAACACACTCATCCACCACGGTCACTATATTGCAATGCTGCAAGCTTCCCCCTGTGTCTGTATCATGCCTCTTCAAGGCCTCATAGATAGAAAAGGTCACACTTTCACCATTGAAGCGAAATGTGAGCTCTCCATTATCAACATCGATCAAGGCCTTCCCCGTGGCTAGGAAAGGTCTTCCTAAAATGAGAGGTACAACTCTATCCTCTTCCATGTCCAATATCACAAAATCAGCTGGGAGAACAAACTCATTCACTTTCACCAATATATCCTCCGCAATGCCCATTGGATAGGACACAGATCTATCAGCCATCTGCAGCGTGATAGTGGTGGGCTTCAAAGGACCAATCTTCATCTTGTTATATAAGGACAATGGCATGAGGTTGATGCTTGCTCCAAGGTCACATAGAGCATTCCCCACAAAGCAGTCTCCAATCGTGCACTCAATAGTAAAACTCCCTGGATCCTTCATCTTGGCCGGAAGCTTCCTTTGCAAAATTGCACTACAATTTTCCGTCAAATTGACGGTCTCATGTTGTCCCCATTTCTTCTTCTTGGAGACCGCATCCTTGAGAAATTTAACATACCCAGGCATTTGCTGAAGTGCCTCAATAAGTGGGATGTTAATCTGTACTTTCTTGAAGATGTCCCAGAATCTGGAGAACTATTCATCGTTCTTCTTCTTTTGCAACACTTGGGGAAATGGTACTCTAACCTCTGATGGCTTGACTGGTGTGCCCACCTCGAGTTGAACTGCGGGCGGTGATGTTTTAGGTTCCTCCACTTCCTCCGCTTCTACTTCTTCCAATAGTACACTCTCGGACTCAACTGTAGGCTTTGGTGGGATTTCTGACATAGAAGGACCCTCATAACTCTTCTCGTTCCTCAAATGAATTACCTTGCAATCTTTGGAGTTTACTTTTGGTTGTCCCGGGAACTGCCCTGGCGTATGCTGACTGCTCATAGCTTGAGCAATCTGACTCATTTGCATCTCTAGGCTCTTCATATGCACTGCCATGCTGTGCATATCATTCTCAACCTTATCTAGCCTTTGATTGGAATGCTCCATGTTCTTGTGTGACTGTGTCATGAATGCATTCAATATGTCCTCTGAACTTTTCTTCTGCGGCTCAGTGATCATTCCTTGAGACACGGTGAACCCCGGTGGTGGCTGCAGGGCATTGTTGAGGTTCCCATATGATAGGTTAGGATGCGCCTTATTCCCAAAATGGTAGTAACCTCCACCCCCTTGATTGGGGCGGGAGTTGTTATAGTATCTATTTCCCCCTTGGTGTATGTAGTTAACATCCTCTACACCCTCTTGCTGCTCCTGCAAAGCCGGTCCCATCCCCATGAGATCTATCTTCTTGTGGAGGAGTTCCATCTGTTTATACATGTTGTCCATATGGCTGCTCTCTGCGGCGGAGGCTACCCTGTGTACTCTGCTCCTCTCGTTGTTCCAGCCTTCATCATTAGATGTCACTCTCTCAATCACTTCAATGGCCTCTGCTTCTCCCTTCTTCAGCAATGATCCTTCTGCGCTCAGGTTCAGTTCACGCTTTGCTTCAGGCAGACACCCCCTATAGAATGCTAGGACTTGATGCGTCGGATTCAGCCCATGATTGGGGCACCTCTTCATCAGCCCCTTGGGGAGTCATCTCAAACGAAATAATCTCATACTGCCTCTTCAACGCCTCACTCGGTGGGTAGTATTTTTCTAAGAACTTTTCCACCATGGACTCCCACGTGCGAATGGAGTTGGGCTCCATGTTGTCCAGGCAATCCTTGGCATCATCCTCCAGAGAAAAAGGGAACACCCTTAATCTGATCTGCTCATCTGTGACTCCATTTATCTTCGTCGTGTTGCAGATCTGGATGAATTTAGTGAGGTGCTTGTTAGGATCCTCTGTGGGTCGGCCTCTAAAAGCATTGTTTTCCGCCATCTGAAGTAGTCCTCTCCTGAGTTCAAATGTGTTGGCATTAACATTGTTGCCAACGGGTGGGTTTGCCACCCCATGATAGGCATACATGTTCTGGACAGGTACCACGTTTTGCCTTTGATCTAACCTCCTCTGCAAGTCTTCGAGTTGTTGTTGAAGCTGAGCATTCGTTGGAGGAGGTGGTGGAACATTATTCCCATCTCCGTTCTCCATCAGGATAGGTTTATGTGGCTCAAACTGAATAGGGGAGTGAACTGGTGACGGAGTAGGTGACGGTGTTTCTTGAACTGGTGAAGGTGATCGTCTTTGGACCGGAGAAGAGACTCAGATCCTTTGATTTAGCCTTCTCAAAGCGTTTCTCCTTCTGTTGGATGCTTCGATCTCAAGATCGATTGGCTCTAAAGGTAGACCCCTAGAGCGTGTGTGCATACAACCTGAAACAAGAAAACTCAATGTGAGAGCTCAAAAATAAAGTAAAAATTAAAGCAATAAAGTCTAAACTAGTAATCTCTATCTTCACCACGATATTGAGCTAAATTAACACAAATTGTCCCCGGCAACGGCGCCAAAAACTTGACTCGACTTATTTTAACACAAGAAAATCCCGCAAGTGTACGGAGCTAGTGTAGCACAAAGCAAGCAAGAGTATCGTATCCCACAGAGACAAAAAGTATAAACTCAAGTACCACGGACCGATTTTAACTACTATCTAGATGATTCAAAGGTTTGGTTTGATTCTTGGAAAAACAATTAAACATAAACAAGTTAAAAGCACGCGACAAAGGATAGGTTTCATGTAAGAGAAAGAAGTAGAGCTTTAGATTCAACTACAACGAACACAAAGTGAACAATTCAACAACTTCGATTACCCAATTGAAGTCTCTATGATTACTAGGAAAGCCGCTAGTCTAGGCTAAGCCCTCTCTCGAGTGCACCCAACCCGTTGATTAACCATTAATATTGAAGTCTCCTTCTAATACTTCACAATTAACTCCTTAAAACAAAAGGCTCAAGCCCTCACTCTAGAATTCCTTCTCTCGAATGCAAATTATCTAGGTGTTGTTCATTCTTTTATCAATCCTAATTAGGTATCTCTCGATTACTCAAAACTAGGTTAACAAACTCAATTGGTAGCTAAGCAATTGAATTGAAAGAGCACAAGAATGAAACAAAGAAATCACAAGAGCATAGGTAATCAAAATTCCTTAAATTAATCAAAAGCGTTCATTGTAGTCTTCACCAAAACTCTACAAGGGATTTAGCTACTCATATTCAATGCAAATTCACAAGATAAATCCATGAAAAGTGAACTAAACATAAGAAAACTAATAAAGATACTCCCAAAGGTGGATTGAGTGGGAAAATCGTCTTCGTCTTCAACCTTGTTGATGAATCGGACTCTTTGTCGCTTTAACCTGCTCTCCAATGTGAAAACTGCTCCTGGGGGCGTGTCTATTGTCCCTGGTGTCGAAACCTAGGTCTCCTTTTATACTCGGGGTGGAAATAATAGCAATTAAGTCTCGCCGATCACATCGCCCGGCCGGGCGATTTTAAGTCTCCAAAACGCCCGGTCGGGCGAACAGTCGATAACTATACTTCCTTCACATCGCCCGGTCGGGCGATTCTTCCGAGGGGTAGTGCCCGGTCGGGTGAATTCTCTGGATTCGGTCCCTCCTTTGCACAAATGCCCGGGCAAGCGTTTCTCTTAAGCAAGAACGCCCGATCGGGCGTTCCTTTTGTAATCCTCTTCCAAGCTCGTTTTCAAGTCATTTTCACCTGTTTTAGCTCCAAACACTCGACGAACTCATCAAAATACTAAAGTAGTGGATAATGGATGCAAACTCAAGTAATATGCTACAAAACACTGAAGTATTCACGTTAAACACCCAAAATACTTGCTAAACCACGAGTTTATCAGAAATCAATTAAAGATTATGGAAAATCAAATAAAAGGATATTAGTATAATTAGAATATATTTTCCATGTATAGCTAGAATTAGAGCTTACAAAAGGTTGTGTAATCATCGAGAGAATTCAATTCAAGTCATTCACAATGTAGTCTTTAAAGTTCTCCCCGTCTTTTACTTTCCGCAATAATCTTTTATTTTTTGTAATCTTTTATTTTCTGCATTATATTTTCTAACATGGTATCGAAGCAGGTTCGATCATGTGGATCGATCGCTGTCTCTATAGAAAAAAAAGAGAGAAAACCCCTGCAGAAAAAAAATCAAGGAAGGAGGCAGCCAACTGGGCTGGGAATGGTCCTCCAAAATTAAGCTTTGGGCTGCAAATTAAATTTAGTCCAAAGGTGAATGAGCTCCTCGACACGAGTAAAAACTGTCAGTCAGAAAGGTGAATGAGCTCCTCGACACGAGTAAAAACTGTCAGTCAGAAAAAAATGAAGTGACTCCTAGATACGAGCAAAAACTGTCTAGATTAGCTCCTTGACAAGAGTCAAAACTGTCTAAATTAGCTCCTCGACAAGAGTCAAAACTGTCTAAGATGACTCCTAGATATGAGTTAAAACTATCTAAGATAGCTCCTAAATATGAGTAAAAGCTGTTTAGACAAGCTCCCGGACACGAGTTAAAACTGTCTAGATTGACTCCTTGATAGGAGTTAAAACCGTCAACAAAAATTGAAGAACTCCTTGATAAGAGCCTAAACTTTCAATGAAGAAAAATTGAAGAGCTCCTTGAAGCGAGTCTAAACTTTCAATAACTCTTTGATTAATAAGTTTATTATTTATTAGCCCATCATCCATTATACAATTAGATTTTTTTTTCCTTTCTGTATTAAACCCTAAATGACTGCAAATAGAAAATGGCCGCGTGTTCTGGTCCACAGACTTTTCTAACCAGAATCTTTGATTTTTATTCTCTCCCAATTCAATTTTTCTAATATACTTTTGATCAGAAATCCAATCCAGAAAGTTTCGGGAAAAGAAGAGAGAAATCGAAGAATTTTTTCATGGCCGATTCCAAATCGTATCCTTCATCGCCAGGTACCACTTCTGAATTCAATTTCAAAAAATTAGGTTATGATCGCAAAATCATGAGCAATTTTGTGAGAAATTAAGTTCCAGTAAATTCATCTCCTGTTACATGCGATTTGCAAATCATTGTTTGAATTTGTATGAAAGTTGCGGTTTTTATCAGGGAAAAATGTGAAGGCGCCAAATGTGTTTGAGAGGGCAAAGGAAGAGTTTGAGGCAGTTGTTCACAATGGGATACACAGGCATGAGAATCACAAGGAGACTCATGATATCGATTCCAACACTCCGAGCGGTGATGTGAAGGCTCCCAATGTGTTTGAGAGGGCAAAGGAGGAGTTTGAGGCAGTTTTGCAGAGTGGGAAACACTGGCATGTGCATCACAAGGAGACTCATGGAATGCGGGAAGATATTGATTGCAACACTCCAACCGGTGACGTGAAGGCTCCCAACGTGTTTGAGAGGGCGAAGGAGGAAATCGAGGCCATTGTGGAGGCTATTCATCCCAAGAAGGATCCAAAGAGTCATGATTCGCACGCATATGGAGAGACGAGGTTGGGGGAATGTGCGGTTTTTGTTTGGATTGTCTAGTTAATGAGAGTGTGTGAGTGTTGTGTATGTTTGCTGAATACTGAGTTGTTGTTTGCAGGAATACTCCTACGAAGAGCTCTGCAGAATCGGATAAGTCAGAGTTGCATTCAGGTATGATCTCTGAAATTGGAATATGCTTTTTTTGATGTCTTTAGGTAGTGATGTGGTTGTTTGAATTTTTATGGCTGCATTTGCAAACTGAAATATGCTTGTATTGTGTGTGATTAGTTCTCTTTTTTTGATCTAGAAATATGCTTGTATTGTGTGTGATTAGTTCTCTTTTTTTTGATCTAGAGAAGCTCCTTGTTTCTGAATTCATTTGTATGCTCTTATGTTACGGGCGTGATAATCATATCTTTACCAGCATTTAGTTTCCTAGTAGCAATGGTCTGGTTAGGCTCACAAAATACGTTGAACTCTCCTGATGGGTTATCAAACACATGGCTTACATATACATCATCGCGGATCTAGCATAACCCTTTAGCTATTATATAAACGGAGTTATTCAAACCATTAGGTGTTGAGAAATATTATTTAGAAAGCTTGCTGTATACGAAATTCAAGTACCCTTACTCTCACTTGTGTAACATTCTAATTAGACCTTCCCATGAGTTGATCTCTTGATGTGTTTGATTAGTTCACAGTTTTTGCTAAGTTGTTATGGGATCAGCAGTGTTGTTAGGGGCACGGGGCGATTATGTAAAAGAGATCTCTAGCCTCACATTTTGAAAAGAGAGCATACGTGATCTTGTGCTTTGTTGTCCAAGGCATTTTCAGATTGATTTTGTTTTTGTCTTCTTCGGCTGTTGTTGTATCTTTGTTTTATTAAAGGTAAATATTCGATATTGTCTTATCGTTTTAGTGTTTTATTTGAAAATGCCCCGACCTTAGGGTAATTGCACAGAGGAGAGGTAGTCAATATTTCATATTTCGATTATAAATGACCCACAATAAATTTTGACTATCGGGTTGTGTCATGCAGGATGCACGTTTAGGTAAATCTTCATGGCTTTCTCAATATACATGAAATTGTACATCCAAAAAAAAAACTTAGATGTGTGATTTAATCCTGAATCTTCTTCTCTGATACAAAGTGATAAGCGAAGTACCATAAGCATTCCTTAATATCTTAGCATACGAAGCATATCTTACAATTGGCATGATAACAATAATGTTGGAAAATAATAGAGAGCAGAGAATAAAGAAAGAGCAGACAATAAAGAAAACAAAGAGAGAAAATGCATAGATAAATGAATACTCCTCATATGATAGGTCATCCTCTGAAAAGGTCACAACAAAAACAATTGAACTAAATTTATTTCTAAACACTGCAAAAATAGAAAACAAAGCCTTATTAATAAGACTATAAAAAACTCCAACATGAATATAACTCTAAAAGATAAATACTAGACTCTAAACAATATCAATCTCTAAAAGATAATTTATCTCTAACACAATAACAACTAAATAAATTAAAAGAAGTAGAAAAATCTTATGATGCATATATATACCACTCTCCTCCTTCCAAACCCCTAGAACCACTAAACTTAACCTCTGTTGCCCTCACCTCCCTCTCACCACGACTTCGGCCACCACACCTAGTTGCCCACCTTCATGGTCGACAATTTTCATCGTCGACCATTCATACACTTTGACCCCAATTTTCTCAATCTCAATCTGTATAGCAAACATTGAAATTGAAATTAAATGTGATGTAGGAGTTTTTGACGCCTTAACTCTAAAATAGCATCCTAGAAATTCTTGAGAAAGTGCACAAATGCTTTTGCATTCTGCCAATCCTTTCTTTACCCTTTCCATTATTTTCATGAAAATATCTCATGAGAGGAACTCATTCTTTCAAACACCCTTCTATACTTTAGTGCAACATTAAGTATTTTATAAGTTGAATTCCACTTAGTTTTCACATCCATAGGCATAGTTGATACACTAGAAAACTTGGCTAGTACAACAAACTCCACAAAGAATGAAGAAACACAACTGCATTCCAGATAGACTTAATTAAAGAATTAAGCTCTTTCAATCCATCCTTATCAATTAAGTTAAGTACTATATGAGAAGCACATCTCAAATGCAAATATTTTTCGTCAAACAACAAAGTTTTTTCAATGCTTATTTTTATAATCAAGTAATCTATTGCACTATCATTCGAAGATACATTACCAACCACGTTCGAAAATAGTTTTTCTATCCCACATTCTGTCAAATAAACCCTCAATCATCTTGCCAACTTCTTCCCAATGTGACTTGTGGTTTTTGTGAAGTTAATTATTCTTTTGTGCAACTTCCAATCATGTAATTAATGTTTTGAATAAATGTTCAAATGTCAATAGTAATGCTCACCCTTAGAAGAGAAAACAAAAATTCAAATGTGCTTAATGGATTTAAGGGTGATCAGTGCAAATGACACTTGGATATCTATTGAATATTAATTACATGATTTTCACAACTAACTTTTTAGATAGTTATTTAAAGTTGCAAAAAATAATAATTAACTTCACATATATCAAAAGTCATGTTGGAAAAGAAATTGACAATATGATTGATGTTTGTTTGAGAAAATGGGGATATAAAAAGTGTATTCGATCGTGGTTGAAAATGTTTCTTTGAACGGTAGTGCAATTGATTACTTAAAAGAAAGAATTAGTATTGAACAAAAATTGTTGTTTGATGGAAAATATTTATATTTGAGATGTGTTTGTCATATTCTTACCTTGATTATAAATGGTGAATTAAAAGAGCTTAATTCTTCAATCGAGTCTATCAGGAATGCAATTGTGCTTCTTCATTCTTGTCCAGCTAGATTGAGCAAATATAGGGAGTTTGTTGTACTAGCCAAGTTTTCTAGTGTATCAACCGTGCCTATGGATATGAAAATTAGGTGGAATTCAACATACGAAGTGCTTGATGTTGCACTAAAGTAGAGAAGGGTGTTAAAAAGAATGAGTTCTTTTCATGAGATACTTCATAGAAAATGATAAAGAAAGGATGGGCCTCCAATTGCAGGGGAGAAAGCATAAGCATTTAAATGAATCCTTTGATTTTTTTATTGCTTAGGAACAAAGGAGCAACGACTTCTTTCTTTTGCATTTTTAGTAATCGACCAAGAAGCAACGACTTCTATCTTTTGCATATCCGTGGCCACACCTCGGGCTAAGATCACATGGCTGAGATACTCAATCTGTCGGCTACCGAAGGCGCACTTCAAGCATTTAGCCAACATGCTGTGGTAGCACATGAGCTCAAAAACCTACTCCACATGCTCCTCCTTATCACAACTATAGATCATGATATCATTGAAAAAAGGACAAATTTCCAAAGGAAGAGCATGAAAAAAATATTCATCAATCCTTGAAAAGTGGTCGCCGTGTTCGTCAAGCCAAACGGCTTGACGAAATACTTATAATGGCCTTGTTGGTCTTGATGTTGTTTCAGGAATGTCACCTTCGGCCATATGGACCTGCCAAAACCCGGATCGCAAATCAATCTTAGAAAACCAACATGCGGAGCCCAATTCGTCCATCAATTCTTTAATGAGGGGTATCGGATATTTATCCTTAATGGTGATGTTATTTAGGGCCCTATAATCAATGCACATGCGCTAAGATCCATCATTCTTTCTAACTAGAACAACCAGGCTCGCATAAGGACTAGAGTTGTTACGTTTAACGCCCAATTGAAGCATTTCCGCCACCATTGGTTCCATGGCTTCCTTGTTGTAAAGAAGCATAATGATAAGGCCGAATATTGACTGGGGAAGCACCATCTTTTAGGATGATGTAATGGTCATGCAACTGTCTTGGGGGTGATGATAACTTCCTTCAACTGCTGCGTTTAACCGTTGCCACATGTTGCTACATTGTTTCTCCTCCTCTTTTGGCAGCTGGCTGACTTAAATATTGTTTTGTTAGCCTTTGTTCTCTTCCCCTCTTGTATGCATGCTATCAGCTTTACCCAAATTATTTGGTTTCACATTTATTCTTCCAGTGTTAGTGACAATCATCGTTGTACCAAAAAAAAAGAATTGCCATTTTGTGCATTTGAAGTAGTAATCTTGGTCCAGTTTGTTAATTAGTTTATGTGGGATGAGGGTGAGGACTGTTAGTTGTGAAAAATGATGAACCTTAATTTTGGTGGCAGAATGGAAGGACCGAGAGAAGCAGGGAAAAAGTGATGATATTGATGATGTTAGAGGTCCAAACGTGTTCGAACGAGCAAAAGAAGAAATCGAAGCTCTTATTGAGACCATCCATCCAAAGAAGAATTCAGGTCGCCCCAAGGAAGACACAGATTGAAATTCTTTTTTTATGCTGAGAAACAAACACAATGGTTGTGGTATTTCAAATTTTACAAAATACCCTATGAATGTTGTATTCTTGTGCAGTTAGATGATTTGTGATATATTAGATGCTTTTGAAGAGCTAGATGAGGAGGAGTTGGAGTACTTCTCAACAACTTACTCAATTTGGAGCAAGATAGATTTGATTAGCCAATCATTTACATAATGTGCATGGAAATATTCTGCAAGCTGCATTTCTCAGTTGTGGGTGAGACTCTTACAATGTACTGCTACAATACGAGCCAAAAATATACTACTCCCTTCTTCCCAGCCTAAGCGAGATGTTTCATCTCCTTCTTCCCAGCCTAAGCGAGACGTTTCATCTTCTTCACTCGTGCTTTGAAAAAATGATAATAAATAATTTAAGTAAAGAGAAAGTAAAATAAGAAAGAATAATGTAGAAGAGAGTCTCTTCTACTATATTTTTTCTTCTTTTAACTATTTATTGGGGTATTATTTTTTTAAAACACATGCGAAAAAGAATCTTCGCGCTTAGGCTTGGACGACGATAGTACTAAACTGTTATTCATCTTGAGAAATCTTCAAATATTATGCAAATGCATCTATGTAAACTATTGAGAGAGAGAGAGGTCTACAATTGCTGCTTCCATATAACACTAACACAAACTTCACCGGCTATACCATATGAAAGAAATAGTAGAATTGAAAGTGTAGCCAAAGCATTCATACAAAATCTACTCTTCCTCTACCAAAGCCCACATTTACAGAAATCCCCATTTCTTTGTGTATCCTACTTCAATCCTTGTATGTATTGATCTCCTACTCGACTAAGCAATCGATGCCACTAGCTCGACGAGGCCGCTCATCTGTGCCCCACATTCCACGGGCAAAATATCACATTTGTGTGTCTCATCATCCTCCTCGTCCTCGTCCTCATATATCATGTCATCCTCCAATAGTTTCTCCCACAGGACAAAATCATCTCGAGTAGTCTCCGAGGAGCTCGAGTCATCATCACAGCTCTCGTCCATCAGCCTCCTCTTTTTCAAGACCTGTCCACTTCCATATGGCCTCATATTCTTCTTCACCTTCTCAGTGATGAGCTGAAGAAGCTGAGGATTCTCCATTAGCTTGATCAAGAAGAGGGCGGTTTGTTTCTGCTTTGTTTCAGTGATACGAAGACGCTTCTCAACAGCTGCCACGTAACTCTGCGTCATCTCTTGCTGCTGCCTTAGCTTCAACACCTCCTTTTGCAGACTCTCGAGCTCTGCCTCCGCCCCGTACTTGGCTGATGCATCCATCCAAGATTGTTTCTGCTTTCGC
The DNA here is from genome assembly GCF_004379255.2 of Salvia splendens. Classification (NCBI taxonomy): domain Eukaryota; kingdom Viridiplantae; phylum Streptophyta; class Magnoliopsida; order Lamiales; family Lamiaceae; genus Salvia; species Salvia splendens. Next base: position 29,098,542 of record NC_056040.1, read on the forward strand.
CTCGTGATGTGCTTCAGCAGATGCTTCTTACCCTTCTCGAACCCTTCGTTCGCAAACTCCCATCTGTCTGAATCGATCTTCCTAAACCTCTGTCATTAGATTCCATCACATCATCTTAGTAAAACCCAAAGTATATCATACTTATACACACACACACACTGAAACAGACTTCAGCACAATTAAGTTCATAACATCCACAAAAAAATCTGAATAAACAAAATTACTCCCTCCGTCCCATTAAAAGAGTCAAGGTGGACAATTATTGTGGGACGGAAAAGTAGTTCCCAATTTGTAGATGCAACAAATAACCTAATTAAGTTGAAAGCAGCAGTGAGAAAAAGGAAGGTGATGATTCGAAACAACAAAACGATAATCAAGAAGCACAAAACAGTAATTGGCATCAAACTCACTGACATAGGTATTAAGCTGGCGAATGAAGCTAGAAAAATTGCAGTGTTTGAAGTGCGAAGGCAGCAAATCAGTGGAAAACCGGTGAGGATCCCAAACAATGAAGCTGTTGTTGGCGGGAGTCCAGGAAATTACGGAATCCGTGGCGGGATCATCCACCATCTCAAATGTCTTCCTCAGAAACGGCGTGGGGCCATTGAGGCTCTTCTCGCTTTCTTCGTGAGACACGATGAGAGGCTCCTCCTTGAGCTTGACAGGCGTCAGCAGATCGTATTTCCTGATGCTGTGCATAATCTCTGCGGCGGTGGTGGGCGATTTTAGGTCCATTTATTGTTGAGTTGAGGTGAGGGCGATTTTATGAAGAGGTTCCTTCCGTGTTCGAAGGGGAGTTGTTTGTGAGTACACATTTGTACCTTCGGCCTACACGTGGACACCTAATGGGGATGAGACAGATTGAGAATCCGGTGTGGTGCCTATTGTCATCCTACTTTTCTCTATCCAAATAATTCATTTTAAGATATTAATTGGATAAAAATCACTAAACTATTCCATCCCTAAATTTACACATTTTTTATGTGGCACGAATTTTAGGACTTCCCTATTTAATAAGATTAATTGGAGTGAGAAAGAGTATTAAATGAAGAAATTAATATAGTTAAACATTTAATTAGAGAGACAAAAATGGTTAAGTGTATTAATTGAAAAGAGAAAATTATTAAAAATAAAAATTATAATCTTAGTTGGAACAAACTAAAAAGAAAACTGTATCTTTTTAATTGGAAAGTATGTACCATTTCCCGTGTTCTAAGATAGTTGAACAAAGTGAAAAGAGTAATATAAAAGAGAATAAAATAAAAGTAAGAATAAAGTTTTTGGCTAAGAATGAAATAATTCAATTATCATAGAACAACTCACAAAGAATGACTTAGTTACTTTGGAACACAAGGGAAAAAAAATAGTTAATTCGATGCCACAGTTATGTAATAATAAAATATCATTGGAAAAACGACACCTATTTTCGACAATGGTTTTTAACTTTTAGTTTTACTATATCTCTTTTACATAAATGAAATAGTTTATCAATGACAGTATGTTGAATTCTTAATTTATCATCCAAAATTGCTTTCATTTCAATAAATAACTTCAACGGAAAGAAAAAACCTAATTTCAAAACTGGAGTAACACGAAAATATATGCTTGCGTCATCTTATTCTTAGAGCATCAACAATGACGGACGTCCACGCGGAATTCCCACATTGCGCATCCCAGGCACGGATACAGAATTCCGCAAAGGAATTCGCAGTTCCGCGGGGAATTCCGTGCAGACATCCGCCATTGCTTTGACGCCAGCGGAATTCCGCTTTTTTCATTAAATATATTTTTTTAGCTGGGAATTCCGCTACTGTGCAGTGGAAATTCTGTATGACGTGGCAGAGCAGTAGGAAGTCCGTATGACATGACATGAGGTGTTTTTTGAATTCCATGGGAAATTCTGCTCCACTGCTGATGCTTTTATCCAACGATGTGGTCAAATAAGGGACACGCACATTGATCAATTAGTATAGTGCCACGTGTACTTATTATAGCCGCTTTAGCCATAGACCTCCCCACACTACATAACTCCATAACTTTGCCAACCACTTCATCTATCGTAATTAACAAACTGAAATTGAATTTCTCTTGTAGTAATAATTTAGTGCCTAATATAAGAGGCTATAAAAATACTCCGTCACTTAATGGCAAAAAAATTCCATGGACTTGGAAATATTATGTGGGGTGTCCTACCACTAATATATTGACAAATGAAAATTTAGAAGCCCCCAATTCCAGCTAGGAGATTACGTATTCATGCTGCTAACGGAACAAAATTTCTCATGTGGAAATTATAAATTTTCCTATAAATATTATACGTAACCATATATACACCATGCATAATATATAGGTTCTGACTTAAATCTCCCACTATATCTTTTACATCAACAGAAAAATTATTGCTGCAATTGTAAACTAACTATTTCATTATTTACGTATAATATATACTCCATATAAAAACATAATAGAGTGTAATCACGTTTCACGTGAATACTTTCTTTTTTTATTGATAGCATTGAACACAATAAATTATGATTATATAGCTTAACAGTAATCTATATGACTTGTGTATATTAGTCACTACTATATAAATTATGTTCTTATGCTATATTAAAATATAATGCCAGTAGCTAATAATAACGAGATGATCAAAAAGTACTTAATTATATTAATTTTCATCAACAGACCATAAAAACTATAAGAACAAAATACAGTAAATTATTGTCATGGTATTTAGAAATTAAATTTTAGAAAAACAACCATAGTCAAAATGATCACCAATCAAAAAGTTTAATCCTATCAAAATTATTCGATAGTTATTTGTAAATAAAAGAAATAAAAACTAATTCAAGCTTAAGCTGATCACAATTCTCTCTTCCAAAGTGCATTCTTAATATTATAGCAACAGGATCCAAATCAAATCTCTCCAATTCGAATTACTTTTCTGAACTTGAGATAAATCATGGTTGGCAATCACTCGAAAACTTAGTTTGAGGTACACTTGCCACATTTTGATAGTCCTATAAAGCCAAAAAGAGAAAAGCGTGTATATAAATTAAAAAGATAAACTAAAATATATAGAATATATCATCTTATAAACATAAAACTATACCTGAGTCAATAATGAAGTAAAGGAGATAGGTTGGGCATAACCCGATTGAATTGAGGCCATATAAGTTGGTGTACCCTATTAAATTATATGACAACAAATCAATAAAAATGTGATGTATACGTACACATATATAAGTTGATAAGCATAAATCACGAACATACCGTATATCGGTGGCTTGGATTCATGTGAAAATTCCTATTCCAATTGGTGGTTGGTTTATAGCATTTATGCCATGAAATTGTTGCAAAGGTCCTTTACCTTTCAATGATTTGCCCTTCTTTCGCTTCTCTATGACACTCTTCATTCTAGAATTTGTCATTCCCTTCGACTTTTTCTTAAGAGGATCAAGAATCTGAGTTGGACTATACTGAGGAGCATCATTATCCTCAATTCTCATGGCGTGGTTATCGCTTGAGGAGATATAATTTCTGATCTCAACATCAAGCTCTTGGGGTCTCTTTTTTTCAATTTTGACGGTTTCAACGTCATGAACACTTAAGCTCATGACATCAAAAGATTGGCGCATTAACTCCTTTAGGTGAAAAGTTCTAAGGAGCATGAACCACTTTCATCATTTAGCACTTTTCGTCCACCTCTTCAATATGTATTGCACATGAATAGTAGTCACATTGAGATGATTATTCATTACCTTTAATGCATGACAACATAACCACCCCAATAAATGAAACAACTTGCATGTGCACAAGATGGTAGTATTATTTGAACCAAAACTCACATAATTCTCCAAATGACCAAATTCCTTCCTCAAGGTGTAAGTGTAAATTCCACCTTCATGCTTTGAACTTGTCACATGCCATGATAAACCTTCAAAATTCTCGGCTTGAAATTTCTTGAATATCTTAATAGTATACACTTATGCCGCTTGCCTCAAAATACCACAATCCACACCAATTCTTGGCACCCCTTGAATACATTCGAAATCATCAGTAGCTTGATTCTCACACATCTTTTCTGCTTACTTCTCATAATGACTAACAAACTCAGTTATGTCATTGTCTTACAAGAAAAATGTTTAAAAACATTGTTTGTGCTTTCACTCCTCTGCGTAGATCTTATACCGGCCGAAAATTTATCACGATTGAATGCATGCCACCATTTATGACGTATCAAGTACATATTACACAACCACTTATTTTCAACAACATTCCATTCGTCACATAGATCTCTCCAAAGCTGCTCCATTTCATTCTCCATTTCAACTTCATACAACATTTTATTGAACTTCGCCATAAATTGAGAATCTGAAAGACGATGCGAAATATGTTGAGTGGCATTTTTAGAGATATGCCAAACACATAAGCGATGGCTGATGTTCGGAAAAACCTTGCCACTAGCATTGGCCATTGCACTATCTTGATCAGTAAATATTGTTTTAGGTGCTTTGCTCCCCATTACCTCCATGAACGTCTCGAACACCCAAATAAATGAGGCTATTGTCTCATCTAACATGAAAGCACAACCAAATAAGACATTTCTCCAATGGTTATTGACCCCACAAAAGGCGCACATACCATGTTGTATTTGTTTGTACGATACATGGTGTCGAACACTAAAACATCACCAAAGTAATCATAATCAATTCTTGAAGCACCATCACACCAGAAAAAATTAGTCATTCTATTTTGGTCATCAACTTGAAAAGAGTAGAATAGATTACTTCCACTAGTTTGTAAGAACTGTAAGTGCCTCATAAGACTTTGACAATCTCCTATACTTATTAAGTTCATTCGTTTTGATTGTAAAAATATTTTACAACCCTGAAGAGTAAAACCAACATTTTGTGCTCCTCCTGCTTCATTTGTCAGATAAGAATAAGCTTTTGTGGCTTTTATTCAAGAATCTACGAAAGCTCGGAATGGTTGATATGTTAGGTTTAGTATGCTGAAAAGCATGTTTCGAGCAAGTTCGCGTGAATATAATCTTGCTTGTATACGGAAAACTCTACAATTCACTTTTAACCCGATTCAATATTATTCGAACAGTTTGCACGAATAGAATCATTATATTATTACATTGTGTTTGCTTGTGCGTTTATAAGATGTTTTATAAACATTTAAATGCATAAGAAGTAAACAAAGCCTAAGTCTTTTGCTTAGTAGACTGGTTGTGGGGGTCGTCCACTTTAAGGTAACTACTGTCGGTTCTATGCAATGCTTTGCAAAAGAAAAAGAAGAATTTCACAACCTAGATAGGCTTTGGCTACCTATCGCGAAAGGTTGCAACGTCAGTCCGATTATTTCTAAGCCTTGTTGAAATAAGATGACGTTGGTGTGGTATATCACTAAATGAATCTAACAACAAGACGTGTCTTTATGCTATCTACTGAAAGACTAGGTCTTGATAAAATACTATTTCTTAATATACATACGTTAGCATTGAGCATACGGTATTGATTATGCACTACTTTGATTTATCAAAAGGTGCGAGTTTTTCGCAACCTAATAATCCTGATATATTGGGTAGTGGTGATTAATATCTAGCGGTGCTAGGATTGCTATTATGTTGAATCGTGCGCGAGGTGAGTCTCGTTTGATAATGTCCTCAAGAGGAGCTTGAAAAAAGTTTTATTATTCGAAAACCGGCCAGTTGAAATTTAATTATTTCATGAATAATAAATAAGTGTTTCTTGCAAAGTCCACTTTTGGAATTGATAATATGTAAATTAATTAAGTCCATAGAAGACTTTAATTAATTAATGGACATTTATTGAAGGGGTTGGCAGCGGAAGCGTGCAACATTTAATGATCACATAAATTTGATCTATTTAGCAGATTATTTAGACAAATTCTATTCGCGTAATTATCACATGTATCATACTCATAACTTGAATTAAAACATGCTTTAGCATATAAAATCCCTAAAACATGCTTACTACGGAATTAGCCAATTTACCTCGTTGATTCAATCAAGAATCGATGATGGCTTGCTCCGTCTCCACGTGAAGATCTTCAATACTCGACCTTGGATCTTCTGACTGGTGTCCCGGACTATACGCTGATATTTGTGTGGGCAAATCTCACCAACGTGCTAGGACTTGAATAACGAAGACAAAACTCTGCTCACGGAGGAAGCACAAATTTCAAACTCTCTCTCTCTAGATGGGGACGAAAATTTGATAGAGTAATAATGTGTCTTTTCTGTCTCCTTTATTCTCCTATTTATATTAAGTCACATATTGTGCCGAGTCAGGGATCTAAGGAAGAATTTGGAACAAGCCTCGCCCAATTAGCTTTTTACCGATTAAATTGAACCCATAATTTAATATAAGCTTATATTGGAATATTACAAGCAGCCACTACAGAAGTAATATTGCACTGCCTTCCAAATCCGAAATTACAAGTATTCCGGGTTTCCTTTAATTGGATTTAATTTATTTCCCGCGCTTAAGATAGAAACATCCATTAATTAATTATTGTCTGCTATGGACTTAATTAATTAACATATTTTAATCTCCAAGAGTGGACTTAGCAAGAAACTCTTATTTATTATTCATGGAGTAATTAAACTCCAACTAGCTAGGTTCCGAATAATAAAACCTTGTTTCGAGCTCCTCTTGTGAATGTTATCAAACGAGACTCCCCTCGCGCACGATTCAACGTAATAGCAATCCTAGCACCGCTAGATAATGATCGCCACTACCCAATATACCTGGATCGTTGGGTGACGAAAACCCGCACCTTTGGTAAGTCAAAGTAGTAGATACTCAATATCGTATGCTCAATGCTAACGTACATTGATTAAGAAAATAATTATCAAGACCTCATCTTTCAGTAGATAGCATAAAGACTCGTCTTGCTGTTAGATCCATTCAGTGCTATACCACACCAACGTCATCTTATTTCAATAAGGCTTAGAAATAATCGGACTGACATTGCAACCTTTCGCGATAGGTAGTCTAGGGCTATCTAGGTTGTGAAATTCTTATTTTTCTTTATTTAGAATTGACCGTGTTACCTTAAATTGGACGACGCTCACAACCGGTCTACTAAAACAAAGACTTAGACTTTGTTACGTTTGCTTATACATTTAAATATGCAATAAACAACCATTAAATGTAAAACATAACAACATTATGATAAAAAATAATCTGTTGCATTTATTGGAAAATAACAATTAGAGTTTTACAGTATCCAATCACTCGAAAGGTGATTTCTAGTCTACAAAACCCTAACAATCTCCCACTTATACTCAAAACAGCTTTCGAGTATACAAAATGGTAGTGCACACGTCTAAAATTTCTCCCTTATACTGAAAGCGAGTTGAAGTCTTGAATGAGTCGAATGCCCATCCCTTCAATGTGGCACTCGAACGGTTTCACCGCCAAAGCCTTTGTAAAAGGATCTGCCAGGTTGTTCTCTGACGCAATCTTGACCACTTGTATGTCTCCTCTCTGCACTATATCCCTGATGATATGATACTTCCGCTCTATGTGTTTGCTCGCTTTGTGAGCTCTTGGTTCTTTTGAGTTTGCCACTGCACCAGAATTGTCACAATAAATGGTGATGCTCTTGGGCAGATTCGAAACCACACCTAAATCCATAAGGAAGTTCTTGAACCATACAACCTCTTTTGCAGCCTCCGAAGTGGCCACATACTCGGCTTCCATGGTCGAGTCCGCGATGCATTTCTGCTTCACACTCTTCCAAATTACGGCTCCACCTCCTAAGGTGAACATATATCCTGAAGTAGATTTTCTCGAGTCCTGATCAGCTTGAAAGTCTGAGTCAGTATATCCCAAAGGACAGAGCTCGACTGCATTGTAAACTAGAGCATAGTCCTTAGTCTGTTTAAGGTACTTGAGTATGTTCTTTACGGCAGTCCAATGTCCTTGGTCCGGATTCGACTGATATCTTGCCACCATGCCAACAGCAAAGCAAATATCAGGTCTAGTACAAAGCATAGCATACATGAGACTTCCAACTGCCGAAGCGTATGGAATACTTCTCATTGCTTGTATCTCAGACGGCGTTTTAGGGCACATCTCTTGAGATAAATGGATGCCGTGTCTAAAAGGTAAGAAACCTTTCTTGGCGTCCTACATGCTAAAACGACTAAGTACTGTGTTGATGTAAGGTTCTTGAGATAAGTACAACATCTTCTTTTCTCGATTCTGAAGAACCTTGATCCAGAGGATGTGTCCCGCGTCACCCATATCCTTCATCTCGAACTGGTTCGACAACCATGTTCGTACTGATGACAACATCTTTTTATTATTTCCAATTAGAAGAATGTCATCTACATATAAAACTAAGAACACCACATTCCCCTTATCAACTTTCTTATACACGCAGCTTTCACTTGGGCACTTTTCGAATCCAAACTTGAGAACAGTTTGATCGAAACATTGGTTCCACGATCTAGATGTTTGCTTGAGGCCATAAATGGCCTTCTTAAGCTTCCAAACCATGTGTTCTTTGCCCTTTATGGCATATCCTTCGGGTTGTTCCATGTAGATGGTCTCCTCAAGACCGCTGTTTAGAAACGCAGTCTTAACGTCCATCTGCCATGCATCCCAATCCATATAAGCTGCAATAGACAATAGTATCCGGATCGATTTGAGCATGGCCACTGGGGAGAAGGTCTCGTCATAATCGACGCCTTCCTTTTGGGTATACCCCTTGGCCACTAGTCTTGCCTTAAAGACTTTAACTCGTCCATCAGGTCCACGTTTATGCTTATATATCCACTTGCTCCCAATGGCAGTACAGCCTTCGGGTAGGACGGACAAATCGTAGACGTCTTTGTCTATCATAGATTGTAGTTCCGAATCCATTGCTTTCACCCATTCGCAATGATCGACATCTGCATGTGCCTCCGCAAAGTTCCAGGGATCTAATACATTGCTGTCCGAGGAGTAATCTATAGATTCTCCCAAACCAATGTATCTGTCGGGCTCATGCAAGACCCTGCCACTGCGGCACGACACAACAACATTTTGAGTAGAAGTTGAAGTTTCGGGAATTGTTTGTACACTTGGTACTTGTTCTTGGTTAATGGAACTTGTGACAAAAGTTAGCTCATCAAGAGCCACTTCACTGCTGGGTTTATGATTCATTACATAGTCTTCCTCTAAGAATGTCGCGTGAGTACTCACAATGACTTTCTTGTCTCGGAGACTAAAGAATTCATAACCTTTCGTCCCTTTGGGGTATCCTATAAACAAACATACCTCCGTCCTTGATCCTAGCTTAGTTGGATCCTTTTCCAATACATGAGCCGGGCAACCCCAAATCTTGAGATGTGCTAGATTGGGCTTGCGCCCAGTCCACAACTCATAAGGAGTAGTAGGTACTGGATTTTGATGGTAAATTATCTAAAATATGGCTTGCAGAAAGCAAGGCATGTCCCCAAAACGAAATAGGCAGGCGTGCATAACTCATCATCGATCGAACCATATTTAACAAGGTCCTATTCCTTCTTTCAGCCACGCCGTTTTGCTGGGGCGTGCCCGGCGCAGTCAGTTGGGATTCAATACCTGACTCCGATAAGTAGTCCAAAAATTCTGCACTGAGGTATTCGCCTCCACGATTAGATCGTAGGCTTTTGATATTCTTTCCATGATACTTCTCCACAAGAGTCTTAAAGTCTTTAAACTTGTCAAAAGACTATGACTTGTGATGCATCGAATAGACATATCCAATTTTCGAGAAGTCATCAATAAATGTGATGAAGTATCGAAAACCACCTCTTGCCTCCGTAGACATTGGTCCACATACATCGGAATGAACGAGCTCAAGTACTTCCTTGGCCCTATTGCCCTTAGCCTTAAAAGGCCTCTTGGTCATCTTGCCTTCTAAGCAAGACTCACACTTATGAAAAGGTTCCTCCTCTAGACCTTTAATAAGATCTTGTTGAACAAGAGAATGGATCCTCCTTTCATTTGCATGACCAAGTCTAAGGTGCCATAAGTACGTTTCGTTCATTGAGCTTGAAGGTTTCTTTCGTTTCTTTAAAATTTTCGATGTTGTATTGAGTTCTGATTTGCGATTATTAAATTGTGTAGAAGTGATTGTGTACAGATTGTTTTCCATGATACCACGACAGATATAATAACCATCTTTCTTAATAACGCAGTTGTCATTAAAAGAAATCGAATATCCATCAAAAACCAATTTAGAAACTGAAATTAAATTTCTTCTAAAAGAAGGTATCAACAAAACATTCTTCAAAATAAAAAATCTATCACTACTAAAGCGCAAATAAATGTCTCCCACTGCAACGGCCGCCACTTTGGTAGCGTCGCCCAACTGGACTTCGATCTCACGATCATGTAGCCGCCTTGTCACCTGCATTAAGTCAGGATCAAAACAAATATGATAAGTGGCTCTTGTGTCAATAACCCAAGTGCAAGTAGATGTCAAAGTCAAACATGACTCAACTACTAAAGCTTGGTGCATACCTGTAGCCTTGCCCCTTTTAGGACAGTCTGGCTTCCAATGCCCCTTTTCTCCGCACTTGAAACACTTCCCCGATGGCTTCTTATTTGCCCTTTTCTTCTTCTTTCCCTTAGCCACTTTGTCCGATTCTGAGTTCGGTGCCTTCCTTTTTCCTTTACTAGGCTTGAAGCCAGAGGAACGAGGTGCCGAAGTCATCATGGCAGCCTTAGCCTGGACCATAAGGTCCTCTGCTGACTGAAGTTCAGTCAATAGTTCTGCCAAGGTGTAATTCCTTTTGTTCATCTCAAAGTTGAGCTTGAACTGCTGGAAGCTAGGGGGAAGACTTTGAAGGATGATTGTTACCTGGGACTCGGGATCGATCGTCCCTCCCAACACCTCAATCTGGTTGAGGTGGCCCATCATCTCGAGGACATGGTCCCTCACAGACGAGCCTTCCTTCATTGTCTTCGACATGATACTCCGAAAGGCTTAAGACTTAGCCGTTCGATTCCGAGTACCAAAAAGATTCTTGAGATTCTGCATAATTTCAGTGGCAGTTTCCATGGCAGAATGCTGATGCTTGAGTACTGAAGACATAGATGCTAACATGTAGCACTTAGCCATCTCATTCGCCTTATGCCACTTTCTATGTGCATCTCTGAGTCCTACCGCAGCGTTAGCCGCCGGTACTGGAGGTCGCGGGGTTGTGAGCACAAAGTTGTACTCTTCAGCTGTAAGAACGATGTCCAAATTTTGTTTCCATTCTATGTAATTTTGGCCCCCGAGTTTGTTTTCTATGAGAATTGCAGAAAGAGGATTGAACGACATTGTGACGATTTGAATTGCACTGCAAAACAGAGTATTTTACTATTTGTCATAAACTTATGTAAGAAATTTGATTAGATTAACCATAAAACTTTTCAAAATCTTACAACTGTAAAATTAAAATTTTGTACCCTCCAGAGGAAGTCAATACGCATTAAAATCTTACAATATTACTGGTCATAACACCGACGAATAGTCCAGAGACCACAGAGTGGCATGGCCGCCTAATGTTGCCTAAGCAAGACCACTGAATTTAGCATTACAAAATCTCATTTCTACAACACACTCCCATAACAATGCTTATGTGCTGCTAACAAGATCAAGCTATCTCATAAATCCTGTGTGAACTTCTGAATTTCGTAGTTTCTTAGGATTATTGTCCCTACAGAGCAGGTGGCGATAATATTGGAAACCACATTCTAGTTCATACCATTTATACTTGAGAAGTCCGCCATACGAACTTGCTATTTCTTAGGATTATTGTCCCCACAGTGCAGGTGGCGATAATATTAGAAAAAGGCTTCATAAATTGCAGACCAATTGGTGGAGACCATATACAAACGTTGAGTTCGTAATTATAGCTTAGATATTTGGGTTATGGTTTTTCTTTAGTTATCCTTAGCCTTAGGGCAGAGAAAGGATTGATTAAATTCTGTTGATATTTAATTTACTGGATAATTAAATCTTTTATTAATTAGTATCTTCCTTTAGGAAATTATTGTTCTAGAATATAATTCTTATTCATGTCTACTATAAGATATGTCTAAAATAAATTATATAATTCTTAATAAAACATGAAAAATTAAATTCAAATTAATTCCATTGTTCAAGATTAGGAAGAGATATTTTATTTATTCTCATCTATATCATCTAGGAATCAAAATAATATTATTTATTTCCATAGATATTGAAAATAATAAAAATATTCCTAAAGTCTAGATAAATATTAGGAAACTATTAAATTATTCTCATCTATATCATCTAGGAATAAAATAATATTATTTATTTCCATAGATATAGAAAATAATAAAAATATTCCTAAAATCTAGACAAATCCTCTAAAAAGATTTTATTTCCATTAAATAATAATATTTTAATGATATCTTTTAATAAAATAATTAAATAATCATTAAAATAATCCTTCATCGTTATCTCATCGTACGAGATTCGCACGAACGATGAACGACGAAGATCCGACGAGTTCGTCGTCGAATCACGACACACGCAGCGTCTCGGCTACCGGGGCGCCAGTGTCTCGGCTAGTGGCTCGTCGGGTGTCGCCAGCGTCTCGACCAGGAGCATGCGCTGAGGCGCGGCTCCTCTCGGCCAGCAGCGAGTCCCCGTCTCGGCGTCTCGGCTCTTCGGGTGCCGACGCTTCTCGGCCAGGCGCGCATGCGGCAGCGCACGCCTCTCGGCCAGCGTCTCGACGTCCGTCTCGGATGTGTCGACCGTCGGGTGCCGACGCGTCTCGGCCAGCGTTCCGTCGGGGGGCTCCAGCTCTCGGCCAGTAGAGCGCACGGTGGCGCGCCTGCTCTCGGCCAGCTCGGACCCCCGTCTCGGCCTATCCGATTGTCTGGGTGGTGCGCGCTCCCGGCCAGCAGCTGGCGCGACAGCGCGGCTGCTTTCGGCCAGCGCCGCCATCCCTCTCGACCCTTCCGCCTTGGGTTCTCGGTCTGGCGGCTCGACGCCTCGGCACGTTCTCGTTCGAACTGCCGCGCCATGCCTTCCACCGTGTCGACCTTGACTCGGGTGCTTCTGGGTCATGCGGTCTCGGCCTGCAGCGCGCACGAGTCCTAGCTCGCCTGAGGGTCGCCCCGTGATCGCGAGTCCCCGGCTCCCACTGTCTCGACGTCCCTACCTCGATCGCACGTGGTACGTTCGAGCAATTCATGTTCTTTGATTCGATAGTTCTTGAGTTCAACATGCATAAAAATTAAACAAAACAAAAGAACATTCTTCGCAATCAAATTGGACATGCATACATGAATTTCGCGAAATTTAAATCCAAATAATCAGAGCCAAAGATTGGCTCTGATACCAATTGAAGGGGTTGGCAGCGGAAGCGTGCAACATTTAATGATCACATAAATTTGATCCATTTAGCAGATTATTTAGACAAATTCTATTCGCGTAATTATCACATATATCATGCTCATAACTTGAATTAAAACATGCTTTAGCATATAAAATCCCTAAAACATGCTTACTACGGAATTAGCCAATTTACCTCGTTGATTCAATCAAGAATCGATGATGGCTTGCTCCGTCTCCACGTGAAGATCTTCAATACTCGACCTTGGATCTTCTGACTGGTGTCCCGGACTATACGCTGATATTTATGTGGGCAAATCTCATCAACGTACTAGGACTTGAATAACCAAGACAAAACTCTGCTCACGGAGGAAGCACAAATTTCGAACTCTCTCTCTCTCTCTCTAGAGGGGGACGAAAATTTGATAGAGTAATAATGTGTCTTTTCTATCTCCTTTATTCTCCTATTTATATTAAGTTACATATTGGGCCCAGTCAGGGATCTAAGGAAGAATTTGGAACAAGCCTCACCCTATTAGCTTTTTACCAATTAAATTGAACCCACAATTTAATATAAGTTTATATTGGAATATTACAAGCAGCCACTACAGAAGTAATATTGCACTGCCTTCCAAATCAGAAATTACAAGTATTCCGGGTTTCCTTTAATTACATTTAATTTATTTCCCGCGCTTAAGATAGAAACATCCATTAATTAATTATTGTCTGCTATGTACTTAATTAATTAACATATTTTAATCTCCAAGAGTGGACTTAGCAAGAAACTCTTATTTATTATTCATGGAGTAATTAAACTCCAACTAGCTAGGTTCTGAATAATAAAACCTTGTTTCGAGCTCCTCTTGTGGATGTTATCAAACGAGACTCCCCTCGCGCACGATTCAACGTAATAGCAATCCTAGCACCGCTAGATAATGATCGCCACTACCCAATATACCTGGATCGTTGGGTGACGAAAAACCTGCACCTTTGGTAAGTCAAAGTAGCAGATACTTAATATCGTATGCTCAATGCTAACGTACATTGATTAAGAAATTAATTATCAAGACCTCGTCTTTCAGTAGATAGCATAAAGACTCGTCTTGCTGTTAGATCCATTCAGTGCTATACCACACCAACGTCATCTTATTTCAATAAGGCTTAGAAATAATCGGACTGACATTGCAACCTTTCACGATAGGTAGTCTAGGCCTATCTAGGTTGTGAAATTCTTATTTTTCTTTGTTTAGAATTGACCGTGTTACCTTAAATTGGACGACGCCCACAACCGGTCTACTAAAACAAAGACTTAGACTTTGTTACGTTTGCTTATACATTTAAATATGCAATAAACAACCATTAAATGTAAAACATAACAACATTATGACAAAAAATAATCAGTTGCATTTATTGGAAAATAACAATTAGAGTTTTACAGTATCCAATCACTCGAAAGGTGATTTCTAGTATACAAAACCCTAACATTATATCTTAAGCGCGTGAAATAAATAATAAACAAAATGGAAACCCGGATTACTTGTGATTTCGGATTTGGATGGTGAGGTTAATATTACTTCTGCAGTGACTGCTCGTAATATTCCAATATAAGCTTGTATTAAATTGTGGGTTCAATTTAATTAGTAAAAAGCTAATTGGGGGAGCCCATATCCAAAACCTTCCATAGATCCCTGTCTGGGCCCAATATGAACTTAATATAAATAGGAGAATAAATGAGACAGAAAACACAATTTTTAAAGATGAAATTTTCGTCCCTTCTCTTTTTGAAGGAGGAAGAAATTTTCTAATTTTCTCCTCCGTGAGTTTTTCAACTCCTCCTCTGTGAGAAAGTTTTGTCTCTTTATTCGAGTCCTAGTATTTTGATAAGATCAGCCCACCCTGATATCGAGATACAATTCGGGAATCAGTCATAAGATCTGTGGTCTAGTAATGAAGATCATCATGGAGAAGGCGCAGCAATCGATGATTCTTTGGAGAATCAAATCGGTAACTCTACACCGTAGAATTCATGTTTTAGGATTTATATTCTTTAAGCATAAATTATTTGCGTTCTAGCATGTAATTCTGTGTTAACATGTGAATAGATTAATCCCATAATCTGTCAAATAGATCCTACGTCTGATTTATTTATTTTGTACAAGTCTTCTGTTGTGCAGGGGGCTCCAAATCTCAACATGACATGTTTATCTCTCGTAGTTGTTTTCTGAGTTCTCATGTCGTTGTGAAATGATTAAGTCGGAGTATCAAACTGATCCAGCTGACCAATGTATGCCCTTTACCGGCGAATGCCTGCGAACGAACCCAATGAAAATTCAAACTGATCAACTTGACTAAATCCAACTCACTCTTGTTAAATGCGCAAGCGGAGGAACTCATCAGGGCTTTAAAAACCTTAACCCACAATACTATTAACTAGTAAAGGGAAGTAAGGATCTATCCCACAGAGACGATGTGTTCTACATTTGTTGAGGACAAAATGGAATGACTACTGCCACGCTTTGTTAAGTTAAACTACTTGAATAAATTAGCTGAGAGACTAAACTAACTAAACTGATCTGTTTGCTAAAACGAAACTAAACTCTAATTGATCAACTCGTACTAAAATTTCCGGAAATGGCCAAACAAAGTAATAGCGAATCGAGTGTCAGTCTCTTGCAAAACGTACGATAAAGTAAACATTTTCTAACAACTTCATCTTCTTCACAGAATCAAAAGGAAAAGAGAGTATAATCAGATCTCGAACACTTCCTTCCTAACGAACAACTTGCGACCAAGCAAACTTAACATAATAAACTTGTAATTTAAAATCTAGAATAAGCGATCAACTGCATCTACATAAATAACTAACTAAGCCATAATCAGGCAGAAATCACAAATCGTCTATCAGATCTACAGCTTCCGAAGCTAAATCAGACATGATCACACCTTAAATGAACATAAACATACTTAGATCTACTTTTACCATACTACAAACGACCAGATCTAAACATCCTAGAACACTTCATCCAAGATTTCTTCGCAACCAAGCAAAATTCGTAAGTTAGTAGCTCAGATTCAACAGATTAAACGGTAGAAAAATTACTTAGCTAAGAGATGCTCACAACTCAGGAACCAAAGGTAAATAAGAGAACTCATGCATGTGAAACAAAACAATCTAAGGTAAGCCGGAATCATATCATCAAATTCACTTTGCAAAAACAATCAGATTTGATAACATCAAGGAAACGTAAAACCAAACGTAGCAAAACTAAATAATAACAGATTGTATCTTCGCCCCTTCTCGGAACAGTGTTGCACAACTTCCAACTTCAAAACAAACTACCACCGCACTAAAACTAAAACCCAGAACTCAAGCGTGTGTCTGACGAAGATCAAGAACATGAAGTACAGTGAGCTACCATTCAGACCTAGAAGAGAGCTGAATTTCTAAGTGTGCCTCCGTATGTGTATGTATCCGTCCTCCCCTCTACTCGCGCCTGGCCTTCTATATATAGAGAGGCGTATGGCTCTAATCCCTATGGTACCATCCTCTCGAAAAGTCCTTCCTGCCCTTGGCTTTTGGGGTTTTTGGATCATGCTCAATCTTCTATGTGGGGAACTCCTGCTGGCTCCATTTAATTCTGACTTGATCAACTTAGCACTGCAGTTTTGACTTCATTTCTCTTGATCCGTCTATCTACCCAATTGGTCCATGCAATTCTTGATTATGGCGGATTTCACACACAGCTGGCTCACAATTGTACGTTAGCTTACAGAAAGATGTAGTTTTATCATAGAACAAATACATGAAACGAGCCTCATCAAACTACCTTGGTGTTAAGAATGCTCCCCCTTTATTTTTGTAATCTTGCGGCACGAGCTAATCAAATGCTTCTGATTATCCTCAACAAAAGGATGATTGTGGACATCATTGAATTCAACCACTTCCCAAACACATTCTTTGATATGAAACCTTATGCGAGCTGTACACCCACATCTTTTTAATGACCTTTCAGTTTTTCTGTCCCCAGGCGGGGCAAATTCTGAGTATCCCTCACAACAGCATAAAAATATACATCCACAAAGCTCATTTTTTCTATTGTAAAATTTGTTACCTTTTCGAATTCCAAAACCTTTTGTGAATGCATATGCATTGTATGCTTTATATGCACCTTCTTCATCCACAAAAGTCATTCCCAAAAGTCGTATATAGAGACTTGCACCTCTACTACCCCTTGTCATTGCACCGAATCAGAGTGGGTTCATCAAGGGCCACCTGCTTAGCGACAATGCTCTTCTGGCTCAAGAGTTGATACATGACCTGGGGAAGGAACTCTCGAGTAGAGGGAGATCGCCCAATCTGGCTCTCAAGCTGGATATGGCAAAGACGTATAATAGAGTCCAGTGGCCGTTTCTACTCAAGGTTTTGGAAACAATGGGATTCCCACAGACCTGGGTGGATATGATCAGGAGATGCATCTCGTCATGCTGGTTTTCTGTCCTGGTGAACGGTAGCCCGGCAGGCTTCTTTCAGTCATCCAGGGGGCTAAGACAAGGAGACCCCTTATCACATTCCCTCTTTGTGTTGGCGGCAGATTACTTATCGAGATGTCTTGAAAGATTGATCAAGGGGGATAGAGAGATTACTTATCGAGATGTCTGAGACAAGGAGACCCCTTATCACCTTCCCACAGGCCCCCGTTATCACTCACCTCTCCTATGCGGATGACATCATCATTTTCTCGAGGGCTCATAGAGAGGCGGTGGAGAAGTTGGTTGGCTGCCTGGATCACTACATAGCCGTGTCTGGTCAGCTGGTAAACAATGGGAAGACACACTTCTATTTGGCTAATGAGCACATGGATTTCGCTGACATTGTGGAGGAGGTTGGAGGATTTCAGAGAGGGGCGATGCCTTTTACATACCTTGGGGTGCCGATTTTCCGAGGAGCGAGGAGGGCAGACCATCTTTTGCCCCTTAGGCAGAGGTTGATGGACAGGATCCACAACTGGTCCCACCGACATCTTGTTTTGGGGGTCGTCTGGCTCTGATTAAGTGCACCCTGGCCGCCATCCCGCTACACATCTTACAGGTCATGAATCCTCTGCTTGGATTTCTAGACGAGTTGGAGCAGATATTGGCTAGATACTTTTGGGGCACAGTTGGAGATAAGAGGAAGCTGCACTAGATTTCTTGGAGACAAATTTGCTTGCCTTTTGATGAGGGTGGCTTGGGTATTCGCCGCTTCAGGGAGGTGGCAGTGGCTTTTGGGTTCAAGTTGTGGTGGAGACTGCTAGCCTTCGGGCTAGGTGGGCGCGTTTGAACTTTATAGCCTATCAGTTGTGCAAATAACCATTACAAGTAATGATCGTGTTTCTTAAATAGTTAGTTACTTGATTAAAAAAGGTTCATTTATCAATATTGAATTCATTAACACATTATTTAATATCATAACTCCATATTCAAGTGACAAGCTTTAATCCAGCATTTTCACTCACTGAAAATTGAACTTGAACGTAGATCGATTCTATACTCCTTAATTTCACAAAATTGAAACTTTTATCACTCGTACAATCTGGTCAAACTACATTGATTGACCACGATTCCAATAATATTCTAGTAAATTTGTTTAAGTTTTTTTGAATACTGTTATAAAATGATCCTGTATTTGAATTTATTGAAATGAGCAGTTATAACAAAAGATATCTTTTGAATTTAATTTTAATTAAGCACTTCTCAGTTTGGTTTTGTGTTTGAAATAAACAAGAGGCAAGAAGTTGAAAAAGGAGGGAAATCCAGAAACCCTACGAATTGATTCTCTCTCTCTGGAAAACAAGTGTGTGGTCACTCACCTAATCTTTACAATGGCGAGGCTTCTGCCAAGTGCTTACTCTCTCAGACGCTACATGTATCCGCAATTGCAGGTTTTTTTTTTCCTTCTTTCCTCCGACATTTTTCCATTGCTTTGTTCGGAGAGATGAAGCTTGAATGGCGCCAAATATCATTTCATTTTTAACCACAAATTATTGTTTTCACGGTTTGCAGGAATCCGGGTTTATTCAGCTGCGTCAATTTTCCACCAAAGGTGGTGAAAGTTTCTCAATCTGTTTCTATGCCCTACTTTTCGAATAATTGCAGTTTCATTTTCAATACCTCACAGCAGGATACTCCGCCAGTGGCTTCTGTGCATTTTATGAGAATATAATTAAGATTATCGAAAGTACTTAAGTTATAGTAGTAGTTTCTAAGTTAATACATGTTGATTTTTCTTTTCTTTGCATTGCCACTTTTCAAGGATATTATAGTGTTAAGTTACGTCAATACCATATGATTTTGTGTGCCTGAAGGTAAAAGGAAAACAAAGAGTGATGCAAGTGACTCTGGAGAAGAGAATACGTCTAAGAAAGACTTGGCTCTAAAGCTAGCATTAGATCAGATCACAAAATCATTTGGAGATGGATCCATAATGTGGCTTGGCAGGGCAGGATCTTTTTCTTTGGATGTTGCATTGGGAATAGGAGGACTCCCAAAGGTATGTAATGGAGAAGCGTGCTGCATATTTTTGGACATGCTTATTTTATCATACACTTAAATACGAATCCATTTCATTATGTTCAATCTAATATTATATCTTTGAGTTTTATTAGGGACGTGTAGTGGAGATATATGGTCCAGAGGCTTCTGGAAAAACAACCCTTGCATTACACTTGATTGCGAGGCACAAAAACAGGGTGGTTTGTTAATATTCCCAATTTCCCTCTCCTACGCGGCCCAATCTGTTCACCAACGTGTACTTGCTGAAATTGTTAAATTTGTATATGAGGAACAAATTATTGATGAAATATCCTGTAATTATATATCATATCCAAGCGAATAAGTTCATAATTACTATTACTTTTTCCGTCCATGATTTAAAGACCCATTGTACCATTTTGGGACATGCATGATTTAAAGATCCATTACTTTTTTCCACTTTTGGTACACGGACCCTAAGTCTCCTCACTATTGTATGACATTTGTAGACATAAGATCTCTCCTCACTATTGTATGACATAAGATGTAGAATCCTTTCTATTTTGTTTTATTACTCTTGTGTTATTGATGCTGTGAAAATCACAATTTAATGAGTGTCATGTGAACACATTTTCTGAATAAAATTTAGTTTTTACTTAGTTGCATTTAATTGATTGTGCTACTAAGTTGGCGAATGGAAAACTAATACATTTGTATATTATTCTTGCAAAAGATTTCTAGTTCTATTCATTTATATGGAATGAGTTCTAATTGGTTGGACCTTCATCATCATCTGTCTTATTTGCAGACTTTGACACTTGCTTCTATTATTCCTTCCACAGGTTATTGTGCCTTTATTGATGCTGAGCATGCACTTAATCCCTCTTTGGCTGAGGCCATTGGAGTAAATACCCAAAATTTGCTGATATCACAACCAGATTGTGGTGAGCAAGCACTCAGTCTGGTGGACACCCTTATCCGGAGTGGTTCAATTGATATTGTTGTTGTGGATAGTGTCAGTAAGATTGTTACAGTTTCCCAAAAAATGTTGTGGGTAGGAGCTAATGGACAGTCTATTCTTACCTGTTATGTGGTATCATCTTGTAGGTAGCTGCTCTGGTTCCGAAAGGTGAACTAGATGGTGAAATGGGAGATGCTCACATGGCTATGCAAGCTAGACTTATGAGTCGGGCACTACGGAAAATATGCCACTCTTTATCCCTCTCGCAGACCATATTACTATTTACAAATCAGGCATGTTCCCAAAACTTTTAATTAGTTCTGTTAATATTTATAATATCTCTCCCTCTTCTTAGTCTAGAATCTAGGCCTTGAGATATGTTCTAAGAGTCGTCAGAATGTGTAAACATCCACATAAATGAATAGTGATTAGAACATGTCATGTCTACTTATACCTTTTTTTTTTGCATACAGGAGTCAAGTGCAAGACTTGACCTATCGTAAAATATGTGGAACTGGTTGATCAAGTGAAAGTAATTTGGTAGTGTAAAACTTGGGTCAGGCTGGCAGAACCGTGGCTGAAGCTCAGATCCTTTTTATTTTGATACCGACTTTGTTCTTTGATTGGTGATTTGTTTTGTCTCACCTTGCTAATATAAAAGACATAAAGCTATTGTGTTTTGTTATGTATTTTTGCCAATTTTTAGAGATACATTCTCGCACACATGCTAACCACCCATTTAAGTGACTCAAACGTCCTAGAATACTAGTAATGTGGAGTCTGATATTACGAGTTAAATTTGATGAAGTGACTTGATGATAATGGCATTGTTACTCCGTATGGTGATTACTCTCTTACCGGCTATCGTCTGTAACGTATTTTTCTTTTGTAGTCTTGAGTTACTCTCTATATAACACCGATACGCCACCCTGTTGCCGTATCGCGTATCGGATACGTATCCGATACCGATACGCGACGGATACACCGTCGATACGTATCCTGGGCGTATCCGCGAGCTGGGCCGTATTGGGCCGGGAAACCTCAGATTCGATACGTATCCTTCGGCGTATCCGCGAGCTGGGCCGTATTGGGCCTTCATCCTCCTCTATCTGCAAAGATCTGAGGTTCTCCTCTTCGAAATCAACGTCCATCTCTGTCGAAGAACTTCGCAACTTTCAATTTACGAACTTCAATCCGATTTGGGAACAAAATCGACAGTTAATCGGATATGAAGAAGAAGAAGAAGAAAGGGGAGGCGCCGCTATTGCCTCAACTAGGGATTGAAGAAAATTGGAAATGGGAGAATGAATTGGGCAAGAAGTAGTCACGATGGAAAAGGAGTATATTTGGGGCTCATTTTTTGGGCCAATTTATTACTCCATTAACTTTGTCTAATTTTGTAACTATAAATAAATATTTTGATCAATATTATTGGTAATATGGATAAGTATAACCAAAAAATCGATGTGGTGTAATCGACCATAAAAGAAATTGACTTTAGCTTTTAATATTTTGTAATTTTATTATTTTTATTTGTATAATAACATTAGAATATCTATTTTGTAATTTATTATGCACTATTATTATTTATTAAAAAAATAGTTAAAACGTATCCGCGTATCGGGTTGTTTGGGAAAGAGCCGTATCCGCGTATCCGTATCCTTCGGATACTGATACGCGTATCCGTATCCGTGCCGCATAGGTTACTCTTACCTAGTAGTGTTTATTCGAGAAAAGTTAAGAATAATACATTTTGAATTATACTGTAGTTATTTTTACTCTAATAGTAATAACACGAGTCTGTATCAATTCCTTGTTTGACTGTGCTTTAAGCTAATTTGTTTCTCCTGCAGATCACAGGAAGCCAAGTTGCTATAAAAATTGTGAAAAACAAGCATGCACCTCCATTTAGAACGGCAGAGTTCGAGCTCGAGTTTGGGAAAGGTATTAGCCGAGAGTCAGAGCTTATAAACTTAGGATGCAAACACAAGTTCATCACAAAATCAGGCTGGTTCTTGAAAATGAACGACCAAAACTTCCACGGTCAGGATGCACTCAAGCGACATCTTTCTGAAAATGCGAGTGTAAGAGAAGAAGTTGAGAAGAAGCTAAGAGATAAGCTTCTGCATATGGAAGCAGATCATGAAGACAAATCTCATAATGAAGAAGCTCTTGCTGCATCAGACATAACAGATGAAGAATCTCTTGCTGCAGCTGTAGTTGTAGCGTAGGCGTGTAAGGCCAGTCACTGCCTTCTCGTGCATCAATTGATTTCTCCAACAGCACTTAGTCTCATACTGTAATCCTATTATTATATCAGATTCAGATTGTGGAGTTACCAAAAATTTTGTGATTTGAAAGAGGCATATTGCGCTATTTGTTTGATTTTTCTTAATAATATGCTTCTTAGTGAAAACCATTCGTTCTTTTATACTATCTCCATCATTTTAAAATAAAAATATTTGAAACGACTCGGATAAGAGAGATGAAATGAAAAATTGGTAAAGTGATTAATTGCTTTAGTGATTTCTTATTACTGAGTAGTATGTCTTAGTTTAAATGCTTCTTGCTATCTGATTATCTAACTGTGATTGATCATAAGTCTCTTGCATTTAGAAATGCCTTTATAGCAAATCCCTTTGATAGTTTCCAGAGGCTGGGTTGTTTACCACGAATTGGTGATGACTACAAAGGAGTATATGCGTGAGGCGACTGTTGTGGATCCAAAGTGGCTGGTTGAACTAGCTCCGAGGTTCTTCAAAGTGTCAGATCCTATGAAAATGAGCAAGTGCAACAGACATGTCATGCCCGCATTTCCTAAGGATAGAAAACACGGTTGATCGCGACTAGGGGAGGATTAAAGAAGCGGGGAAGAAAGGGGAAAACAACACAACTCGACCAAAGCTCGAAACAAATGAGAATAGCTCGAATAAAATCAGAGTATCTCAACAATGAACAACTCAAAAATGAATACTATCACAACGATACAAGAACTCAAAAGAAGGACAACTACTTGGCGGAAGCATTTCGAGAGAAGAAATATGCCACGTGTGAAGACATGACACATTCTAGACACTTAAATTTCTTCAACGTTCTTGCACAACACCCACCGCGCCCGTCACGCTCAACCTGCAAATTTTTAAAAAGAAATGCAGGGCTGAGTACTTGATGCACTCACTGGACACATGCCAAAATAATTTTCATAAAATATTGTGTCAGCATTTAAAAGTGAACTCGAGGTTTTACAAAAGACCAAGTCACCAAAACATTTTCTCGCTCAAAAGTATGGCCGCGCAGCCCATTTGTCTCTCTCCTCGTACCATATCTGAACCTCATATGTGAAACGAGAACGTGGTCACATTCTCGATCACTGGACCGGCCAACTCGAAAGATAGCGCACGATCCCCTCTGTGTACACTAGCTTGAATAGGGACTCACTCCCTAGACAAACCCGAATTCTATTAAACTCATAACTTCTAGTAGGGACTCACTCCCCACTAGGGCGATCAGATAGGCACATCCTCAAAAACAAAATACGGCATGACACAATATATTTGGAATTTAATCACATAACTCGTACTTGAAATAAACTGCTTAAGACATAGTCCTTATTTAAAAAGAAAGCTCACCTCGTTCTCTTAATATTCTTAACTTGAAAACTCTCACTTCGCCTTACTCGATTGCGAAAGAAAACCCTTTTGAAATAAAATAATAAACTCATCAAACTCAAGAAAACATCTAATTAGAATGCATGGATCATACGTGTGTGCTCGTATTATTCCTCATCTCCTCTTAGAAAGGTTTCTAGTTTCTCGTATTTTAAAACTCGGCCCGATCTCAGCTTCACAAAATAATTAATACACTGGCATAAATTTATTAACCAAGACCTCCCACAAAACAAAATAATCTCATTCTTAAACATACAATACGTGTACTCCTTTTTTCACTTTAAAAACAAAGACTGCAATATTAAAAGATAAAACAAGTAGGAATCAAAACTCCCATTCCCAAAATACACGTGCTACCTCTCCTCCACTTTAATTTAAATTCATCAACCATTAAAATAGGGATTTAGTATAAAACACAAGAATGAACACCTATTCAAAAATCCAAATCCGTCGACTGCTTTCTCTCTCTACTGTATTTGTTTTCAAAAGAACACACCCACGATTTGCATTTGTTGAACAAAACAAAATCCTTCAATTCATCTCTCTCATTTGTTTCAAAATTGAAATCCCCAAATTAGAAAAACTAGCCATTCTCTCTCTTTCTTCCCTATCGTCGACGCCGCAGTGCCGTCGCCGCCGGCCGCCTCTGCCTCCGGCGGTGCCTCTCTCTTCCCCTTCCGTTTATCCCTCTCTCCTCTCTCTTTCTTTCCCCTCACTCCCCTTTCTACAAAATTCCTGTCGGCTCCAGTTGGGTCACCGCTGCTGGAGATCCAGCCGCCGCTGCTGGACAGGCACTGCCGTATCGCCGGGACAGCCTGCCGCCGCCACACATGCCGGGTCAGCACAGCCCTCCATCGTCATCCAGACCGAGCAGCCCGAACCGCCCCGCAGTTAAGTTCTTAATTGATTTCGTGAAATTAAAGTTCGATTCTTTGAATTGGATTGGTTGCAGATTTCGGAAATTCGTTTGCGTAAACTAAAAGATGCGATGGTTGAATGCAATTGGTGATGAAGGAGAGAATGGTATACCTTTGGTATGGAATGAAAATTGATCAAACAGATGGTATTGACAAAAATCACACTCCCTCGGTTTCTTCTTCACACTATAATGTCGAATTTTGGAATCAACAAATATAGAGGTTTTTGAATTCAATGGAAGAGGAGAAGAAAAATTGCAGAACGGAAGATGGTTATTTGCTGAGATTATAGGGAAGAGATATATATATGCAAAACTGATAGATATTGATGGATTTGGTGATTGGAGAGATTTTAGGGAGTGGAGATATGGGGAAAACGTTTGTTGATGGGATTTGGGAGAAATATATTTGACCAAAATTTGACTGCTTTACTGGAATGAATAATTAATATTTTGGGCTTCTAAAAAAATAAATTCCATATACTCTTAAAATAAAAATGAACGATATTTGGCTAAAATTCGATGGTAATTCAAAAAAACTAACTTAAAAGAAATAGAAATTTGACTGTAATTCAAAAAAACTAACTTAAAAGAAATAGAAAAAGATGGGGCGTCACAAGATAGGAGCGTATTGAACCACTGTATGACAGATATCATGAAGGCGTGCTTAGGTCTTGTTTGGTACTCTATTTTAGAATGGCTTTAGAAAAAGGGTGCTGCTAATCAGGTACGGTATTTCCATGTTAAGGGCCATGAAAGTCGAAACGATACCTTGCGTAGAATTGAAAGTTTTGAAGCAATTCTACAAGTGAAACGCGTTTCCTTGTCTTTACCAATGTTTGGATTCATTTGCCCGTCTCACTCGGACCAGTGAATTTGTTGGTTCACCTCTTTTACCATGCTACCAACCTTTGTTCACCTCATTCACAAATGTATTATACTATTGGCTAATGGCTACTTTTGATTGTTGTCTTCATTTTCTTCAGTTATATTTCTTTAGCTACAATACCAACGCACCTAAGTATGGGGACACTAATATTTGTATCTTGTGTTAACAAAATTTGTGATAGTATTGCCGCCACAATTTATTCATATTGTTGAAGCAGATTTTTTTTTTGACGAAAACAAAAGCGCCTTTTTTATTTGCATCCTTATTTTCGAGAATAACATGCTCGGCATAAAGAATAAATATATCATTAATTAAATTCTGTCTTAATTTACTATTTATTTTATTGAAAAAATTAGTGATTCTTATACAGAATATTGATGCTCGGTAACTTATTTTAAGATTAAAAAAATTATAGAGCACCTAGGTGCTCGCTAATTCATATTAATCATTTAAAAAAAATAAATATGTTACCCGATCATCTTGGTGCTTGGCAATCTCTCGCAATAATTCTCATATTTATTTTGTGCAAAAAAAAACTGACTACTTGATCTAGCACTTGGAAGTACCCCACTCGCTAAGGTACTCCTTTTGTTCCATTAGAAATAAAATATTTTTCTTTTTGAATTGTCAATTAAAAATGAAATATTTTCTATAATGGAAACAACTCTATATCTACTTTTTCATCTCTTTTACTTTACTCTCTTCATTAATTCACTAAACAATACTATAAAATCTCATGCCTATTCCCAAATATTTCATATTTAATGGGACAGAGGGAGGAGTATAACATATAGCGAGCACAAAGGTGGTCAATAATTTACTTTAGTAATGTTCTGAAAAATAAAAATGTTACAGTGCTCATTATTTCTAAGTAATCTCTTGCAGTGTTTTTCCGGATTTTTTTTCGTCGAAAAAACTTAGCACTGGACTTTGTGCTCGGAAAGTGCTCACTAAATATTACATTTACCGGCGCCTTTGAGCTCGATAATTTCTCAAATTATTTCCATGATTAAATGATTTTTTCTCGTTAACTACTAGCTAATATGGAAAGGTGCTCGCTAAGTGCTCGGTAATTTGCCAGCATCTGCGATGCTTGGTAGTTGACATTTTTTGTATTACGCTCTCACTTTTGTAATCCAATAATTTAATGTATAATTCAAGTTAAGTATATATGATAATGTTTAAAATAAAAGTTATAAACCTTTTTGGATGAGGATATTTGTGGCCAAAATATTTGAAATTTTAGCACTACTAGTACTATCCTTCTCTCAAATAATGATTTATTTTGTACAAGTTCAAGTGTGAATGATACGAGATTATTTAAGTTACAATTTTGGATAGATAAATGAAAGATACACAACGAAGTTGCTCTTTTCAAGTGGTAGTGATATAATATTATTTTAGTTACAACTTTGACATAGATAAATCATAATTGAAGAATGGCGTTGTTCGTTTCAAGTGTGAATGATATGAGATTATTTCAGTTACAACTTTGATACATACAAATCAAAATTGAATAGTGACGTTGCTCTTTTCAAGGAATGAATGATAGGAGATTATTTCAGTTACAACTTTTGCATAAGGTGAATCAAAATTGAATAGTGACGTTGCTTTTCAAGTGTGAATGACATGAGACTATTATTTCAGTAAGTTACAACTTTTGCATAAATAAATCAAAATTCCACAGTGATGTTCTTTTTAAGTGTGAATGATATGAGACTTTTTCAGTTACAACTTTGGCATATATAAATCAAAATTGCATACTGATATTTCTCTTTTGAAGTGTGGATGATCAAATATTATTTTAGTTACAAATTTGGCATAGATAAATCAAATTTGCACTAGAGTTTATATTTTCAAGTGTTAATGATAAGAGAATCAAAATTGTACATTAGCACAAGTGTGAATGCTATGTGAATATTTCAGTTACAACTTTGGTATATATAAATTAATATTGCACAACATGTTGTTCGGTTCAAAATTTTGGATTATGTTGAAGCAGTTAAAAAAGCTACAAATATTCTTCATCATTTTGTGTTGACA
The DNA here is from genome assembly GCF_004379255.2 of Salvia splendens. NCBI lineage: Eukaryota > Viridiplantae > Streptophyta > Magnoliopsida > Lamiales > Lamiaceae > Salvia > Salvia splendens. Next base: position 29,126,894 of record NC_056040.1, read on the forward strand.
TTTCAAGCAAAAATTTATTTTAGTTTTACCTATAATGTACGAACACATTTACGAATACCTTGCATAAGTGACTAGCAAAATTTATGTAATATGGATCCACGGCTGTATATATTCGGGATGTGTAGGATAGGATTACATTCCTCTAAATTTCAAAATCATCCTCAAAATAAATTATGTAATGCTTATTGCAAATTAGGAAGATAATTAAATTACCTTTTAACTTCAGAACAAAAATACAGCTTTACACATACTCCCTCCGTCCGAGAGGAGTCCTATTTTTTCATTTCGGTCCGTCCTCAAATAGGAGTCTCAGTTCATTTCTACTATAGTTATCGATCCTACATTCCACTAACTTATTTCACTCACATTTCATTTAAAACTAATACTCCTTCCGTCCCAAGTTATTTGAGTCGTATTCCATTTTGGGTTGTCCCAAGTTACTTGAATCATTTCTTTTTTTGGTTAAAAATAAAACATCTAATCACACTTACTTTATTATTTATTTTATTTTCTCTCTCTCCAATCTCTTATTTTATTCTCTCTTCTACTTTATTTAACTCATTAAACACAACTTTCTTAAATCTCGTGCTGAAAAGGAACGCCTCAAGTAATATGGGACATATGGAGTATATACAATTGAGACCCATATATCACTAACTTTTTTTTCACTAATTTTTCTTAACATTTCTTAAAACTCGTGCCGAAAAGAAATGAGGCTTATATCCGCGGATAGAGAGGTTATATTGCTAAATAGTGTGCCCAACCGATCATAAACCACTTTTTTTTATTTCTCTTTTTCTTCAATTGTAATTGATTGAACACACCACGTGACAATGTGCCGAACTACTAAATTCTTACCCAGACACACACTACTAACAATTTGTGGCTTTAAATTGAGAATCCCTTTCATTATTAAACACCAAAATTCATCAGTTCAGTGTTCAAAAACCACCTCTTCAACTTGAAAAGAAGCTGCGCCATCTCTAAAACCAAGGTAGTCAAATTTTAGTATCATGGAAAATATTGAAATCAAATCTCCAGCAACAATGCTGAAGCAAATAACAGTAGTAAACAAGCATGGCCAGAAACTTGATGGTTTGTTACATGATACTGGATCAACCAATATCGTTGTCTTATGCCATGCTTTTCGATCTACCAAGGTTGGTGATACGATCTCTTCTTTCATATCGATTGTCTCGATTTTCCTCATGGGTCGAGATTCAAATCCAAAATCTTATCTCAGTTACAATTATGTCACTCAAATATGATTTTGGATCCGAATTTTGACCCATCTCATAAAAAAATATAATATAAAAAGAACTGTATTGGGTATCGGTGGTGCACACCCGAACTCCACATTAGTATGATATTGTCCGCTTTGGGCAAAGCCCTCACGGTTTTGCTCTTGGGGTACTCCCCAAAAGGCCTCATACTAATGGAGTTGGGTAGCTCATTTATATGCTTGCAACTCTTGTTCATTCTCCGATGTGGGATATGGTTTGCTACACCACAAACCTCCCCTCAAACCAAGACCACCAGACCAAGACCACATGTCTGTGCCTCATGTTACAGGTCACCAGGTCACCACAAGTCTTGGTCGAGCTCACGCAGAGACATCGGAAAACTTGCAAGCGCAACCCACCGAACCCCGAGCCACACAGGCCCAGCCCCTGAACCTGGGCTCTGATACCACTATTGGGTATCGGTGGTGCACACCCGAACTCCACATTAGTATGATATTGTCCGCTTTGGGCAAAGCCCTCACGGTTTTGCTCTTGGGGTACTCCCCAAAAGGCCTCATACTAATGGAGTTGGGTAGCTCATTTATATGCTTGCAACTCTTGTTCATTCTCCGATGTGGGATATGGTTTGCTACACCACAAACTGAAATCATTATATAAGTCTCATGAGCCTCTCATCCTATCACGAATTTGTTTTAGAATGAACTCATGAATTTCTATTACATGGTGAGACAAATTTAGTGAATTCTTAATAATTTCTTATAATGTTAATTAATGATATCATTTTATTGATAAAATTGAGATTGATTTTAATGTTTTGCAGGAGCACTTTGCAATGGTGAAGCTTGCTCATGCTTTGGAAACTGAAGGAGTCACAGCATTTCGCTTTGATTTTTCTCTAACTGAGTTACTTATTCTTTATGATTCGACAATAATTCTTTCAATGTTGAAAATTGGGAAATATAAATTGGAATTATTGGGTTTCATAAATGATGTATAGGTACACTGAAGACTCTTATTATAGTGGTAACTACGATAGTGAGATTGAAGACTTGAGAGCTGTGGTTGAATACTTCTCTACAGTAAACCGTCCGGTTGCTGCAGTTCTTGGCCATAGTAAAGGTACATTGCCACTAAGATAATTAAATTAATTTTTAGATACAAATTACTCTCATGTTTCCATTAAATATCTCATATTTGACCGGTGCATATTTTAAGAAGTTGTTTGACTTTATTAGTAAAAATGAATAGAAAAAGTTAGTGGAATGTGAATCTTACTTTTATATATTCCCTCCGTCCCAAGTTAGTGGAGTATTTCATTTTGGGTTGTCCCTAGTTACTTGTGTCATTTCTCTTTTTGACTAAAAACAAAATATTTAATCACACATACTTCATTATTTCTTTTACTTTACTCTCTCTTCTCTCTCTTACTTTATTCTATCTTCTACTTTATTTAATTCATTAAACACAATTTGGATGGAGGGAGTATTAGTTTTATAATAAAATGTGATTGAGAATGAGTTAGTGTAATGTAAGGTATACTACTAAAAATGATAAAAGTGAAATGAAACATTTATTGGAGATCATTCAAATAAGAAAATATGAGACATTTAATGAGGACACGAGGGACATGAGGGAGTATATGATTTTCAAATTAATCCAACACAAAAAATTGGTAGTACTATGAAATACTACTAATTCTCCTAAATGAAACTATAGCCCACACCCTTAATTAGTGGTAAATAATTTCTTATTGAGTCAAGCTCGATCTTTATTTACCAAATATTTCAAGAGTTGAAATAAATTTAAAAGTTTGAGATAGAATTGATTTGGCAATAATCCTTTTTTTTTTGGATATTTCAGGTGCCAATATTGTCCTTGAATATGCATCTAAATATCACAATGTAGGTGCTGTGATCAATGTCTCGGGCCGTTATGATCCATGGCACATCAACCTTAAAAATAGAAATGGTATCTTAAATTAAAATAAATTCTACAATTTTTCTCAAATTTGAGTTATGCTAATCAATGAAAGATGATTCAAATTTCAACAGCAACCTCGGAGGAAGAAGTGAAAGATGTTAAGCAGCAGAATTGTAGCATTGATGAAGAATGGCTTACTATTGACCCCAAATGCAAGTAAGTACTACACCCTCCGTTCCTTGTCAATTGCGACGCTTCTTTTCTGCACGAAGATTAATAATAGTTTGTTAGGTGGATAATGAATAAATTAAGAGAAAATAAAGTGAAAAAGTATTATTTTGTAAAAAAAATAAAAGAATGACTCAATTATGTTAGAACAAAAATGACTTAATTAACATAGAACAATAAAATATAATGATAGCTTTAATTAAGCATGTAGTGTATATAAGTGGAAATGGTTAAAGTTGTGGAAAATGTATGGAATGCACAGGGTGCTGACGGTTCATGGCACGGAGGACAACGACGTGGCGTTGGACGAAGCATACGAGATCGGGAAGGTGGCGCCGAACCACCAGCTGAAGTTGGTCGACGGCGCTGACCATACTTATGAATCTCGCCTGGACCAGCTTGCTGCTGCGGTTGTGCCCTTCGCCAAGGAATGCTGCTTCCCATCACTTGCCTGAACAAGATGCAATCCCATGTCGTCTCATTCTTATTATGTATCTTAAATTCCGGATTACATATAATAAAGCTGAATTAAACTATCATGCAACATTCTTATTAACAATTATGAGTGGTCGTGGTAATTTTAAGAAAGAGCAATGTAGTAAGTCATTTAATGATTCGACTATGCATATCCAAACTCTACACTATTATTATATTGTCTGCTTTGGGTAAAGCCTTTAGGATTTTATTCTTTTGACCCTTCTCAAAATGCCTCATACTAATGAAATAGTAAGAGTTACACTTATATATTCTTTGCACATTTTCTAATTCACATCGCAACCCAACTGTAATGACATCACTTTGCTAAGAATAGCAAACTCGTTTTATCGTGACTAGGGGAAGATTAAAGAAGTGGGGAAGGAAGGGGAACATTGACGCAACTTAAAATAGCTCGAAATAATAGATCAAATGCCGGAACGATTGGCAGGGAAGAAGCATTTTTTGTTTCTTATTCGGGTATAGCAACTACTTTCAAATCTATGTGATCCGGAAGACCAAGACAAAACCACGTTCACTTGCCCTTTCGGATTGTATGCTTACAGAAGAATGCCTTTTGGTTTGTGCAACACACCTAAAATATTTCAAAGGTGCATGATGAGTATCTTTTCTGATCTACTTGAGGAGTGCATCGAAATCTTCATGGATGACTTCATGGTGTATGGTGACTCGTTTGAAACATGCCTACATCATCTGGATGTGGTATTGGAAAGGTGCCAAAAGAAGAACTTGGCTCTACACTTTGAGAAATGTCATTCATTGTTACCGAGGGTATTGTACTTGGGCACATAATGTCATTTTATGATCTTGAGTCGAGCCGCCTCCCGTTTCACCCATCCATACGCGACGTTGGGAACGAGAAATCATCGGGGGTCGGATTCGGATTGGAGCTCGAGAGTACCGCCCATCACAGCCGCAAAACAGAGGACAACCACCGATACACCGCCAACCGTCGGGGAAACAACAGACCGAACAGATCCAAACTCTGGTGCTCCCATTGTGGAATGCACAAGCATACAAAAGAAACATGCTTCCAATTAGTGGGGTATCCAGAATGGTGGGAGGAAGAGAAAGCCGGAAAGGCGAAAGTCACCATCGGAACCAACGACGGAGGCCAAAACCAGACAGAGGGAAGCCAAGAGACGGTGGCATTCCAAGAGAAGAGACCAGATACCGGCGGTCTCCCAACCGGCGGTGGCGGGCGAGGCGAGAACAGCGGCGGTGGGGGAAAGACGGTAGAGGCGATGATCGCCTCTCTCAGACTCGACGGCGGAGGTGAAGTTGGAGGTAAAGGGTTGGGGATTTCATGCCCTAACCCTAATAAATCCGATTTTGCTATTAAATCCAAGCATGTTAAGTATTATGGAAAAGAACCCCATCCAGATAATTATGTTAGAAATTGCCTCCCGCCTATCGAAAATTGCAGAAATGACCCCATTATTTGCAAAAATTCCTTTGCACCCTTAGAGATTTTATCATATGCTTTTGAGACCCAAAGTTGTGATATTGTTAATGACACGGGATGGATCTTTGACTGTGGGGCGACCGACACGATGTCCTATGACAAAAATGATTTTTTGGAAATTCATAAGACTCCTAAGTCGCATATAAAAACTGCAAATGGAGGGGTTACACCAGTCGAAGGGGCGGGAACTATAGAACTTTTTCCTAATTGCCTCTATGTGCCTAGATTATCTCAGAAGTTAATGTCGATTAGTCATGTGACTAAGGATTTAAATTGTTCTCTACTGATGCACCCAAACTTCTGTATGTTACAGGATATCCGGACGGGGAAGATTATTGGACGTGGCACTGAGCGTCGTGGGCTCTACTTTGTGGATGAGATTGCTCGACGAGATGGTGCGGCGATGCTTGCTCACGGATCCACTAATCAAGATACTTGGCTCTGGCACCGTCGGATGGGCCATACCTCTTCGGGTTATTTGAAATCCTTATTTCCTAAACTTTTTGTTCCTAAGAACTTCTCTTGTGAAGCATGTGTTTTGGCCAAGAGCCACCGAAACTCGTTTAAACCAAATGATACTCGTGTTGACACTGTTTTTTCCCTGATTCATTCTGATGTGTGGGGCCCAGCGCCTATAGGAACAAGTTTTGGTTTTAAATACTTTGTGATATTTGTTGATGATTGTAGTAGAGCTACTTGGGTTTATTTTATGAAACATAAATCTGAAGTATATGACAAATTCATGTTGTTTTATAAAATGATTCAAACTCAATTTCAGACGTCTATCAAAATCCTACGATCTGATAATGGGGGGGGGGGGGGGGATTTTTAAACAGTTCCATGACAAATATTTTTGCCAAAAATGGGTTAGTACACCAGACTTCTTGTTCCCACACACCAGAACAAAACGGGGTAGCAAAACGAAAAAATCGAATCATCCTTGAAATGACCCGAGCCCTCCTATTTGACTCAAAAGTACCTCCATCCTTTTGGCCTGAAGCCGTTGCCACCTCAGTTTACCTTCTCAATCGACTTCCCACAAAAATCCTAAACCGCAAAACCCCTCTAGATCACCTTTCCACCTTAACCAAAATCCCCTCAACCTTATCCTTACCACCCAAAACCTTTGGTTGTTCTGTTTATGTCCACGTTCCCAAGCATGAAAGAAATAAATTTTCCCCGTGCGTAATTAAGTGTGTTTTTATGGGATATGAGATTAACCAGAAGGGCTATAGATGTTATGACCCCAAAATCAAACGGGTTATTACCACTATGAACTGCAACTTCCTTGAAACCGAATTCTTCTACCACCTTGGGACTTAGGGGGAGAGTGTGAGACAGGGGGAGACCCAAGAAAATGACTCCCTACGGTGGTATGTGCCAAGTAACTTTTATTCGGATCCAACAGAGCAAGCTGGCACTATTCCTGAGCTGATCCCGTCCGCAGAGACGATCCCGACAATGCTTCCGCCGCGTTCCTATGATCCAACCGTAACAGAATCCGAGGTAAGATCTAGTTCGAATCATGAAAGTTCCGATATTATTCCTGACCCACTTGGTACAGAAGTAGAAGAGGAAGAAGATACAACTATTGATCAGGACACAGGTCAGTACATGCTTCCTCTACGAAGTACGAGAGGAATTCCGTCCAAGAAATACTCCCCGAAACGGATAGGAAGGAAAAGCAGATACTCTGTGGCCAACTTCGCCGAAGCCAACATATCCAAAATGGCAAGGGCATTCCATGCAGCCCTGTGTGAAGAAGAGATCCCGAGAACCTTTGAAGAAGCCTTCAAAATCAAGGACTGGAGGGAGACAATGCTCGTCGAGATGAGAGCACTGAAACGAAACGGTACTTGGGAAGTAGACTCATTGCCCGATGGGAAACATACAGTCGGCTGCAGATGGGTCTTCACAATCAAACGGAGACCAGATGGGAGTATTGAGAGATACAAGGCTCGATTGGTGGCAAAGGGGTAGACGCAGACTCAGGGAGTTGACTATTCAGAGACATTCTCCCCGGTCGCAAAAATGAACATTGTAAGAGTTTTACTGTCTATTGCAGCAAACAAAGACTAGCCACTTCATCAGTATGACGTCACAAATGCATTTCTTTATGGAGAATTGAAGGATCCTATCTATATGGAGGCCCCACCAGGATTCACAGAGGAATTTGGACAAGGCAAGGTATGCAAGTTAAAGAAAACTTTATATGGGTTGAAACAGTCCCCGAGAGCTTGGTTCGGGAGATTCACGGAAGTAATGAAACGATACGGCTATCGGCAGAGTAACTCAGATCACACCCTGTTCATCAAACGAAGAGGAGAGAAGGTCACATGTCTGATAATTTATGTGGATGATATGATCATTACAGGGGATGATGCAGAGGAAATAAATGATCTCAAGGGGCATTTGGCTACAGAGTTTGAGATGAAGAATCTAGGAGATCTCAAATATTTCCTTGGGATCGAAGTGCTCAGATCTGGAAAAGGAATCTTCATTAGTCAACGAAAGTATGTTCTTGACCTCTTGACGGAAATAGGAATGCTCGAGTGCAAACCAGCAGATACTCCCATGGTGCAGAATCATGGCCTTCAAATAATCAAAGGAGCAGCGTCAACTGATCGGGGAAGATACCAGAGGCTAGTAGGGAAACTCATCTATCTATCCCACACTCGGCCTGATATTGCATATGCAGTTGGGGTACTTAGTCAGTTTATGCATAACCCACAAGACGAACATTGGGAGGCAGCACTTAGAGTAGTGCGGTACCTAAAGGGAACCGTCGGACATGAAGTACTGTTCCGGAAAAATGGACATCTCGACATTCATGGATACACTAATGCAGATTGGGCAGGGAATTCGGTTGATAGACGGTCGACAGGAGGGTACTTCACGTTTGTGGGTGGCAATTTGGTCACTTGGAGGAGCAAGAAGCAGAAAGTAGTGGCTCTGTCAAGCGCAGAAGCAGAATTCCGAGGCATCAAAAGTGGACTCACTGAAATCCTTTGGCTTAGGAGGGTAATGAAGGAACTAAATCTTGAATCACAAAAGACGTGCAAATTACTCTGTGACAATAAGGCCTCGATTAGTATTTTAGAAAATCCAGTGCAACACGATAGAACCAAACACGTCGAGATTGATCGACATTTCATAAAGGAGAACCTTGAAGAGAAGATAGTAGAAATCCCATATGTGAAGTCCGAAGACCAACTAGCGGACATCTTGACCAAAGCCGTATCTGTAAAGAACATTCAAGAAGTTTTGAGCAAGTTAAGCTTCGGGAATCCCGTCACTTAACTTGAGGGGGAGTGTTGGAAGATCACGAAGAATATCCTGCACAATCAAGGAGAAGATTATATGGAATCAAGGAAGAAATCAGAGGAAATCAATCATAAGAAATTAGGAAGATTTTATACACGTTTTACCTTATTTACGTTGTTACCTTGTATAGTCTCTTCCTAAGTCTATATAAACATGTACAATGCAGTGTGAATAACATAACAGAAATTATCCCAATTCTTAATTTCTACATGGTATCAGAGCAGGTTAGGCTCAGAAAACCTTCATCATAGCCCCCGAAATATACATCTCTCGACCAAAACGGCGAGAAGAACAACTCAGCCAGAAACATGGCAGAAAATAAACCAGAAACAACCGAACCTGTTGCAGAGAAAATCAGATCAAGCAAGAGTGTTACCGTAACCTTCAAACTGAATGGCTCAAACTATTCACTGTGGGCACGATTAATGAAAGTGTCTATAGGCGGCCGAGGAGTCTACCGCCATATATCAGGAGTCTCGTCTCCACCACAGCCGGGGGAGAAAGGATATACGGATTGGGAGGAGATAGACCTAATAGTCTTCTCCTGGATTATCGACAACATGGAAACCAACATCATCGCCGATTTCGCACATCACCAAACGGCGAAGGCACTGTGGGATACACTCGCCGTAACGTTTGCAAGTTCGGCGGACTCGTATCTCATATATGACCTGCGAGACAAGGCGAGCAGAATTATACAAGGAGATTCAACATTGGAGGCTTACTGGAGCAGGCTCCACGGGCTATGGATCGACATCGATCGATGCCTACACAAGACAGTTAATTGCTGTGACAAAGGAAAAGACTATACCGGGACATCAAATCCGAACTACGATTATTCAAATTTCTCACCGGATTAAACGAGAAGTACGACTAGTTCCGACGCGTGATCCTCAAGGAGGATCCCTACCCCTTAGCCGACGTCGCGTATGGGTGGGTGAAACGGGAGGCGGCTCGACTCAAGATCATGTCGCCGGCATCCGTTTAACCCACCCATACGCGACGTCAGCTGAGAGGTAGGGATCCTCCTTAAGGATCTCACGTCGGATCCAGTCGTACTTCTCGTTTAATCCGGTGAGAAATTTGAATAATCGTAGTTCGGATTTGATGTCCCGGTATTATGCTATTCCTTTGTCACAGCAATCAACTGTCTTGTGTGGGCATCGATCGATGTCGATCCATAGCCCGTGGAGCCTGCTCCAGTAAGCCTCCAATGTTGAATCTCCTTGTATAATTCTACTCGCCTTGTCTCGCAGGTCATATATGAGATACGAGTCCGCCGAACTTGCAAAAGTTACGACGAGTGTATCCCACAGTGCCTTCGCCGTTTGGTGATGTGCGAAATCGCCGATGATGTTGGTTTCCATGCTGTCGATAATCCAGGAGAAGACTATTAGGTCTATCTCCTCCCAATCGGTATATCCTTTCTCCCCCGGTTGTGGTGGAGACGGGACTCCTGATATATGGCGGTAGACTCCTCGGCCGCCTATAGACACTTTCATTAATCGTGCCCACAGTGAATAGTTTGAGCCATTCAGTTTGAAGGCTACGGTAACACTCTTGCTTGATCTGATTTTCTCTGCAATAGGTTCGGTTGTTTCTGGTTTATCTTCTGCCATGTTTCTGGCTGAGTTGTTCTTCTCGCCGTTTTGGTCGAGAGAGGAATATTTTTGGAGGCTATGATGAAGGTTTTCTGAGCCTAACCTGCTTTGATACCATGTAGAAATTAAGATTTGGGATAATTTCTGATATGTTATTCATACTGCATTGTACATGTTTATATAGACTTAGGAAGAGACTATACAAGGTAACAACGAAAATAAGGTAAAACGTGTATAAAATCTTCCTAATTTCTTGTGATTGATTTCCTCTGATTTCTTCCTTGATTCCATATAATCTTCTCCTTGATTGTGCAGGATATTCTTCGTGATCTTCCAACACATAGGGTGAGAAAGAGACATTAATGTTAATCAAGCGAAGGTAGAGGTGATTTCTACGCTGCCTCATTCAACTAACTAAAAGGAGATACGTAAGTTTCTTGGCCATGCAAGATTTTATAGGAGATTCATAAAAGATTTCGCCAAGGTGGCGCAACCTTTAACAAGTCTCCTTCAAAATGATGTTGAGTTTGACGTTGGTGACGCGTGTAAGGAAGCTTCAGCTCTGATAATCCGCGCACCAAACTTGGATTATCCGTTCGAAGCGATGTGTGATGTAAGTGATTTTGCAGTGGGAGTTGTATTGGCCAGAAGACTGATGTTAAGAGTTATGTTAACTTCTACGCTTCGAAGACACTCAACCAAGCTTAGAGGAACTATGACACCATATAAAAGGAGATGCTAGCAGTTGCGTACTCTTTCGATAAATTTCGACCTTACCGACTGATGTCTAGCGAAGAAAGAGTTAAAACCCAGACTGATCCGTTGGGTGCTACTCCGTCCGTTCCGGCTAAGATGACACATTTCTTAGTCGACACGAGATTTTAGGAGTTGTTGGTTAATGTGTTTAATCGGAGAGAGAAAAGATGAGTGTGAGTATTAAATGAAGAGAGAAAGAAAGTTGAATATTTAATTGGGAAGAGAAAAAGTGGTTGAGTATATTAATTAGAGGGAGAAAGTTTCTAAAAGTAGAAATGTGTTATCTTATTTGGGACAAACTAAAATGAAAGTGTGTCATCTTAAGTGAGATGAAGGGAGTATTACTTTAAGAATTTGATCGGAAGTAAAAGATAAGAAAGGAACAAAGAACAAAGTAGCTTGAGCAGAATATCCCAAGGGAATAATGAGGAGGCTATAATAGATGCGTTTCCTGAAGAGCATTTGTATTATACCGAGATTCATTCCAAATTGATCAGTTGGACAGATGTCTTGGCCCAAATGATCCAGAGGAAGCAGCAAAGGAAATGAGCAAGATGAGAGAGGAGCCATGGTTTGCCGACTTAATAAACTACTGATAAACACGGATTTTGCATGGTTTTAAGGCATATATTTGACTCGTTTTTTTATTGTCAATCATGCATATTATGTCCATTATTGAAATTTTTGGTATTTTGAAGTGTTTGTTTAGAAATTACAAAAAAAGATTTAAAAAGGTAGAAAATGTCAAAACTGAAAACCAGCCTTAATTGGAGCCAATTTTTCTGGCAATTTTGAAGTCCAATAAGTCCTTAATTCATAGTATAATTCTCTTTGTCTTCGAAAGAGCTTCACGTTGGTATCTTGCACGCCTCAATCAGAATTCTGTAGAAAGAGTTATGACATCATTCTATGAACATTGCGCAAAGCAGTCAAAAGCAGAAATTAGACGGAAATTTATGAAAGGAAATAAATTGATGCATTATTTGGAGGACACTTTGTAGATCTATGAGTTCCCATACGTAACGTATGTAATAACTGATCATTGTAGATGGGTAAGTATTTCGAAAGTTGTTATTCCGCACAGACACTTTACAAAATCTAACTGTCGCAAATATACAAAACTGGAACAACTGCTCTCGTTGAGAGTCGAACAACTCAAGACCTCCCGCTTACTAAACGGGTGCTCTAACCAACTGAGCTACGAGAGCGGCTGTTGCTTTTATAAGTTGCTGTTTTGGGATATTGGCCCCAAATATCTTTAAACTTTCAAAAAATTTGTTTTTATTGACAAATAGTCAATGTCATTTTAATGTAGCCGGAATCCATCGCGGTGGGAAATAACCACGGAAAAAGTTTGTGATATTATTGCCAAGTTGAAAGTACGTGGAAAAAAAACAATTTTTTATAAAGTTTTATGATATTAGGGGCCAATATCTCTTGTTTTTCATGGCGAAACATTCTCTCTCCGAATCCATTTAAATTCCTCTGAACTGGTGTACAATAAAACTGGCAGACTGATATGTTTTGCTTTAACTGTCATGGCATTTGGATCCAATGATTTTGTAGCACAAGTTTTGCCAGAATTCCCAATTCTTTCTTTTAATATTAAATTTTACTGGACAATGTTGCAAAGAGTGATTATGCTATTGGATGAAATATGATATTCAGACTGATATATATCTTGATTGTTGCATTGAATATATAATAAACCACCTCCTTTTTTTTAGTTTTGAACTTAACTAACTAGCTTCATTACTTTCACATATGTATGTATGTATGTATGAGAACAAAACTACATCAGCTGTAATTAGCTCTATAATTCACCATTCTTGTTTTTTGATTCAATCACATCTTATTTTCTATAGGCAGCTTAGTATAAATTCTCAATCATGCTGTTCTCTTCACTAAGGTGATCTTCGTTGGGTCGCCGCCCCATTCCTCAAACATGACCAACAAATTCCCACTCGGTTTCAGCCATGATCGCGGAACATGGTACCTGAAATTCACACCACTTGTTATGTTGCTCGCAATAAAATCATGTCATGTAATCGTGAGCGTGGATTTGTTGCGCCTTACCATCTCTGCGACGGCTGATTGCAATTTCTTTGGCATTTCTTCTCAGTGAATGTGCCTGCATAGTTGCAGTTCCCACAGCTACCCTTTGCTATGTATGCCGGCCAGTGTCTGCCTATGCTTTGCCCGTTTATCCACACCTCGCCTTTGCCCATGCTCATCATGTCCACAGCCAATGGATCCTCCCCGCCTGGTGCCTCAAATGTAGCCTGCAAACAAATGAAACAGATTTATATTCTCATTCCAACAAACCTCATCAGGCCTCGCTTGGGTGAGTTCCAGATGAGACCGGCTACCTTATACCACGTTAAGGGCTGTTTCTGAGCAAGAAGGGATCCTTGCACCCATTCAACCGATGAACTTCCGGTCACTGTCCCAAGGCTCAGCGACTCGCCTCTCAAGCCAGTCTATTCATGTAGAATAATAACACAAGGATGAATTTAGTCCCAAAATTTTAATTAGGTGGAAGGAAAAATCTGCTGATTAATTCAAGATCATCTAACCTTGTAGGACCATTTCTGCTTTGTCAAGTCTCTCGTGCCCGCATTGAGGCCGTTCAAAGTGACAGGTCCAAGAACGCCTTCATTCCACCTCTCGTAGTGCAAACCCACGTTCTGACATATTTAAGAAACAAAAGCAGTCTTGTAAGAGATTGGACAATGCTGGTGTGAGATAAGAGTGAAAGTACGGTTCCACTGACCGGAAGGCCCACAGAAACGCTAAGCAGAGATATTTTGTTAACTCCGGCTCTCAAATTTACTTTGCCACTGTACGTCACTTTAGGATTGTCCAGACTTCCGTACACGGTTCCTGATGTAGAGGCAAAACCATGTCAATATACATAGATAAAAAAGGAGAAGACGCGTACATATACATAACAAGAGACCATATATCACCTGCTAGCTTTCCGTTGATGAAAACATGCAAGGCATGGCCAGCTGACATAACTGTGAGAAGAGGCCATTCGCCACTCTTCAAGAATCCTTCATCGGATGCTATATTTACACTGAAAATTTGTATCGTAACGAGTGAGCACATCAACCCCTTTTCGCCTGAAAGATTCAAGATGAAACTCGATTGTTGATCACTTACTCTGTCAGATACCATAGATAATCAGATGAGTCTCTTGTAACACTTAGTTGCTCCCATAAGCCGGACTTTGTAACTGTGTCTCTATCATCTGACGAAGGAGTCTCTTCGTTGTATGATTGCCAACTTAACGCACCACCCACGGGTAACATTTTCGGTGTGGAGCTTTTTGAGCTAATCTGCAGCCACATGTAAGAATATTGAAAACCAATAGCATTATTGTAGAGATGTCATGTTTGCTTACTCTTGCAGTGTTGTAAACAACAGTCTGGCAGTCGGGGAGAATGCTGATCGACCAAGGGGGCAAATCATACTGCACGTTTTGGAATGTCAGCTTCGTAGAGAATGTGGGGTCGTAGTTGGAGAGAAATGCAGCACAAGCCCCAGTCTTGGATCTGAACACATGAACCTGAGGATCAGATGATGAGCACGACGTAAATACAAAATGTTAAAAGTACAATCGAAGAGCAATTTTAGTTGGGAAGCTAAGATAGTATCGATTTTCACCTCTTGATTTTTCCCGGGCCATGTGACTGTGGGATAAGAAGACACTAGAGCTGGTTCGCATTGCTTGATTGCTTTGTGCAAGTCCCTCAAGTGCCCCCACTTAGGCTCGTTCAATAGTCCTATTCACCAACAATGGCTCAATCAATTCTTCGTGAAGAACATCACTGAACATGATGATAGTACTGATATTAAAGGTTACCATATTCATCAATTGGAGCATCATAATCATAGCTGGTGGCAACAAAAAGACCAGCTGCATTTCGTCCAAAGTTCGTCCCTCCATGATACTGGTACCGTGCAAATATGCAACAGAAGACAAACATTTTTGTTATCTGCAAATCCTCCACTTCTTTCAAATCAGGATACCGTAACTGCCTATTTTGAAGAGACAACTTACCATGTAATAATTGAAGAAGGAGCCATTGTTCTGCACAAACCTAGCCACTGCAAAGGCCATGTCTTCAGCAGGTCTGTAAGGAATCGTTCCACCAAATTGTGTATACCTACACGACGTATAAAAGACTTAGAATTATCCAATCAAACAATGAGATCTTCGTTCTTATGCAGATAGCTAAGTTCATTCCTTACCAGCCAGTCCAGGCTTCAGTCCACATTTTTGGCTTGTTCGGCTTGTTAGGATGAAAGCCTTCGCAGTAGAACCCGTTACAAGTATCTATCTGTAACGATTAAACATGATTAGGAAATATGCACAAGAACAAAGAAATGTTGCTGAAAATAAGCAAACGTCACACGCTAGCTTGACTGATATGATCATTACTTCAACAAGTCAAATCATTAGTAGATTTTTGGACCGAACTGTCCCTTTGTCGCGTATTATTATAACAAGAAAACGATAATTCTAAACTCAATAAGCCGTGTTTCAAAAGCTAAAGCAATAAAGAAACATGTAGATATACCAAAACCATTCCTGACTTGTTTGAAACTATACACACAAGTTAGAGAAAAACAGAAAAATTCTCACCATGGGATCAGGGGCAGTTTCTTGCTTGCACATGATCCACGGGACACCGGTATTTTGAGCCACCGCCATTTTTGCAGCCCATGCTGAGTAAGCTTTACCAGGAGCACCAATTTCCCACTCCACTGGTCCATACTCATTTTCTATCTGCCAATATTCATCTCTCAAAACTGGTCACAACAAAATTGCCAACTCATACATATATGTACGTGCGCGCGCGTATGTACCTGAGACATGATAATAGGTCCTCCTTGGGGCTCAAACAACCTCTCCGACTTCATCAACCCGACAATCCTTTGAACAAAACTTTGCATAGCCGCCTTCATCACAATTATACATGTACATACCAAAATCATCAGCTACAAAAATCCTCATTTCAAATACAATGTGAGTATGTTTTGTGTGAGAGTGCAGACCTTGAAAGGCCCATTGTCTGTTCTGAACTCGATTCCCGGCACATACTTGAGCCAAACAGGGAATCCCCTGCATCACAATTGAGCAGCAAAAAATTTCAGTGATCAAGAAACAATGTAGTAGTAGCCCATAAAAATCAATTGGATTTGACATCATAAAAATCACCCAAAATTCCACTCTGCACAAACAAAAGGCCCAATGCGGAGGTGCACGTAGAGACCGGCTTGGTGCGCCAATTTGATGAATCTCACCAGGTCGAAACGCCCTACGAAATTGTACTGCCCACAACAATAAACCCAATAAAAATTGAATCTTTTTTTTCTATATGCAAAATTTATGAAGTAAATGTACCTTCCCAGGAGAAGGCTCATGCCCATTCCAAAACACATAAGTCTGTATAACATCTAACCCACCATCTTTAGCCTTTTGAATGAGATCAGGCCACATCTATCACCAAGAAAATAATCAAGTCAAAAAAATTCAATCTTTATTACTAAAATGAAAAACTATCACCAAGAAAATAATCAATCCATAAAAATTCAATCTTTTTTAGTAAAATGAAAAATTAGTACCTCAGGCGTGCTTCTTGGATAGTGAATGGAACCAGAGATGAGAATTTTCCTCTTCCCATTAATAATAAAGGATTTGTCATCATAAGAAACTGTGGCTCCAACAGATGAAATGGCCAACAATAACACCAAACTAAACATGATTCCCAACATTTTTAAGGTTGAGCCCATGGCTTTTGAGACAGAGACAGAAAAAGGGGGTCTCTTCCTTTGTTATTTTGGAGAAAAAAGTTGGAATTTATATAGGATGATAGGTAGTGCGATTATGTTTTTGAAGACAAAGAGGAAGTTTGGAGTTTTGGTTATTTGTGCATGAGATAATGGGAAAGCTCCAACTGCTTTTTAGTTTTTATAAAGATTGAAGTGGAAAGAGACAAATCCATAAACTCTTATTTTAGGTGGGGTTAAGTGAGAGACCTGAATTGTATGAACTAAGCAACTTTCTCTTAATTTTACTTCTTGCTGCACCACAATTTCGCCCAAACTGGATTCGGTGAAAAATTTAGAAAGCTTGGTGATGAAAAAATACTCCACTTGCATACAAAGCAATATATGGATATTTCACATTCTTCAATTTTTAGACTTATTTGTCAATATTACGTCAACTTTTTTTGTTTTCAATAGCTTCTAAGAAATACCCCCCTTTTTAAAAAAGTTTATCTCGACAATATATGATAAATTGCGAGATACCTAGATAAAATTTTAATTCATTTAAGAAACTTTTTCACATTTTCTATCCCATTGTGCTCTTTCCGGTCTCAAGGGCACAATTGACAATTTTTTTATATCACCTTCTCTGTTTCTTATTTTGATTGTTATTTTCAATTTATATTATTGTTTGTATTCAATCATTTATTTGTGTACGATTTTTTTTACTCAAAATTCAAGACTATTATAGTTAATACATCATTATTATTATTATACCTAAAATTGTATTTGAAAGACTTATTTTTTTTCTTTTCTTTTTTCATTTGTTTTATTCATTAATGATAATTAAACTAAAAATATATTAACTCTTATCCCTAATAAATGTAAGAATATTTGTCAACTGTCTCGCTTAAAAAAATTACTATTCCCTCTTATCCCTAATAAATTTTTGTTTCACCTAAAAATAATATTATTCCTTCATATCCCTAACAAATGTTTCAAAACCCCTAATAACAAAAGAATAAAGATAAACTGACAAAAATTCTATATACAAAATGCACTTCATATTTGAGCCTGATAAGATCAAATTATTTTGAATTAATAGCATCATTAGTTACATACTTATGTGTTTAATTTGACCATATTTACAATTATAGGAGGAAAATTATATTAATTCAATTTTTCCTTTGTTTTAAAATTTTCAAAATAAATTTTTTGATAGAATAATCATTCATAGTATTTTAATGGAATGATTTTTTTATTCATTTTTATGAAGATAAATAATTTGGTCTTTTTCTCTACAAAGCAAAATTTGGGAAAAATACTTTTTTATTTGAAATTTCTCTTGTATTATGCCATATATATTTTTAAAACTACTAATATTTTATTTTTAATTCTAACTTTTAATTTAGCAAGTATTCCCTCCGTCCCAAGGAAGATGACCCCTTCCTTGGGCGGCACGAGATTTTATGTATCTTTATTTTGTGTGTTAATAAATAAGTGTTTCTTGCTAAGTCCACTTTTGGAGTATATAATATGTTAATTAATTCAGTCCATAGCATACATTGATTAATTAATGGATGTTTCTATCTTAAGTGCGGAAAATAAATTCCATACAAATGGAAACCCGGAATACTTGTAATTTCGGATTTGGATGGGCAGTGCAATATTACTTCTTTAGTGGCTGACTGTAATATTCCAATATAAGCTTATATTAAATTGTGGGTTCAATTTAATTAGTAAAAAGCTAATTAGGGGAGGCCATATCCAAATTCTTCCTTAGATCCCTAACTGGGTCCAATATGTGACTTAATATAAATAGGAAAATAAAGAGACAGAAAACACACTTGTTTTTCTTAAAAAAATTTCGTCCCCCCTTATTCCAAGGAGAGGAACGATTTTTGTTTTCCCTCCGTGAGCAGGATTTCTTTATTTAAGTCCTAGTATTCTGGTGAGATTTGCCCACACAAATATCAGTTTACTGTCCGGGATAACAGTCAGAACATCCGAGGTCGAGTACTCAAGATCTTCACGTGGAGTAGACGCAAGCCATCTTCGATTCTTAAGTGAATCAGCAAGGTAAGTTGGCTTACTTCGTAGCAAGCATGTTTTATGTATTATTTATAATGAAGCATGTTTAAATTCAAGTTATAAGCATGATACATGTGATAATTACGCGAATTGAGTTTATCTAAATAATTTACTAAATAGATCAGTTTTTATGTGATCCGTTTGAATGCACGCTTCCGCTGCCAATCTAGAAGAGAGAAGTTTGAATGTTAGTTAACTAACAACTACTAGCCGTTGGAGGTTTCTTGAAAATTCGGTTATAACTGTTTGGCTTCATCGAGTGAACCGTTTGGAAAGAAGTGAACTGTTTGGCTTCATTAAAGGAGTGAACAGTTATAACCGAATTTTATATCTCTAACCGAATTTTGAAAATTCGGTCTTGAGTTTGAAAATTCGGTTAGAGACAGAAAATTCGGTTATAACTGTTTTGTCTTCTTCAGGTGCTGGGAAGCATTTCTGGGCAGAAGCTGTGACAATAGCAACTTATCTGATCAATAAATGCCCTTCCTCAGGCATAGGGGGTTCTATACCGGATCAGAAATGGTATGGAACAAAGCCTGACTACACCAGGCGGAAGCCTTTTGGGTGCAAGGCATTTGCACATTTGAAACAAGGGAAACTGAATGCAAGAGCTTTACAGTGTGTCATGCTTGGTTATCAGATATGAGTGAAGGGATATAGGCTCGGTTGCATTGAGCCTAGGAATCAAAAAGTGATAATTAGCAGAGATGTTGTCTTTATTGAGGACAACATGCCTTTTCTTGACAACAAAGGCATCAAACAGACTGCTGACCCTGATGATGCTCCTCTAACAGAAGATTGAACAACTACTTCTTTTGATAAAATGAATATAGAGGCTGATGAAGCAGGTGGAGTTCAAGAGGGTCAAGAAAGTGATACTGAGATCCAGCAGCATCAACACGATGACTCACAGCAGTACCAAATAGCAAGGGACAGGCCACGAAGAACTAATGTGAGGGCACCAGCCAAATTTAATGATTATGAGATGCTCTACTATGCTCTGCATATAGCTGAACAAATGGAGACTTCAGAGCCTGGCTCCTATGCTGAGGCTGTAAATGGGCCAGAAAGAGAACTATGGATTCAAGCCATGAAAGAAGAGGTTGAATAACTGATCAGCAACAAGACATGGATTTTGGTTGAGAAGTCTGAATTCAAAAAAATTATTGGATGCAAGTGGGTGTTCAAAAAGAAAATAGAGTCAGCTGATGCACAGAAAATCAGATTTAAAGCAAGACTTGTTGCTAAGGGTTTCAACTAAGAAGAGGGGATATATTTCAATGAGGTCTACTCTCCAGTTGTCAAGCATAATTCCATTCGAATCTTGTTGGCAGTGGCAGCTAAGAAAGGTTGGGAATTAGAACAACTTGATGTCAAGCCAGCATTTTTGAATGGAGATCTTGAAGAAACAATTTACATGGCTCAGCCACAAGGTTTTGAGATCCCTGGGTCTGAGCAGAAAGTGTGTATGCTTAAGAGAAGCATCTATGGCCTTAAACAAAGCAGCATGCAAAGGTATCTGAAATTTGGTGAAAGCTTGACAAATCTGGGCTTCACTAGATCCTTGTATGATAGCTGTGTATTTGTGAAGAAGCAGAAAAACAAGGCACCCATATATCTACTTTTGTATGTAGATGATATGTTAATCTCAGGACCAGACATGGAAGAGATTAGTAAGGTGAAAGAACAGCTCAAATCAGACTTTGAGATGAAGGATCTTGGCACTGCAAGAAGGATCCTTGGAATGGACATAATCAGAGACATAAGCAAGAAGAAGCTATGGCTGTTTCAGACTGATTACATTCTCAAAACTATGAAGAAATTCAGAGTTGATAACATGAGGTGCACATCAACACCCATGGCTATGCATTTCAAGCTGACAAAAGATCAGAGAGCTAAGACTGATGAAGAAAGGAAGGAAATGGAGTTAGTGCCATACTCCAATATTGTAGGCAGCCTGATGTACCTGATGATATGTACTAGGCCTGACATAGCACATGCCATAAGCACAACAAGTAGATACATGGCAGATTTTGGCAAACAACACTGGAGTGCTTTGAAATGGACTCTGAGGTATCTTGGAGGAACAAATAAGCTGGGCATATTATTCACTGGTGATGGTGGAGTAGAGGAAGAGCCTTTGATAGGCTATTGTGATTCAGATTATGCAGCATATCTGGACACAAGAAGATCACAGACTGACTACATCTTCACTTTGTTTGGTTCAGCCATATGTTGGAAGTCAAGTTTGCAAAATGTGGTTGCTTTGTCAACAACCGAAGCTGAGTATATGTCATTGACTTCAACAGTGAAAGAAGCAAAGTGGCTCCTTGGACTTGTGGGTGAATTTGGAATACAACAAAAGAGTGTGGCAATACACTGTGATAACAATGGAGCATTGTGTCTTGCTAGACATCAAATGTTTCATGAACGTAGCAAACACATTGATGTAAGGCTACATTTTATAATGGATGAAGTGGAGAGTGGCAGGGTGAAGGTGATCAAGATTGACACGGCCCATAACCCTGCTGATATGCTCACTAAACCACTAAGCAAGGAGAAATTCGAGTATTGTTGCAGATTGGTAGGATTGTGTGTAGTGAAGTTTTGAAAATTCTTTTTCTGAGCATTGCTTCATTAGTCAAGGTGGAGATTGTTATGAAGATTGCCTAGATGAAGTAATGCATGTGCATGGAAGTTAAGTTGGAATGCAAAACACACGATCAAGAAGAGACAAGTTTGAATGTTAGTTAACTAACAGCTACTAGCCGTTGGAGCTTTCTTGAAAATTCGGTTATAACCATTTGGCTTCATCGAGTGAAGGCTTGTTCACTCTTTTAGTTTTAGCTAGTATAAATAGAGTAGTTAGCTCATTGTGGAGATTGACTCATATTGTAAACACTTCTTGATTTACACATTGGATAAGATTCTAGTTCAACTCTCCAAAAATATAGTGTTCTTCATTCTTCATTGTTTGGTTTTTCTTGATCGGTTATCACGTTGCATTCTTCAACATAATGGGGTCGATATTTCAAATTGTGTATGTATTTAGATCTATAAGTACATACACAATTTATTTTCATTTGCATTCCAATCAATTTATACATATCTTAACACTCATCTAGAAATTTGGTAACACACCAACAGATTTTAGCCTGGAAAATTGAATAATTTAGTTCTGGTAATTGTAAATTATGTAATTTTTGCTATATAATTTTCAATATTTAACTAATGTAATTTTTAGTATTTATAAATTATGTAAGTTTTAATAATTGAAAAAATGATGAACCAGAAAATTAGATTATAATAAGTATTAATTTATCAGAAGACCTATGGTTTTAAATTGACCTAGTTTGAAACTAAATAAATACCGACACATATGTCGATTAAAACACTTATTTTGGATCTCTATTACAAATAGAGCAGTCATATTTTAACAACAGACAATTTTATACTGAAACATCATCTAAAATATATAAATCCATCAAATAAAATAAATTACTAATACTCAAAGATTAAAAAATTAGCAAAAAAGTTCTTATATTTTCAAATATGAGCAATACATCAATTACTTTTAAGTATTTTGAGATTTTTAAATTACAATTGGCTAAAATTAATTTAAATAAGTTATAATATCTAAAAAAATATCCTAACTTTTGGCCAATTTAGGTTTTTATCACAAACTTCAATTGTGGTGAAAAATACACAAACTTTAATAATAATAATAATAATAATATTTATTATTTTTATTTTTCTTCTGATGTAAAAATCAAGTACATATAATATTATCTAACAATATATAATGCAGTAATAAATTTGTTTAAAAATGAAAGTTTTTTCGCTTATTTTCACAATATATTTTATTAAGAGTGAACTACATAAATAATACCAAATTTTTTTCATTTTCGGACATAAATGGTACCTAATCTTTATTTTATATCGTTTTTGGTACCCCATGACAAAAATAACCCTAGGTACCAAACATGTGATTTTTTGGTTATGGAGGATATTTTTGAAAATTTCAATTAAATAGTATACTAAACATGTGATTTTTTTTCTTCCTTTCTTATTTCTTTTTTCTTCATTTTCTTCTATTTTTTACGTATCTTTCTTGCTTCTTTCTTTTTTCTCCTTAGTTTATGATTCCTCTTTTTTCTTCTTTTTCTTCTTTCTTTTTAGTGTTTTATACATACATCTAATTGCATTCATAATATAAATCAAGGACAAAACACCTAATTAAATTTGTAAGATCGTGGGCCATATGCAGGAGGCCCAAGTAATTAGTCACGGGCCCAATATCCACTGCCCATTATTTGTTGGCCCTGCTCCTAACCCTAGCTACGTGTCAGTGTGCGATTGGGTGCTCTATCACTCTCTTTTATATACTCATTTGGTTCTGAACCGCCTCACTTTTTACCCTCATTCTCACTCTCTTCTCTCTCGGTGTAACTGTTTCTTCTTCTTTCTAATCTGGGGTTTGTTCCATGAGATTGCTATGTCTTCTCTCTGTGTAAGCTTGAGAGTTCTCATCTCTTTCTTCATCTCTAGTGTGAGTGCAAGGTGTGAGGTGTTGTGAGACTGTGTGTCAAAACCCCTGGTTTCTGGTCTTGTCTCTTGGACTAGTTGTTGGTTTCTGGTTGGAAGGAGATCCTCCGAGAGTTGAGTGTTGTTGTTGTAACTGGTGTTAAGCGGTTGGTTGAGTATTTGATGTGCGGTGGTGGATCTAGGGTTCCGGTGTGACTTTCCTTGATTGACTAAGGTCGATCTGTGTTCTCCCTTGGTGCAAATTGGAGTTGGCCGGATATTTGAGGACAGGTTATATAGATCTGTGTAGTTGTACCTAGTGCAACTTGAGCCACATCAAAACTTTGTTTTCTTCATTAATCTTGTTTCTACTTTGGTTATTTTACTGCATTATAATTGTCTTGAAGTTACTAATCGTTTACTTAGTGTTTCAGGCTCGATTACTTGCAAAGATACTTGCTCCCACTAACTGACACAGCCTGTAGGTAGTATTTCAAGTCTTGTAAAACTTGTTGTCTATCTTAGATTGTAATATGGAATCTATCACCTTTTCAAAGATGATTATCCAAATTAACCAATGCTACATTGTAGTTAAAGGGATTATGTTCAAGTTAATCTAAGACTGAGTCGTACGACACTCTTAGATCTATGAACTTGTTGTGTTCCTCTGGAACGCTCGCACTACGACATGGTTCTTACAATCTTAGGTACTGAAGTTGATTTTATTAGTGCAAAGGTTTCTAATGGTATGACTTCTTGGTAATGTGAAAAATCCGATATCTCTCTCTTTATTTTGAGAGTTATCACGTTGTTAGGCTTGTAGTTCATCTCTTGATCTTCATACAAGAATTTTATCTTTGAAGATTACAGAACTTATAACCTTACATCATTTGGGACAACCTTAAAACATGCCTCAGTACTCAACTCCAATTCCTTGGACACCTTTCCAACATGTGTTGGAACAACATTACACCTTGAGATGTGCAAGACTAGAGTCGCTCTAATCCACAACTCGTGTTTTGTAGAAGGTACTGATGTTGCTAGTTTCTTTAAGGTGTAACTCGTTGTATTTAACGATTATCTCATCAATGATAAGATTTTAATGAGTACAACTCATCACTTAATCAAACTTGTCTTAAAAAGACTTCGATTCCTTCTTACATACCTATCCCATTCTTAAGAAGAATGCTTGGATTCGTCAATGGAGATTAGACTCCCACTACTGATCATAACAATTTGCTCGTCTTCTTATGGTGTAAACCATTTAGACTTGCTAGTTTTTCTATATCGCACTTCTATAAGTATTGAATCAAATGATTCTAACTCATAGTGCATCAAACAGACATTCTCGACTTTCAAGCTATTTAACAAACAAATTGTTAAAATCTTGATAGTCTAGATCAATTTGAACAATAGCTAAGTATTTTCTTGGCCTTAAGACTAAGAGCCATAAATACTTTATCATTCATTGTTTAAGAAGTTGATGTGTTGTTTAATACTCAATCTTATTGCATTTATATTGTTTCAATACTATGATGCCTTAAACATCAACTATAAAACAATAATTTAGCAAAATTAGTTCCCACTGCAACAAAAGTCTGACTGAATCAAGATCTCTTACTTAGAAGTTTCATTCTCATGTAAGTCATTGTCCTTCTTTAAAAGAGGTTAATCCAACTTACAAAGCATCTTCACTCGCTTTGATGAGAATTCAAGCTCTCTCATTTCCATATCTAGTCTTTTGTTCAAATGAACTAGGACTTAGAAAAAATGCAGCCTTTATGAATTCGTCATCTATCATGTTATTTTCCTCTAACAGTAATGTAAAAACCAATATTCAGAAGGTTTTCTACTTTTCAGTTAAACCTTCTTGTAGTCATAAATATTACTTTAGGTGATGACTTGAGTCAGAAAACTATTTGAGTGATCAAAAGATTCCTCAAAACATTCTGTCCCTCTAGGATATTCCAATCGAATCATCTTGACAGATTCTATTGATATTCATCTTTCATCGTCACTAATCAAGACTTGTCATGCTACTTAAAGGAAAATAGCTTCACCTTATTCCTCAAAGAGCTTGTCAAGTACATGCATAATGCATTCTCAAACATTCTTCTTGGAATTATGTCGAAGAAATTAAGGACATGAATCGGTGAGTATAAACTCTAAGTTTTCAGCGATGAGAATCTTATCCATTTACGTTTCCAGCATACATAATTTTGGTCTTCGAGTTTATTTTCTTTAAGGATCGCAGACAGAATATTGAATGACATCATGAAGATTTGGCATATAAACTTATTATCACATACTTATGCTCAATACATAATCACAAATAACCACAAAACAATTATGTATCTTACAACTGTAAAATCGAAAACAGGTACCCTCCATAACAGGTCAATACTCATTCACAACTTTAACATTTTTACTGGTCACAACACCGACGAATAGTCCAGAGACCACATAATGGCATGGCCGTCAGATTTCGCATTACAGAATTTTGTTTCTACAACACACTCTCATAACAATGCTCATGTGTTGATAACAAAATCAAGTTATCTCATAAATTCTGTTTGAACTTCTGAAACTTGTAATTTCTGATGATTATTGTCCCCACATAATGGGTGGCGATAATATTAGAAACTACTTTCTAGTTCACACTATTTATATTTGAAAGGTCTGCCCATATGAACTTGCTATTTCGTAGGATTATTGTCCCCACATAATGGGTGGCAATAATATTAGAAACTAGCTTCATAAAATTTGCAAACCAACCGATGGAGACCGTATACAACGCACTTGTTGTAATTATCACTTAGATATTTTATATGGTTTTCGAATAATTATCACATAAGCATATAAAACAGATAATCCACTTAAAATAGATAAACACCAAATAAACAGATAAATCCATTTAATGCATGACATTTAAACACACAGGATAATTAAATATAATTATTTAATCTAGTCAAGGGAGAAACAATTAAACAATTAAGTTTTATCTTGGATAATAATTATCCAAATTCATTTAGGAATTATCAAGATATAGTTAACTATCTAAACCCATTTAGGATTATTCTAGATTTTATTTTGATAAAATCAAATCCTATAATTCCAGATAACGTTGATCTAGGATTATCATTATTTAAATCGTACTAGGATATTACTAGATAAAAGCAAATACATCATAATCCATAAGATAAAAATAAAATCCTATCAACCAAGATTTATATAAATCTTAATTCTATTTAGAATAGACATTCAGAATATATCAAACATTACTTAGGATTTTTTAGATAAATAAATATATCTAAATCCAATTAAATAAGGATTTTCTTATATATCATCTTTATCCTAATCTATCTAGGATACGAATCCAAAAAATAAGGATAACTTGGATTAATGTTTATTCTAATCCATCTAGGATTTGTCTTAATAGAATTAAATCTATTCAAATCCATAAGAAAAAAATAAATTAATATTAATCCTAATCCATCTAGGATTTATTATTGGAGTAAATCCATATAAATCCATAGAATTAGATAATATTCATCATTCAAATCCATCTAGAATTCATATATGAATAAATCCATATAAATTCATAGGATAAGAATAAAAATATTAGATTATCATTACTCAAATCTAACTAGGATTCATCTAGGAATTAAATCTATTTAAGTCCGTAAGATAAGGATAAAATCTAATTAATCCATGACTTAATTCAAAAATTAAATATCATATAATATACAAAATCCACACAAAAGATATATTCAAATCTTATTTCCAAATTAATCTTGAATACTTTCTAAAAATAATTCCAAGGGCTAGGAAACCCTAAACTACATTTGGAAATAATCTTGATCGCTCCTTGCAAGGAGCGGCTGGACTCCCACTAAATCCATGGCCACTGCTGCTTGCACGATGCAGCCATCTCGACTGATGTTCCTCAGCTCCTCGCACCATCTCCACAGCCACCGGTGTTGCCCACGATCAAACACTGTTCTAGACCACACGATACCAC
This sequence comes from Salvia splendens, assembly GCF_004379255.2. NCBI lineage: Eukaryota > Viridiplantae > Streptophyta > Magnoliopsida > Lamiales > Lamiaceae > Salvia > Salvia splendens. The sequence goes on from NC_056040.1 coordinate 29,154,341, forward strand.
TGCGCGACACCGAATCAGGCCGTTGCTGCTGTGAGCAGCGGCGGACCCAGGTGGGGTCGAGTGGGGTCGGCCGACCCCACCGTTGGTCCGTGATTGCTGCCGGAAAATACCACTACTCGGCCGCCGATCCTCAAAAGCCCAGCCTCCGACCCCACGAGTCCGTCTTTGCCCACGATAGCCTTCTCCAAGGAAGAGAAGAGAAGCAGAGAAGACAGTGAAACTAAAAATTAGAGAAATAAAGAAGAGAAAAAAAAATACTACTCAATTTGGTGAAGAAGGGGAAGAGAAGCAGATAAGATCTCGATAGGAAATTTGGAACATAAAGGGAGCTGAGAATTTTACGGAAGAGAAGTTTGGGAAGAAGATGCGTCGGTGTTTTAACTTTTGAGATTCGATTCGGCCTTCATTCTGTACTTGAGATTAGGGCTTAAATGAGACAGTGGGGATTTGGGCCTATTCATAAATGAGTTTTCTTTTTCTTTTGTTAATACTACTTCTAAACGATTTTTTTCTTTTATTTAAAAATAATCACAGATTCATTATTATTTATGTTCATACTGCTTTAATGTTTTTTAGGAAAACTATTTTTTTTGGTTTAACCACAGGTGTACCGAATCCGACTAATCTTACTCGACCGGGCTTGCGGATTAAGGCCGAATTTGGTATCACATAAATTCAGTCTATTTCCTACGACTATTACATATTGAGTCATCAAAAAATGTACTCCTATGTAGAATGTTTTATTAGGATTAGCCTTCTCAATCTGGATACTACTATTATTTATTACTACTATATAATTTGAGAACAAATTAAAAAATTAATCAACACAATAGTGTTAGTTAATTTCGTGTAGTATCACAATTAAAAACAAAAATACTTTAAAATACAAACAATACGAACTCACTATCAAACAATTAAATTATACTATAAATTTGTGATATGAATATTAATAAGAATGCACAAAAGATCACATCCTCTTTCAAAAAATTACTCTATTTAAATATTATATTTTTTTAAATAATAATTATTTAAATATTTTATATATAATTTATTTTTATTTTGTCCGACCCCACGAATTTTTCATCCTGGATCCGCCACTGGCTGTGAGTAACTCCTTACGTCGCTGCCTCATCCTCGGCGCTGCTGCAGCATCGTCGTCGCTGCTGCGACTGCTACGCCGTTGTTTCATCAGCAGAACTCGACGTCAACTGCTCTGATCAGAGCCCTTGTTGCGCTTCCAACGCTGCTGCGTTGTTACCTTCGTAACGGCTGCGACACAGCTTCCTCCAAGCCCAGAGACTGCCCAAGAAGGGCTCCCACTCGAAAAGCTGTCGCCGCCGACAACCTGTTGTCCATCTCGAATTCGGGAAACTGCCCACGAAGGGCTCCCACTCGATTTGACTGTCGTCTCCGTTGCACCAAGGCGTCGGAGCTGATGGAGTTTTCAGCCCTTTGCCGCACCTGGTCTGCCGAAACACAAAAATCCAGCACCATCGCGGTGCTACTCCACGCGACCAAATTCACGACAATATATGAGATTTGTATAACTAAACACTACATGGATGCTATTAATTAATTTTGGAGAATTAAGTCTCCCAATTCATTGAATTTGGGCATGTCACAAGTTCACGCAACATTCAACTTCTTCGTACTTACGATATGTTGATTTATTTGAAAATTAACAACAACTACGCAACGAAGAAAAACATGCATTCAAGCAATTCATATAACATGAAATTAATCCACATAATCAGAGCCAAAAATTGGCTCTGATACCAATTGATGGGGTTTGGTGCCCCTTGCACAGCGGAAGACTTGTACAAAACAAATAAACCAGACAAGGATCTATTTGACTGATTATGCGATTAATCAATTCTCATGTTAAACAGATAATTGCATGCTAGAACGCAAATAATTCATGCTCAAAGAAAGTAAATCTTAAAACATGAATTCTACGGTTTAGAGTTACCGATTTGATTCTCCAAAGAATCGACAATTGCTTGCGCCTGATGATCTTCAATACTAGACCACAGATCTTCTGACTGGTTCCCGAACTGTATCTCGATATCAGGGTGGGCTGATCTTATCAAAATATTAGGACTTGAATAAAGAAGACAGAACTTTTTCACGGAGGAGAAAAACTAATGAAAAAAAACATCCCACACTCTAATTAGGAGTAGACGTGATTTTCATGGAAATTAATAATCTTAATTATGTCTCCTTTATTCTCATATTTATATTAATTTACATATTGGATCCAGTCAGGGATCTATGGAAGGTTTTGGATATGAGCTCACCCCAATTAGGTTTTTACTAATTAAATTGAACCCCAATTTAATACAAGCTTATATTGGAATATTACGAGCAACCACTACAGAAGTAATATTGACCTCCCCATCCAAATCCGAAATTACAAGTAATCCGGGTTTCCGTTATGTTTATTGTTTATTTCTCGCGCTTAAGATATAAATGCTCATTAATTAATTAAAGTCTGCTATGGACTTAAGTAATCAACATCTTATTAATTCCAAGAGTGGACTTAACAAGAAACATTTATTTATTATTCATGGAATAATTAAACTCTAACTAGCCAGTTTTCGAATAATAAAACCTTGTTCAAGCTCCTCTTGAGGACATTATCAAACGAGACTCACCTCGAGCACGATTCAACATAATAGCAATCTTAGCACCGCTAGATATTAATCACCACTACCCAATATTTTAGGATTATTGGATTGCGAAAAACCCGCACCATTTGATAAGTCAAAGTAGTGCATAATCAATACCGTATGCTCAATGCTAACGTATGTAGATTAAGAAATAGTTATTTATCAAGACCTAGTCTTTCAGTAGATTGCATAAAGACACGTCTTGCCGTTAGATCCATTCAGTGTTATACCACACCAACGTCATCTTATTTCAGTAAGACTTAGAAATAATCGGACTGACATTGCAACCTTTTACGACAGGTAGTCTAAGCCTATTTGGGTTGTGAAATTCTTCTTTTTCTTTTGCAAAGCATTGCATAGAACCGAATATGGTACCTTAAAGTGGACGTCGCCCACAACCAGTCTACTAAGCAAAAGACTTAGACTTTGTTTGCTTCTTATACATTTAAATGTTTAAACAACATCTTATAAATGCACAAGCAAACACAATGTAATAATATATTGATTCTATTAATGCAAACTGCTCAAATAATACTGAATCGGGTTAAAAGTGGATTGTAGAGTTTTCCGTACACAAGCAAGATTCTATTCGCGCGAACTTTCTCGAAACATGCTTTTAAGTATACCAAACCTAACACGATGTTGTGAGACTGTGTGTGGAAACCCCTGGTTTCTGGTCTTGTCTCTTGGACTAGTTGTTGGTTTCTGGTTGGAAGGAGATCCTCCAAGAGTGGAGTGTTGTTGTTGTAACTGGTGTTAAGCGGTTGGTTGAGTATTTGATGTGCGGTGGTGGATCTAGGGTTCCGGTGTGACTTTCCTTGATTGACTGCAGTCGATCTGTGTTCTCCCTTAGTGCAAATCGGAGTTGGCCGGATATTTGAGGGCCGGTTATATAGATCTGTGTAGTTGTACCTGGTGCAACTTGAGCCACATCAAAACTTTGTTTTTTTCATTAATCTTTGTTTCCACTTTGGTTATTTTACTGCATTATAATTGTCATGAAGTTACTAATCGTTTACTTTGTGTTTCAGGCTCGATTACGGTTGATTGCGGCTATAGCCTTAGTTTCTGTATCAGATCTGTTATCTGGGGGTTGATCTCCTCAGAATTGTAATAGCTATACCCGGATTGTATCAAGCCTTCGGCTGATTTATACCTAACAAAATTAATTATTTAAAATAATTAAATCAATTGGATATTTTTATTAAATTGTTTTATACTCATTTTATGGTTGAAACACCTACCTAAAAATATTCAACTCTTTATATCATTATGAATACAATTAACAATTTTAAATTTTTATTAAGACTATATTGATTAGTTGTAAATTTAATATATAATAATTATTATTATTATTATTATTATTATTATATAATATTATATGATTCATAATTTAAATAATTATACTATAATTATTTATTAATTACTATTAGTTTTTAGCATTAACAATAATATTATTATAATAATTAAATATAATTATAATAATTTAAATAATTACTATTATTTGTCACTTATTTCCTTTTTCATCCGTCCCAAAAAATTTGTCACATTTCACTTTTATCATTTTTGGTAGTAGACCCCACATTCTACTAACTCATTCTCACTCATATTTTACTTTAAAACTAATATATAAAAGTATGACTCACATGCCACTAACTTTTTCAACTCACTTTCTATTACATTTCTTAAAATCCGTGCCGGGTCAAATGGTGTCAAATTTTAAGGGACGGAGGGAGTAATTAAGTATATTTGAATGATATTAAAAAATAAATAAATTATTAATTTATAACATAAAAATAATAATAGTATAAAGTGTAAGGAGAATGAGAAAAGATATTATAATATCACTTTTGGTACTAGTTTTGTGTATGCTTAAAATATCCTCAGTGACACAAATGAGAAAATGTATTTGTTTAGAGGGCATTTTGAGGTGAAAATCGCATTAGGTACCAATAATGTGATTTATAGGTACCAAAACGATATAAAATAAAGATCATGTATCGTTTATGTGCGAAAGGGAAAGATCATGTACCATTTATGTAGTTCACTCTATCATAAAGTAAAAATAAAAAGTAATATTTGTAATTTTAAATGTTAAATTTGAATTCAGAAAATTCTAATGAATTTAATTAGGATAATTATGATTTCAAGGTATTATGGGAAAAATTAAAAATAAAAAGTTGGAGAATAGCCTAAAATAAGATTTATAATTTGCCAGGGACATGTGGTACCATTATTTCAAGTTGAAGAACTAAAATGTGTAAATCCTATTTTTTAGAGATCTAATTTGAAGTTAACTCTTTAATTTAATACTGCTACTAGAAAAGTAAAAATAGTGACAAAATTTTAATTCATTGTTGCATTAAACATAAAAAAAGAAATGTTTATTGCTACACCAACTAATAATAAATCTTGAAATCGATATCTAAAACTCTACTTGCAACAAGAAAAAAGTTATTTATAAGTAGTATGTTGGTCAAGATTTGTTGGAATAAGATCACATAATATCGGGAGAATATTATGGGAATGTATCATGCCTAAATTAGAGTAGCAATTATTGTAAATTTAGGTTTACCATATATGTAGAATACCTAGTCTATAAACATGTAATCTGTGTACCTCATTATTCATTCAATATACACGAAGAAATCTTCTCCCACCAATCTTAACATGGCCTCAAAGCAGAAACGATCTCGACTCAGAAAAATTTCATCATAGCCGATATACCTTTATCCGACCTGTTTATCAGCCAAAACAGCCCAGAAAAACACCAGAAATATGTCTGATTCAAATTGAATGGAAAGAACTACTCTTTATGGTCAAGACTGATCAAAGTGAAGATCGGCGGTCGAGGGGCGTATTCTTACATCAAAAACGATCCCCCAGAACCGGGGAGCAAGGGATTCGACGAATGGGATGAAAATGACCTAGTGGTGTTCTCATGGATTGTGGACAACATCGAGAATGACATCATCTCGGATTTTGCCCATCACCACTCATCGAAGGCGCTGTGGGAGAGCCTCGCCGTGACATTCGAAAACATGGCGGATAAATACCTTATCTACGATCTGGAAGAAAAGGTAATCGCAATTAGACAGGGAAACCTCGATTTAGAAACATATTACCGAAAGCTCCACGGATTGTGGGTGGACATTGATCGTTGCCAAAAGCAGCCTGTGACTTGCTGCGACAAAGGAGTCGGCCAATACAGAGTGCACTCGAACGAGAAGAGGTTAATCAATTTCCTTACGGGACTGAACTAGGAGTACGATTATTTCCGGAGAGAGATCTTGAAGGAAGAACCATACCCATCAGTAGCGGCAGCCTATGGGTGGGTGAAGACGGAGGCGGCTCGACGTCGAATCATGCCACCAACATCGCCGTCACCCACTGGAGTAGCCGACGGCAGCGCCGATTCATCATTTGGGGGTGAAATCGGACATGGATTCGCGGCTATCTGACAGAGTCAGCGACCACCGAACCGCGGCGCACCACCGCGCCGCCCCGCCACCAACCGATCGGGAAGCCAGCGACCCGACACCTTAAAATTGTGGTGTTCCCACTGTGGGAAACAGAAGCATACATGGGAGAATTGCTTCAAAAGGTTGGGATACTCGGAGTGGTGGGAAGAGCGACAAAAGGCGAGGGCAGCTCAGGCCAAATTCGTCGTCGTAGTAAACGGGGATGGAGCACAACGACATAATGACACCGGAAACCATGGAGATCAGACTAGAATGGGGGTGGGGACGCATCAGGAGAACCCCCCGAACGGCGGCAACGTGAGGGGAGCCGGCAATTTCGCCGGAAGAGTGAAATCGCCATAGGAGTCGGCAAGAGGAGGTAACGGGTTTGGCACAATGCCAAACCCTAATTTACTTTCCTATTTTGATTCCACATTTTTACCCCATAAAAATGAGAAGTATCAAAAGAAACCCCACCCTATTAAATTTCGGCCCCCTGATTCCCTGAACATTGAGATTCGCCCCCCTGATCCCCTGGAAATTAAAATTAGACCCCATACAGTTCAGAAATTTCCCAATTGCCCCAATTTTGTGTCAAATAATCGGTTTGCACCCTTACTAGAAACTTCTGCTGCATTTCACGTACACGATATATTTGATAAACACTCAAAGGGCTGGATATTTGATTGTGGGGCAACTGATACCATGACTCCGGATAGACGTGATTTTATTATTTTTGATGAAAGCACTAAATCCTATATTAGAACTGCAAATGGGGAATTAATTACGGTTGAAGGATCGGGCACAATTGAAATATCTCCTACACTCAAACTTAGGAATTGTTTATATGTTCCTACTCTATCTCAAAGATTGATGTCTATTAGCCATGTGACCAAGGAATTGAACTGCACACTTATTATGAATCCCGACTTTTGTATTTTACAGGATATTCAGACGAGGAGGATTCTTGGGCGTGGCACTGAAAAACAAGGACTCTACTATGTGGACGAGATAGCTCAACATGGCAGTGCGATGCTGGTTCACGGATCCACAAAACAGAAAACTTGGCTCTGGCACCGAAGACTAGGACATCCTTCTCCTAGTTACTTTAAACTACTTTACCCGAAACTTTCAATTTCTTCTGATTTTTCATGTGAAACTTGTGTTTTGGCCAAGAGCCGTAGACAGTCTTTTAAGCCTACAAATACTCGGGCGAAATCCATGTTTTCTTTAGTACACTCTGATGTTTGGGGTCCTGCACCCACTGTTGGGAATGGTTTTCGATATTTTGTGCTTTTTATTGATAATTGCACGAGAATGACATGGATTTATTTTTTGAAACACAAGTCTGAAGTCTTTGATAGATTTACCTCTTTCTTTAAACTAGTACAAACACAATTCCGAACCACTATCCAAACCCTTAGGTCAGATAATGGGAGGGAATTCGTAAATAGGGTTATGACCCAATTCTGTAAAGACAAGGGCGTGATCCACCAAACTTCCTGTGCATATACACCCGAGCAAAATGGGGTAGCTGAAAGAAAGAATCGAACAATCCTAGAAATGACCCGAGCCCTCATGATTGAATCCAAAGTCCCTACCTTTTTTTGGCCCGAAGCAATTGCTACATCTGTTTACCTGATCAATCACCTCCCGACTAAAATACTGAACATGAAAACCCCACTTGATGCCCTCTCCAAACAAGCCAAAATACCCGAGCACCTAAACCTTCAGCCAAAGGTCTTTGGATGTACTATATACACTCATGTCCCAAAACACGAGCGAAGTAAACTATCACCTTGTGCAACCAAATGTGTTTTTGTGGGGTATGGGATGAATCAAAAGGGCTACCATTGCTATGATCCTTCCACTCGAAAAATCACCACCACCATGAACTGCAATTTCCTAGAAACCGAATACTTTTATCATACCCACCTTAGTAGTCAGGGGGAGAGTGGTCCAACTACACCCGAGGACTATCTAAGTTGGGTTGTGCCATTGCCAAGCTCCTCGACTGGGGATTCACCAGAACCAGTGATGGTCACTGCCGCCGAGCAAATCTCACCACAAGAACTTTCTCATCCGCCCCCGAGTGATCCTCCTCCGACGATATCCGAGGTAACTTCTGAACCAAATGTTGTTGAAAGTTCAGTTACTACTGACCTCGCTGATACAGAACCCCAAGAGGAGAATAACACCGTGGATGGAGATACAGGGAAATACGTGCTTCCTCATCGAAGTACAAGGGGAATCCCGGCCAAACGATACTCCCCTGAAAGGATAGGGAAGAAAACCCGCTATGGAGTGGCAAACTTCGTACAAGGAAACCTAACAAAGATGGCCCGGGCATTTGAGGCTGCGTTATACGAAGAAGAAGAAATCCCACAGACAACCGAAGAGGCAATGAAGCATAAGAAATGGAGGGAAGCAATGCTCGTTGAAATGAAAGCCCTAATGAAGAATAGTACGTGGATAAAATCGAAACTACCCGAAGGAGCTAGAACTGTTGGGTGCAGGTGGGTATTTACGATAAAGAGAAGACCAGATGAGACGGTGGAGAGATACAAGGCATGACTCGTGGAGAAAGGATACACCCAGAAGTATGGGGTGGACTATGCAGAAACATTCTCCCCTGTGGCTAAGATTAATACCGTGCGGGTGCTATTCTCGATTGCTGCTAATAAGGACTGGCTGCTCCACCAGTTTGATGTGACAAATGCATTTCTGCACGGAGAATTACCTAAGCCAGTATTCATGGAACCACCACCTGGTTTCATGGGAGAGTTTGCAGATGGGGAGGTGTGCCAGCTGAAGAAGACACTATACGGGTTGAAGCAGTCACCACGTGCATGGTTTGGGAGATTTACAGAAGTGATGAAGAAGTACGAGTATGAACAGAGTAATACAGATCATACCTTATTTATCAAGAAAAAATGGGGAAAGATCACATGTTTAATCATATATGTAGACGACATGATCATTACTGGAGATGATGAGGAGGAGATAGCCGAACTAAGGAAGAATTTATTCCATGAGTTTGAGATGAAGGATCTTGGTCCTCTTAAGTACTTCTTAGGGATAGAGGTGCTAAGGTCAAGGAAGGGAATCTTCATAAATCAGAGGAAGTATATACTTGACTTGTTGGCCGAAATAGGGATGATTGACTGCAAATCCGCGGATACTCCGATGGTACAGAACCATGGGTTACAGATGAAGGAAGGTGCTCAGAGGCTAGTTGGTAAGCTTATCTATCTATCACATACACGACCTGATATTGCATATGCAGTTGGAGTAGTGAGTCAGTTTATGCATTCACCACAAGAAGAACATTGGGAAGCTGTGCTAAGACTTGTCAGATACTTGAAGGGAACAGCCGAGCATGAGCTTGTATTCGAGAAACATGGTCACATGGAGATACACGGCTTTACTGATGCAGATTGGGCGGGAAATCCGAATGATCGAAGGTCTACCGCTGGCTATTTTAGCTTTGTAGGAGGTAACCTTGTAACATGGAGAAGTAAGAAGCAAAAGGTAGTCGCACTTTCTAGTGCAGAGGCAGAATTCCGGGGAATCAAGAGTGGACTGACGGAGGTACTATGGCTGCGGAGACTTATGACCGAATTGGATCTTCGATCTGCGCTACCTTGTAGATTGTTTTGTGACAACAAGGCGGCTATTAGTATTTCAGAAAACCTGGTACAACACGATAGAACAAAGCATGTGGAAGTAGATAGGCACTTTATAAAAGAGAATCTCGAAGCAAAGGTGGTGGAGATGCCTTATGTCAAGACCGAAGATCAATTGGCAGACATCTTGACGAAGGCAGTGAATTCGAAGTCATTTCGTGAAGTACTGGGCAAATATTTATATTGGGAACCCCATTACTTAGCTTGAGGGGGAGTGTTGGAATAAGATCACATAATATCGGGAGAATATTATGGGAATATATCATGTCTAAATTAGAGTAGCAATTATTGTAAATTTAGGTTTACCATATATGTAGAATACCTAGTCTATAAACATGTAATCTGTGTACCTCATTATTCATTCAATATACACGAAGAAATCTTCTCCCACCAATCTTAACAAGATTAATTTCACATTTAATATCTTTTTTGTGAATACGGTCTTCACATATTTTCATAAGTATTCCAGGACTTAAAAAATGCCTGTCTCTAAAACAGGATTATATTCAAGTCTGTCTTTACATATTTTCTTAAAAATAGCGGGACTTAAAATTGCCTGTGTCTAAAACAGGACTATATTCTAAGTAAAACCATGCATACTTTTCATCTAAAACAAAGAAATTCACAGATGACTATGAGTTACTCCCTCCATTCACCATTTAAGGATTTATTTTGACTCGACACAGGTTTTAAAAAATTTTTGACTTTGTGAAGAAAAAATAAAGGGGAAAAATGAGTGGAATGTGAGACTCATTTAAAGTATTTGTTTTTTATTGGTTGTGAGTGTAAAAAGTTGGTGGGACGTGAGATCCGCATACTAAAAGTTTAATAAAGTAAATGGTTCCATAATCGTGGACAAACCAAAATGGCAAAAGGGTTCTTTAAATCGTGGACGGGAGGTAGTATTAATTTGAAGATTAAATGATAGTCGAAATTTAATTTATTTATAAAACATGACACGACTACTTATCTAACATCACATCAATACACTATAGCTGCAATAAATTATAGGCATACAGAAAATCATGCTAACTCATACCTTAGGTGAGGAGTGTTTTCAAATTAATTGACTATATCCAATAATTAAAATTAAAAGAAGGAGCAAAGGAATACTAGCATATCTTTTCAAGTTCATTCTTGTTTGGCAATATTGATTAAGACTTCTTTATTACTACTGTATAACTTTAAAGTTGGGTTATGTAATTAATTATATTCTTCTCTTGAGGGTTATAGTTCTCTCTACAATCAATTTTCAAATGTCCTTCGAAGACATCCAATTGGTAACATTAACATAGTTTGGGTTCCAATCTCCTTACGCCCTACTAAAAAAAGATAGACAAAATCTATTTGTTACTATTGGAGAGGATAAATTCATTGCTTAAGAATAACTATATCTTCAACTCCACTCTCAATGTCCAAGAATCTTAACATTTCAACATTGTTCAGTCACAAAAAAAGTTTGTATAAAGGCAAAGTGAAGGAATTCAAATTTAAGGATCGGACCTCAAGGCATGTACTATGTTTTCTCCTCTAATTAACTCCAAACATTTTTCTATAGAAAAATAAACTACTTATTGAGTTTTAAATGACTCAAACCAATTTCGAATATTCTCATTGCAATTTATTTATTTATTTATTTTATAGAATCATTATCTATACTAATATATAAATATAATAATTCGATGGAAATGATAATTAATTTGTGAAAATAATATGCCCACTTGGATGGTCCAATTCATGCATCGTTATCAAATTAATAATATATAGCTATATATAACATGTTAAAGATTTTTAAATAAAAAGAAATAAATCCAATCTTTTCTAGTTGTTGCTTTATAAATCTTTTTAGATGGCCAGTCCAATAATTGGCGCAGTATCACATACAATTATATTTAATCTCATCTATCTAAGTATCGATATACTTTTCAGCCAAATATGATTTTTAATATGTTCCCCATATCATATTTCCATGACTAAACTTTATTTAAAACATGAATTATTAAAAAGATGTTGCATTTATCTATACATACAAGTCCTTTTCACATCCAATATGTATATAAGCACTAATGATCTATTTCAATTGCTTACATGCAACGTAAATAAAGCGGGATGCAAGTCATTTTCCCATAATAATTGCTTTTTAAGGATAAAGGAAAAGTCGATTGTGAGAGAAGTTGCGTGCAAGATTTTGTCAATAATGAATCACAATTTTGGTGTTTGGATTAGAACGCCACATAATTATCGGAAAAATGTGGACTCCAATATCTCATTTGGTAGGTGGGTCCAAATTCGACGTTTCATAGCATTCATGTAATTGCAAAAAGATATTCGCATTAACAACATTAAAATGTCGAAAGTGCGTTTCAACAAATCTATAAACAAAAACAAAAGAGAAATATCAATCGTAAAACAAATTTATATACTATGTATCTTTATTAGAATGATAATTGAAGATGCAACACGAGTTAATTAACGAATTATGATTTCGGACGCAGCCATTAAAATTTAGTGAAATTTAATTTATCCCTGAAAAATAGATATTGTATCTTTAATAGAAAATTACTCAGACTCTCTCTGTCCCATGGAAATAGACTTTTTAGGGTTGGCATGATTTTAATGCATAATTGATAAACTAAGAGAAAATAGGAAAAACTAGTTGAAATTGTGTAATGATTGGTGGGACTCATAATGATAAAGTAAAAGAGAAGGAAAAAACAGTTGCTATAAATGGATCATATGGACTATTTCTATGAGACGAACGAAAAAAGAAATATGACCTACTTCTATGGGACGAGCGAAAAAAAGAAATATGACCTATTTCTATGGACGGATGAAGTATTTTTTTTAGAATTTTTTCCTATGTGCCCTAAAAGGCCCCCTTCCGTCTCGTCTAAGATGACACATTTCTTAGCCGAGACGAGATTTTAGGAGTTGTTAGTTAATGTGTTTAGTTGCAAAGAGAAAATGTGAGTGTAACTATTAAATGGAGAGAGAAAGAGAGTTGAACATTTAATTGAGAAGAGAAAAATTGGTTGGGTGAGAGAAAAAAATTTCCACAATAGAAATGCATCATCTTATTTGGAACAAACTAAAAAAGAAAGTGTGTAATCTTAAATGAGACGGAGGGAGTAGTAATAAACGAAAATAATTTTATCACACTATTGTTTTACTTTAGCAGTTAATGAGTTTGTTAATTTATATAATTAAAATATCGAAAGATAAAATAATTTTAAGTCTCATGCATTGTGCACTAAGTTATGAAACAATTCATCAGAGTAGGTGACTCAATCAGTTCCTTGCAGAAGTTGATGTGCTAGGTTTTTGAATGTGTTTATATTCAAGATTGCATAGTTTTGTTGATATTTGGCCAAGAAATGGCGTGATTATATCTTGAACTCTTTATTTTGGTATTGTGACCATTTTGTGTGAGATATGTAGAAAACTAGCTCATAATAAACAAGCCAAAAAAAGATGTCATCACTCAAGGCAAGATGGAAAAATTAAGGAAGTTAGAACGTCAACAGAAATATCCTATATTCGAATTATCTTTAAATATCATTCTCTTCATCTTCGAACGAGCTTCACGTGGGTACCTCGTACGTCTCAATCGGAGTACAATAGAAGAAGTTATGATTGTTTTACAGAAACTGCGCAGGACAATCAAACAAGCGAGTCGCCGGATGTACACTCAGCGACTTGCCAAGTGAGTCTCTAGGTGCAACTTTCCCCCCACGATAACACGCCTAGTGACCTGCTGGCGTGTCCAAGCATTCCAATCACAATTTTTGGCCTATTTTTTAGCTCAACTCCTCCGACGCTTTAAATATACGTCATAGAATGAAAACCCTACAACTTGCCCCCAAAATATAAGAAAACATCCCAAAGTAAAAGGAGAGCTATTGTGAAGACTTTGATCATCAAGACGAATATTTTTCATTGTTCCACTCATACATGAGATAATTAGTGGAGTAATTAGTATTTTATTCTTCATGTTTCTTTGGTTTTTGATGGATTAGGCATTGGTTACCTATCGTAAAGGTTCCAATGTTAGCGCGAAATGTTTTTCACATAAGTAAAACTAACATTAGTGTGGTACAACACTAAATGAATCTTAAGCACAGGTCTTTATTGTTATCTAAACATATATAATACTGTTAGAGTTTGAATACTAGAAATCATATTTTGGTATTGTGACCATTTTGTGTGAGATATGTAGAAAACTAGCTCATAATAAACAAGCCAAAAAAAGATGTCATCACTCAAGGCAAGATGGAAAAATTAAGGAAGTTAGAACGTCAACAGAAATATCCTATATTCGAATTATCTTTAAATATCATTCTCTTCATCGTCGAACGAGCTTCACGTGGGTACCTCGTACGTCTCAATCGGAGTACAATAGAAGAAGTTATGATTGTTTTACAGAAACTGCGCAGGACAATCAAACAAGCGAGTCGCCGGATGTACACTCAGCGACTTGCCAAGTGAGTCTCTGGGTGCAACTTTCCCCCCACGATAACACGCCTAGTGACCTGCTGGCGTGTCCAAGCATTCCAATCACAATTTTTGGCCTATTTTTTAGCTCAACTCCTCCGACGCTTTAAATATACGTCATAGAATGAAAACCCTACAACTTGCCCCCAAAATATAAGAAAACATCCCAAAGTAAAAGGAGAGCTATTGTGAAGACTTTGATCATCAAGACGAATATTTTTCATTGTTCCACTCATACATGAGATAATTAGTGGAGTAATTAGTATTTTATTCTTCATGTTTCTCTGGTTTTTGATGGATTAGGCATTGGTTACCTATAGTAAAGGTTCCAATGTTAGCGCGAAATGTTTTTCACATAAGTAAAACTAACATTAGTGTGGTACAACACTAAATGAATCTTAAGCACAGGTCTTTATTGTTATCTAAACATATATAATACTGTTAGAGTTTATATACTAGAAATCATATTTCGAGTGATTGAATATTGTAAAACTCTATATGTTATTTTCCAAAGGAATGAAACAGATTATTTTTGTCATAATGTTGTTATGTTTTACATTTAATGGATGTTTAATGCATATTTAAATGCATAAGTAACGTAACAAAGTCTAAGTCATTGTTTTAGTAGACCGGTATTGAGCGTCGTCCACTTTAAGGTAACACGGTCAGTTCTGAACAAAGAAAAATAAGAATTTCACAACCTAGATAGGCCTAGACTACCTATCGTGAAATGTTTCAATATCAGTCCGCATATTTCTAAGACTTACTGAAATAAGATGACATTGGTGTGGTATAACCTGAATTGGATCTAACAGCAAGACGAGTCTTTATGCTATCTACTGAAAGACGAGGTATTGATAATTAATTTCTTAATCAATGTATATTAGCATTGAGCATACGGTATTGAATATGCACTACTTTGACTTACCAAAAGGTGCGGGTTTTTCGCAACCCAAGAATCCTGGTATATTGGGTAGTGGTGATTAATATCTTAATATCTAGCGGTGCTAGGATTGCTATTATATTGAATCGTGCGCGAGGTGAGTCTCATTTGATAACGTCCACAAGAGGAGTTCAAAACAAGGTTTTATTATTCGGAACCTAGCTAGTTGGAGTTTGATTACTCTATGAATAATAAATAAGCGTTTCTTGCTAAGTCCACTCTTGGAGATAATAATATGTTAATTAATTAAGTCCATAGCAGACATTGATTAATTAATGGATGTTTCTATCTTAAGCGCGGGAAATTGATGACAAATAAATGGAAACCCGGAATACTTGTAATTTCGAAATTGGATGGGCAGTGCAATATTACTTCTGTAGTGGCTGCTCGTAATATTCCAATATAAGCTTATATTAAATTGTTGGTTCAATTTAATTAGTAAGAAGCTAATTGGAGGAGGTCATATCCAAATTCTTCTAGAGATCCCTGACTGGGCCCAATATGTGACTTAATATAAATAGGAGAATAAATGAGACAGAAAATACACTTATTTTCATCATAGAATATTCGTCCCCCTCTCTGTCTGGAAGAGGGACGATTTTCAGCTCTCCTCCATGAGGGAATTCCGTCTTCTTTATTTAAGTCCTAGTATTCTGGTGAGATCAGCCCACACTGATATCAGATTACAGTCCGGGAACCAGTCAAAAGATCCGTGGTTTAGTACTCAAGATCTTCACGTGGATTAGGCGGGAGCTATCTTCGATTCTTCAGTGAATCAACGAGGTAAATTGCCTTACTTCGTTGCAAACATGTTTTAGGTGTTAATTGCGCTAAAGCATGTTTAAATTCAAGTTATGAGCATGATACATGTGAGAATTAAGCGAACAGAATTTGTCTAAATAATCTTCTAAATAGATTAGAATTATTATGTGATCCGGTTGAACACACACTTTCGCTGCCAACCTCTTCAAATACAACATTTTTCTGAAGTCCACGACACACGACAACATAAAACAAACATGGTAGGGGGCACGTGACACGATGCGTGGCTCGCGACCTCGGCGAGGCGGCGGCGTGTGTATGAGCTCTATCGCCTATCTTAGTCCACGATAATTATTACACATAATAATTCATCTTATTGAATACCTCTTCAATAAGGTTATCATCCCCAATGTGGGATACTTAACACTTAGTTAATTAGTCCCTAGCTTTTCTCATAGCTCTTATTTAACTTTATAATAATCAACTTTAATCCGTTATTTCTCACTCATTAGAAATCGGATTTGAGAAAATAAATATACTACCTTCATCTACTCCGAACGTAGATTGCCGTTATTGCAATTAGTTTTACAAAATAAAATGTCTCGTCACATTTATTATTGGTCAAAGTCATAGTAATAGGCTCGAACAAATATTTAATAGTAGAAAATATTAGTGTTATGGGCAAATTATGTGGTATTATTTTTGTTTATAGAATTTATTGAATATAAAAATATGAATAAACTAATATCTATTTATAAATATACTCCATGCATCCCACAATAAGAATCATGTTTTGCTATTTCGGTCTGTCCACCATAAGAGTCCTATTTCATTTTACCATAAATGGTAAGTAGGCGTCACATTCCGCCAACTTATTCCACTCACATTTTGTTATAAAATTAATATATATAAGTGAGACTCATATTCCACTAACTTATTGAACTTACTTTTTCTTTACATTTCTTAAAATCATAACTAAATAGGACTCCTATTCCGGGACTAAATAGGACTCATAACTAAATGGTAAGTAGGTGTCACATTCCGCCAACTTATTCCACTCACATTTTGTTATAAAATTAATATATATAAGTGGAACTCATATTCCACTAACTTATTAAACTTACTTTTTCTTTACATTTCTTAAAATCATAACTAAATAGGACTCCTATTCCGGGACGGAGGGGGTAGTTAACTATAATTAAATTAATAATTGATAAAATTGAAACAAAAATACAAACTAGAGAGTTATTATTGAAAACTAAAAAAATGTTTTTTTAAAAGAATAAAAAATAACAAAAGTTTTAAAGTATGTAAATCTTAATAAGAAAAGCTTTAAACCCTGATGCGAGATTATAACTAGATTAGGTTAAGCAAAACTCATGTTCATTACGGCTCTCACTACCCATAACGAAATAAGGTAAGATGATCATCTAGATATTTGAATAATATAAAAACTGAATTGAAAATCAATGTTGAAAAAATGTTGAATTAACAAAAGGATTAGACATATCTCGTCAGTTTTCAGTATTTTTGACTCATCAAGTCCAAAATGGAAATATTGTGTAAGTATTTAATTTTTTTTTTGTTTTTATAAATTATGGATTGTAATTACACCTCACTTTTAGGGGTGTGTTAGTTTTATTTTCTGCAATAATATTTACGTACTATTAAACTTTGCACCTTAAATGAAGGGCAGCGTTTTTGAAAAAATTATATTTTAAATTTCGACAATTGGTTGATTCATATGAAATGGTTTGACCCGCAAGATAATGATATTTTAGGTAGAATGTCACTTTTCATAAGTTGTTATATGTTAGTATTGTCTATTTCCATTAAAATACATCTACCTAAACTGTACAATACGTTTAATGTTATCATTTCAACTGTACTTGCAGCAAAATTTTGCATTAATTTTAGAAATAGTTACTAAAATTTTAGAAACTTAATCCAATAATTTTACTTCTTAACGTTTTGTGCATTTCCATCTATTTTGTTTCAATTGAATCATGAATACTCTCATGAATGTTCTCGCAGGTACCTTATCATACACAACATTTCATGCAATAGTTGTTGTGTCTTCCACATTTTATGTACAACTTCTAATATATCAAAAATGTGTAAGAGTTTACACAAAATTTCAGGCCAGTCATCAATATATAAGGTACAAAATTCTCTTCAATATAATAATATTTTTTCCATATGTTTCTAAAAATCATATGTGCATGACTATCTATATTTGCATGGTCAATTCTACTTACCGATATGTACATAATCAATTTTAATTTATTAAAATTGAAATAATCTGTCATGCTTAGACAACAAAAGAGAAAAATTATAAATAAATAAAAAGCAAGTCATGCCCACTCCATCAGCCACTATATATAATTATATCCTTGTTCCGTGGCAAGAAATAATTTCTTAAATATATAATAATTGACTTTTGTAGGGATCTCTCAATTAAATGTCAGTAGGTTTGAACATATATATAATTGTTTCATCAAATTAGTATATGAAATAATGAAAAAGTGGTTCATATAACTAATCTCACCACCCATCAAACTCGACTTTCCTACAAATATTTAATGGTGGTTATATATAACAATTCTACTTGATGGTACATGCAATTAGTTGTTCATTGACAAATATTTAAGGGTGGTTATACTAACTTACATACAAAACTCGGAATTAAGTAAGAGGGCCTATTTGTTTACCTAAATTAAGTTTGTCAAACATCATCCAAACAATGTAATTTGGAGATTTTAATGAAACCCGTTGAGTAATTGACTTCATCTACTAATATCTTATCCTACACTAGTCTAAAATTATAAAATGATTCCCAAAATGGCCAGTTTTTTTAGATAATGATTAATTATTTTCAATCATGGACAATTTATTCAAATAGATGGCCCCACCTTTAATGCTTAGGTCATCTCCCATATCCACACAACTTTGTGATTTTTTTAAATTCTGATTAAGTAATTGCTTGTAGAAATATGCTGGTCACTTGGTCATGGCCCGCCTGCAAACCATTAATAATAGTAGTACAACAGTTGCAATTTTTGGTTAGTTTTCGTGCCCAAAAACAATAAGTTGAAAATACAACAAATTAGTTTGAGAAGAAGGTAACGCCAAAATTTGATGACAATGCAACAACTTCGTTTATCTAATTTAAGTGAAATCTATCATTCAATCAATCAGTCTTAAATTGTGGGCATATCTGAATGAGTTAATCTTATTGGGTAGAAATATGTTTATGTAAACTTTCTGCCCTCAAGTTATGTTTCTTTTATTTGTCTTCACTTGCGTTTATATTAATCCAGAACGTGATAAATCGGTTACACAGTTGAAAACTGCTACAATTGTCTTAATATGGATAAAATCTAATTTTGTCAATAAATTGATAATTACTGACTCCATCTCTACTGGATTTTATCTGCATCTACAAGTAGGATTATAAATTTCCATTTTAGATTAGAGTTTATATTTGCCAAAATGTTTAAATAAACTGTACAACCATTAAATCGTTTGGGATGTTCATATAATTAAACTCCTAACTATTATTCAATTGTTGTGAAACTTATTTCGTTTCCTACCCAATTCATTCTCCATGGGTTTGCAGCATTCAACTCCTTATTTACGTTTGAAATACATTATCGTGTCATTTAAAATATCCCATTTTTTTAGTTGATCTCGTTGAATTTGTCGAAAATATATTGGACAATAAAATTTGTGGGCTAATATGTATAAACATGAGTTGGGCTGAAATTCATCAATATGAGTTGGGCCTTACGGAAACATAATTCATAAATATTTGTCCTTCTTTAGGATCATGTGATAATCCACATTCTTTGCCATTTTGAATACTTTATTCGATAAAGTAGAACGTGCAAAGTAATTGAGTTCCCAGATAAACACTATTCCAATTAATTGTCGAAACATAACATAGCCAAACATTCAACCATCCATTTGATGTCCTTTGGCAAACAACATAAAATAAAAGGGTAGAAAAAATGCGGGGCATCACAAAGATCATCTGAATGAGAGGCGAGTCCTTTGAAATGAAATACTTAGGGTATCTCGGCTTTCGCCCAGCAATAGCCCAGCCACAAACTCCTCCTGCCACATCATCAGCACTAAAAATTCTCCAGCCACATCATCAGGACAAGCAAATAGCCCAGCAATAGCCTAGCCACATCACCCCTAATTATATAAAACAAATAATTGACAATCACACAAAATACGGAATTAAATTTACGACACAGATATGGGAAAATTCAATAATATTATTTAAATTAAAAAAAAGAACAATAAAAAAATACATTAATTTTAAAAAAATTACATTAAAAAAATACATTAATTTTAAAAAAACACATTAATTTTTTAAAAATTACATTATTTAAAAAAAACGACCTCCGCCTCACTCCTCGTCTCCGTCGCCCCCCTCGCCACCGTCACCGTCGACGCCGCCTCCGTATCCGCCGGAACCCCCCGGTGCCCCCCCGGTCTTCAAATTGTCATGCATGCTCACGAGCATTGCGTGAAGAAAACTTTTCTCCTCGGGGTCCGTCGCCGTCCGCCATTCGGCTAACGTCTTGGCCATCTGAGTGGGCGTTTGTTGATGCGCGAAGAATTTGAGATCCTCTGTCGACTGGCCAAGGGGGGATGCCGACTGTACCTCCTGGGACCCCCCGGCGCCCCCCCTCGCCTCCCGTTGCGCCCGACTTTGACCAACCGGGCGAGTTCGGCGAGCAAACGATGGCGGGGACGGGAGCTCCTCCGCATCCTCGAGGAGGTCGTGGGAACCGCCGCTGCTGCTGCTGTAATCACCGGTATAGTTCAGTCGTTGCTTCTTCGGCTAGCCAGCGTTGACACCTACTCGGAACTTCTCGGAGTCGTTCAGCACCTCGTAGCAGTTCCAGTAGGTGAACTCCTTATACAACCCGGGCTGGGGGAAGGCTTTCTCCGCTATCCTCCTGCAGTCATCCTCCGTTTGGCCACTGCTCTGCATGCGGAGGGCGTTGGCGTACAAGCCCGAAAATCGGGAGACCCCAGCCCTGATTCGGTCCCACCCTTCTGGTAATCATCCCCGGTGCGCGGCCTCCCCTCCGGGCAAAATCTCATGTAGGCTGCAGCAATTTTGGCCCACATGTTGACGATCCTCTGATTTTTCGAAGTCAGAGGATCATCACAGACACTCACCGCGTCCGTCCACTTCCTCCGCACCGAGGGGTCGTCCTCAACCGGCTGCAACGACTAGCCGACTCTCTTGTCCTTCCCCTTGCCCTTCTTCTTTGCGGGGCCTCGACCCCGCGCTACTCTCCCCGTTTGAACGGGAGTTTCCGGAACACCGAGAAGATCAAACCCCAACTCCTCTAAGGAAAAAGTCTCATATTGCGTGAACTGCGCCTCCGTTGGGGTCAATGTATGCGAAGAATCAGTCAAAAAATTAAAACTAGGGCGATAGACGTTTCCCCCCCTCCCCGGCGTCCCCTGTATCGCCGGTACCCCCCGCGGCGTCCCCTGCGTCGCCGGTACCCCTCCCGGCATCATCTGCATCCCGGGACCCACCCCGGCATCATCTGCATCCCGGGTGTCCACCCCGGCATAGCCGGTAAACCCCCCGGCATACTCTCCACGGGTGCCATCCCGGGCATCATCTGCGGCCACGGGTACATGTTGTAGTACCAGGGCATCGGACCCCATCCACCTCCCACGGGTACCGGGGGAGTTTGAGACCCGCTCGTCACTGGAGTACCTTCGTTGTTGTTCTCCATTTCGCGTTATTGATCTTGTACAGAAATTAAGATAGAGATGGTACTCTTTAAAACAAGTGGTGTGAATGAAAATGAAGTGCAAATCCCGTATATATAGTGTTTCGAAAATTAAAAAAAAAATTAAATTCGCTCGCCGGTCCTGAGCCTGCAATGGCGGCGAGTGGACCGGCGAGCGCATCGGCGAGCGCTCATGAATCGGCCAGCGCTAGCCGATTTTTTCGTCGAAATGGCGCTCGTCGGTTCCAATAGTTCGGCGAGCGGATCGGCGAGCGCCGAAAATCGGCTAGTCGGCCCGCTCACCGCCATTGGAGAAGCTCTTAGGCATACACAGTTCGAAAACCGCCGGTTCCGGTTCCTTGAACCTGAACCGGCCCGCCAAGGTCCCCGGCGGTTCCAGTTCAAAAAATCGACGGTTCCGGCGGTGGTTCAAAACCGCCGATTTTCGGCCGAGACCGCCGGCTCCTGGCCGGTTCGGCAGTTCGTAAAAAAAATTTCCTTCTTCTCGTTTTAGTGTTTATTTTCAACGAGACTACAAGTCACAAGTCACAACTTATAAGTTACAATTTTCACTTAATGTTGGAATTGGGCCTTTGGGTTGAAAAGAGAGTGTATTGGATGATTCCCTTTTATAACTACATGTTCTTGGATGTGTTACTCTTTCTTTCAATGTGGGATAAAACTCCTTATTTATAACTACATGATACATCTCCATCATCTTTGTTTATATTAGTTTATATCTTGACTATCTTCTATTATTATAACTTAACAACAAATATAATTACATAAAGTATTATTCTTTAATTCTTTATGATTATCGATTTGTTTATGTATAAGTTTATGTGTATGTTAACTAATAAATACAATTATACACATTAAGAGAATAATTATTATACAAATTGTATTAATCTAGCGATAACTATAATATGAATAATTATTTATCTATATACAAATCATATTACTCAATAAGTGTTTATTCTTATCTATCAAGAATATATTCATAAATAATAATTTTATTTACATAAATTATAATACATCTATTAGAATAACAACTATTATACAAAATCATACTATTAGTCTACTACTAATATATTAATATATAAACTATATTATACCACTAAACAAACCATTCTTTAGTTATCTATTTTTATCATTATTATACCAATTATATTAATTGTTGTTGTTTTTCACATTTTAATCAATATATTGAGAAAAATTAGCAACATACTTACATTTAAATTCAATTATTTGAACACGTCCACATTCTATAAATATACAAATTATTAGCAACATGCAACATTCAAATTTAATTAAACTATTCTAGTTGATGCTCTTATTATCTATAAATTTGTCTTAGAAAAAGAATCATAACAAAAATAAAGATAAAGTTAGTGAATAATAAAAGACTAAAGTCCCAAAATGGTCCTTAACATATTGTATTTTTTTATTTAGGTCCAAAACATTATCTTTTTAATTATTCGGTCCCTCACATTTGAAATCGGATCACATTTGGTCCATTTTGGACGGTTTCGTCAAATTTTTTACGGTTTTAATTACCGGGTCACTAATCCGTCACTAATTGGGAGTAACTGATCCGTCACTAATCCGTGCGAGAACACGGTGCGGCCGTTGTGGTTGAGGGAATTCCACAGTAGGGTTTCGTGGCTAAGCCCGAAGACGAGGATGTCTCTATAAATGTAGTAAAAAATAAAAAAAAATAGAAAACAAAAGAAAGTTTTGTATCTCACATTGAAAAAAGATGAATGGATGATCTATACATGTAGTTATAAAAGAAACTTCAACCTATTTTGTCCCACATTGAAAGTGAAACAAAAAATATTCAAGGATGTCTCTATAAAACAGAAACAACCTAAAATGGTTTCATAAATTCGCAAGCCCATCAAATATATATGGGCTATTATAAATTTCTTGTATTCATTTATTTGTAAAAATTGTTTTTAAAAATAAAAATTAATTTTTATAAATAAAAAATATTCTTTTTTTAAATTTCGGTTGAATCGCCGGTTTAACCGTTGAACCGGCGGTTCCGGTTTCGCATTTCGTTGAACCTGAACCGGACCGTGTGAACTGCCAAACAGCCGCGCCGGTTCCGGTTCCAGTTTATGAACCGGCGGTTAACCGCCGGTCCGGTTCGGTTTGTGCATGCCTAGAAATACTCCTTCCGTTCCATAAAAATAAGGACATTTTCTATTTTGGGATGTCCTACAAAAATATCCCCTTCTATTTTTGGTAACTTTTATCTCCCTAATAAGGTAGACTCATTCTTCACTAAGAGTATCTATAATAGTGGAACAGCCACGCCACAACCACAAAAAAAACTTGTCCACCTAGTCATCACAGCTAAGCGTGAGCATTCGGGTTTCGGTTCGGTTTTTTCCCCAAACCAAACCAAAATCGAAAAACTGAATTTAGTTCAACATCCAAACCGAACCGAACACGAAAACCCAAAAAAACCCGAAACTGAAAAATCAAAAAACTGAACAAAACCGAAAAAACTGAAATTATACATATATGTATATATATAAAATATAAAATTAATAGAATATATATAATAAATATTATATACTCCCTCCGTCCCCTAATAGGAGTCGCTCTTTGACCGGGCATGAGTTTTAAGAAATGTAGAAAAAAGTTGGTTGAAAAAGTTAGTGGAATATGGGACCCACAATTTTATATTGGTTTTATAATAAAATGTGAGTGGAGTGAGTTAGTGGAATGTGGGGCCTACTACCATTTATGGTAAAAATAAAGAGTGACTCTTAATGGGGGACGACCCAAAATAGAAATTAGCGACTCTTATTCGGGGACGGAGGTAGTAGTATATATTAAAAGAATATATATATATATATATATATATATGGATGTATTTATTTCCTTTTTATATCTTTTGTTCTATTGTTCTTTTTAATCTCAGCCCCACGATTTTGTCATCCGACGGTTAGATTGATGCCATGTGTCATTTAATAATGCAGATTTTCAGTTGAATAATGCACACCGACTAATAATGCACCATTATAGTGTAATAATGCAGATTTTCAGTTGAATAATGCACACCGACTAATAATGCACCATTATACTGTAATAATGTAGATCATCACAACCATCCAATTCAAGGATCCAATGGCTGTGATCTGATTGAAGCTTGGACTGAAAAGCTGCGAAGGACCTTAACACACCCCTATATATATATATATATATATATATATATATATATAGGGTCTTAATCTACCAAAATACACCCTTAAGTCCAAAAATACAGACTAAATCTGAAGCGTTGGATCTGACTATGGGCGGCCAGGATTTAGGCTTGACCATCATAAATTTATGTCATAATAAGGTATAATGGAGTCATAAAAGGGTAAAATTGGGAAAAAAACATGCCCAGACGATCCGTTTTTCTTCGCGGATTTCATGGAATCACCACTCCATACGCCATTACGCTGATTGTTCGGTTCCCGCCTCTTCACTTCGTCTCTCCCCAAAAATATATCTAACGCCACAAAAAACCCTAATCACCAAAATCAAACATTACTTCTGTAATTTCTGAAGCGGCACAACATTTACTAGCTCCAACCACTCTTTGTTCAGTCGAAGAGGCGACCGATAGTTCACCGACATCAGCCAGCCACAATACACGCTCCAGCACATACAATCTTTCCCGAACCACCAAGCACCGAACGGGAAAATCAGACAATTAGCCACGAAAATGGTGAATACTCGAGCCAGCGGTGGTCAATTAAATATTTATATTATAAGCCTTAGACGACTTAATTTCTTATTATGGCCACATCCATATGTTATTATGACTTAGATTATTGTATTTTCATACCCTGACGTATCCATTTAATTGTTTATATTGTATCACTATTATGACCCAGCAGTGATCAATTAAATATTTATATTATAAGCCTTAAGTGGAATAGATTTCAAGTAATCCACAAAAAATAATGTAGAATAATAGACAACCATTTGGGTCATACTAATCAATGTTATGTGTCATAACAAGAGTGTGTTAAAATAGGGTGAAACTATAACTAAATTCAATTCATAACACATGATTATGTTTTATAACTCAAAAGATGAATGTATTCTAATGTGTCATAACAAACAAAAACAGGTCATGGTCATATAATGTGTTTTTAGAGTAATTCCATCATACGGTTTTCTTATTAAAAGTGTTTTTTTCAAAATGTGGTGCTGTAAACAGTAAACCGTATAGATTTCAAGTAATCCACAAAAAATAATGTAGAATAATAGACAACCATTTGGGTCATACTAATCAATGTTATGTGTCATAACAAGAGTATGTTAAAATAGGGTGAAACTATAACTAAATTCAATTCATAACACATGATTATGTTTTATAACTCAAAAGATGAATGTATTCTAATGTGTCATAACAAACAAAAAATAGGTCATGGTCATATAAATGTAACATTACGCATAATAATATGCATAACTACATTCAGTGTAATATGGTATGCAAATTTAACGGAGGATTGAAGAAGAATAATTAAGGGCTATTAAAATCAACTAGAGAGCAGTTAGAGGAGAGAATACAATACAAGATAATAGGAATTAGTATAACTACCTATATAAAGTAATTTACTTAATTAGCCTTTATCGATTAAAAATGATTAAAATATTAATATCCCAAAATTAAATCAGGCCGTTCATTAATCTAATCTTAAGATTAGATTGAATAATCCAATGGACATAATTTGGTCTGCAATTCTTGGTTTAAGGACATTTTTGTTTTGATCAAATACCTATATATATATATATATATATATATATATATATATAATATTATACTCCCTCCGTCCCGCACTACTTGCACTTATTTCCTTTCTGGGCGTCCCAAGTTATTTGCACTCTTTCCATTGTTAGTAACAATTTATACCTACACCCGTAATTGTTGACTTTGTCTATCACTCATTCCTTAATCTCCGTGCCCAAAAGGAAATGTGCGAGTAGTGCGGGACGAAGGGCGTATTTAAAATATAATTCGGTTATTTGGTTTTTCGGTTTTCACCTGAACCGAACCGAAAAATCAAACTTTTGGGTTTTCAAAACCGAACCGAACTGAAAAACCGAAAAACTGAACCGAATTTCAAAATTTCAGTTTGGTTCGGTTCGGTTTTCAGTTTTTTTTTGCTCACCCCTAGCCATGCCTCAATAAAAAAACCTTGTCTAGCCACGCCACAACCATAAATCACATTATTTTATCAATTGTTGGTATATTTTAATTGGACTAGACTAAAATTAATTAGAAAAAAATAATTAGAAATAAAAAACATAATTCATTCATAAATAATTAGTCAACGAGAAATACAAATGAAAGTAATCATGATGTGCTCGCTCCCCTACGTGCCCATATCTCTTCAACCATAACGGCTTGGAGCTGGAGATGTTCTACTTCCTTGCGTATATCAAGGAAAGAATCGAGCAAGTATTCATCACTACGCGGTACACCCATCTGCACGGGGGCGGTGGCAACACCATGACTTGGTCTAGAACCATCGTCCGCTTTCCAACGCTCCACAGATATACCTTGATCATCTACTATCATGTTATGCAATATGATACATACATACATGATATCAGCGACGTCGTCTGCGTGCGAAACTCACGTCGGGCACCGTATAATGCCACATCGTGCTTGCAGCACACCAAATGCTTGCTCAACATCATTCCTCACACTCACTTGCCATTGCGCGAACCAAGATTTCTTCCGACCAACTGAATGTCTGATTGTCTTAAAAAATACGGGCCACCAAGGGTATATCTCATCTGCCTAATAATAGCCCCTACTGCCTGCCGTTGGCTACGAAGCTGATTTGCGGACCCTCCCCGGCACTGCTGATTGAAGAGTGGCGACGACTGCAGAACGTTGATGTCGTTGTTATACCATGCAACCCCGAAATACACATGCCAGATCCACAACCGGTAGTTAACAACAACTTCCAGGATCATCGCTGAGTATTTGTATTTGAACCCGGTAGTGAACTGCCCTTTCCAAACCACCGGGGAGTTCCTCCATCCCAGTGCATGCAATCTATGCTGTCTATCATTCCTGGAAAACCGTACTTCCTCCCGTGGAAAACAGTATCTCGCAATCGGTCGCAATCGGCTTTCGGAGATACGCTCCACCAAATACCACCCTGATGCCCCTACTGAACTGCCTCAAAACCTGTAGGCTAGTCGTCTTGCCCATATGTAGGTATTCTTCGAACATGTCAGCCAGTCCGCTATATGCCAATGACTTAATTGAAGCAGTGCACTTCTGTATGGTTGACAGGCCGACCGTGCCGCTGGCATCAGATCGGAGGGTGAAGCACTTGTACCTCGAAGCCAATGACGACGCTATATGTAGGAAGAGTCGTCCAGATTCTGAAACTCCGACGGAAAAGCTCTAGCGGAAAACGCGGGTTTTTGCGAAAGTAATCATCCATCAGCCGCTGGTTAGCCCCGATATGGTCGTGGGGGATTGTCTGCCGATGCTGGTCGGACGAGGGACCGCATCCGCCGCCCAGCGCTCCTCCTCCTCCTATACTTCGTGCGCAACCTCTTCAACCAACGCGTCATAGGCCTCATCCCATGCGCGTTGATACTCATCGTCGGAATTCGTTTTTGGAGAGTGATTTGAGAAAACTTTGAGATTTGAAATTGGAATGGAATGAAAAAAATAAATTGGGAATAGGTATTTTAGAGATAAAAATTAAAGAATTTAAAAAAAAAATGGAAATGCACCGCCGTAGCACAGCCGCGTGACCGCTGCTCTCCGAACCGGCGCAGCCGGATACCCGGCAGTGGCATCACCCCTGCGGCTCTATGGCGGCTTACAATAGGCTGCCACGGTGCAGCCGCCCCACACGGCGGCCGCGGCGGCTGCTCTATTTGGTCACTCTGCTTTTTATTTGTATCTCTCTTATTTTATCAATTGTGAATTAATTTATCTGCCAGATGTTCATATTTTTATGCGACAAAGGGGTATATTGTTTGAAATTTTTTTATTAAAGTGAGGGTTGATTTCCGCCCTCTGTCTGAAGGGTGCAGAATGTATGACCAAGATTGCATACATATTAACCCGGATCCAGGTCATGTGGCGACTGATGAGTTAGAGTTAAAAATAATAGAGACAGGAGGAGGCAATAATATGTTAGAACAATATATCCCCATAAAACATATAGTACTAACTACAAATACAATTAAGATGATAGATACCAACTTCAGATATATAGCATGGGTGTGGAGGAGGACTGAAGAGGTATTCTTGTCTTTTGCCTGCGCACACAATCAATGTTTTTTGGCTTCATTTTTCCAATTACGCACTACATATTTTTTTCAATAATTATTATTTTATATGCAGAGAACTGATATATATATATATATATATATGAGCGTTATTCTCCTATTCATCCCTTAGATCCTTTATTCTTCTTAATATGGACCGTTAGATCTCATTCATCAACGGTCCAGATGATCTGCATTATTAGTCAGTGTGCATTATTCAACTGAAAATCTGCACTATTACACTATAATGGTGCATTATTAGTCGGTGTGCATTATTCAACTGAAAATCTGCATTATTAAATGACACGTGACACCAATCTAACCGTCGGATGACAATTCATTTTCTTTTTGTATCTTTTGTTCTTTGTTCTTTTTAATCTCAAACCCACGATTTTGTCATCCGACGGTTAGATTGGTGCCACGTGTCATTTAATAATGCAGATTTTCAGTTGAATAATGCACACCGACTAATAATGCAAATTTTTCATCAAATAATGCAGATCATCACAACCATTCAATTTAAGGATCCAAGGGCTGTGATTAAAAAGAACATTGGACTGAAAAGATGCGAAGGACCTTAACACACCCCTATATATATATATACATCTCCCTATATATATAGGGAGATGATCAAAATAAAAATGCATTTAAAACCAGAAATGCAGCCCAAATCTTGGCCCTAGGATTAGATGATCTAATTGTCCATAATTAACTAAAAACACGGAAGGTCATAATTAAGCAATTTTAGGTCATATTATAATATTTGGGTTTAATGTCATGCTAAGATCATTTTAGGTCATGCTTTGTTAGCATGACCTAAAAATTAACTAAATATGACCTAAAAGTGCCCTACGTATGATATTGTTCTGCGTTTCTGTATTTAAATCTAGTTTTGCATAGAACAAAACCCTATATATATATATATATATATATATATATATATATATATATATATATATATATAGGGTTTTATATATATATAAAAGGATGTGATCATATGATAACTCATATTTATGATGATAACCTAATAATCTATCATTCTATGGACGAAATATATCATTTTATAAAATAGAACATCCTTATATAGGGGTGCGTTAAAATGATAACCATATTTATGGTGATAACATATCATTTTATGGGTCAAAACAAATACGTTACAACTTAGTAAATGTTCTGAACAATTAGCATTACAATACATGATTGTGTGGCATGCACAATAACTAATTTAAAATACATTCTCATAAATTAAGAATACTTATGCTTTCACGTCTCCTTATATTTATGTGACATGCATAGTAAATAGTTACCCACGAGATGTTTAGTAAAATAAATCACTGCTAGAATATTTTGTTGTGATGTGGATTATGTTTGGGATTTAGACCCTTACTATAATTGGAGTATACTACTAGCTAGCATCGTGCAATGCTTTTGTTTTTTGCTAGAGCATCTGCAACATACGCCCGAAGGGAGCTCCGCGTTTCCCGTTGTGGCTTGGCGGCCAGCGCGTATGCCCGGCGGGCAGCGTAGGTTCTACTCACCGCTAATTGCAGGGTGGGAAGGGTTGAAAGGAGGAGTCTGGTTTTCATTTCTTTTTTTTGGAGAGATGCAGGAAATGAGGTTGGGGGATTTTAAATTTTCTACTCTCCATCTGTCCCATTAAAATAGCTTATTTGGTCTAAATATTTCACGACTAAAATATAGCCATATAGGTGGGTTTATCCTTGTTTTGGGTGACTAGGTAGGTATTTGCTTTGCTAAAACAATTAAATTTTTATTTCTTATAAGTAAGCCTAAGACATTACATTTCAAGTTCCCAGTTTTATTTTTTTATGATTGTATATATATGTCTCCGACTTGCCTGAGAACTTAGACGATATCCCTCAGACCCTCACCGCCGATGTATATTACCCACAGAGAGGACACTGGGAACTTGAAATGATTTTACTCATCATAAAAGCCCCAATCAAATAATACTTACTTCCTCCGCCCCTGAAAATTATGAACATTTGATTCGACAAAAGTTTTAATGCATAATTGGTAAAGTAAGAGATATATAAAAAGAAAAAATAATTAAAGTATTATTATTGGAAAATTGGTCTCAGCTCATTAGAGGTAAACGAGTTTCCAAAATTAGAAAGTTCATACTTTTTAGGGACGGACTAAAAAAATAATTCATACTTCTTAGGGACAGACTACAAAGAAAATAGTTCATTCTTTACAGGGGACGGAGGGAGTGTTATTTTCTGTGTCCGCTCCTAGAAAATAAATGGAGCAAGCTGATTTTGGAAAAAGGCGCATGGTCGTTTGTAGGATTGAATCGATACTATATGCCTTACCGAAATCACCCTATACCTTACTGAAAATTAGGTATGAGAAAATTTCCAGTATATCAAACTTTGGTATACCTCATTTTCGGTATGACGAATGTCAATTACCGTATCTCATTTTCTGTATGTTGTACTGAAATTCGGTGTACCGTACTTTTGCGGTATACCGGACTTCAACATTGACAGATATAAAATATTTGGATTTTTAGAATATTATTTTGATTTTATAATTTTAAAAAATATATAAATATATTTTATAATAATTATATTTATATTTCACCATAGATTTTATAATTTAAAAATATGTTAAATATGATGTATGTATAATTATATTCATATTTTACGGTAAATACTCCAAATTCGGTATATACCGTATATGTAGTATATACCATATTTTCGATATACACCGTAATTTACGGTATATAACGAATTTCACTATGCCACGGAATGTAAAAATCACTTGGTAAGGTATCATATCAAAAATCACGGCATACCAAAAATTCGATAATTTTCTCATAATACAAAGCAAATATTTTGGTATGTTTTCCAATCCCTGGTCGTTGGACGTCTTTAACAACAGTGGCGGAGCCAGCTCATAACAAGAAGGTACCACTGTACCCCCAAAACAAATGGCTAAATACTAGCTTACAAAGAAATATTAGTGGTTTGATGGTTTTATGTCCTACATTTAACACGAAGGTTCCGAGTTCGATCTTAGACTACATTCTGTTGGGTTCCTTTATCTGTTTTAATTCTTTTTCTGTTTTATTTTGTTAAAACAATTTGTTTATCTTTTTTCATGTTTTGTTTTATCAAATAGTTAAAAGTTACTCCACAATAGATATTTTTACACTATATGATTTCTTGTTTGTCATTATGTTTGCATTCTATATAAAATATTCATAACGTAACTAAGAGACTGAAAAAGAATGTAAGGATTTTCAAAACTCCTGATTATTTGTCGTTCTTCCGAATCAAATATTCTGGATCCACCATTGTTTAATAACACTAACGATATATCTTTTAGGTTAATACTAAAGTAACAGCTGTGATGCAGAAACGTGTGAGAAAGACTGAACTAGTAGATAAAAAGAACTCAACTAATTGAGAACTTTAGAGTATAAACTCAATGTAAAAATATTATTCAAAAGTCTGTCTTTTAAGTTCAACTATGAGGCCTTTATATAAGCAAAGGGAAATCCTAAACTTATGGAAAATAAAACTAGAAGGAAAATAACCAAAAGGAAAATAACCAAAATGAAAATAACCAAAAAAAGAAAATCATAATTTGTAGAAGGAAAAATAATTAATATTTTTCCATCTACTATATTTTTCCTTCTACTAATTCTACTAACTAGCAAATAAATAAAACCAAAAATATAACTCTTCCAGTACTGCATCATACTCCCCTTCTTGAAAAAGACTCGTCCTCGAGTCTGCTTCATCTTCATCGGCTGCTTCATCCTCGCTGTCACCCCGGTATGGAGACAAATCAGCAACATTAAATGTAGCAGACACATTGTACCACCCCGGCAAATCCACTTTATATGCATTATCATTAATCCGTTTTAGAATACGGAAAGGACCATCTGCCCTTGGCTACAGTTTACCCCAACGCCCTCCAGGAAAACGTTCCTTCCTCAAATGAATCCAGACCAAATCTCCTTCTTGAAAAACCACTTTCTTCCTTCGCTTGTAAGCTCGCAGTTTATACTTGTTATTCTGCTGGATAAGGCGGCGCTTCACTTGTTCATGCAGCTCTTGAATTTGTTTAGCCTACTCCTGCGCATCGCGCTAAATTATTCGGTGATAGGAATAGGCACCAAGTCCAGTGGAATGATCGGATTGCGCCCATAAACAATTTGGAAATGACTCTTACAAGTTGTTCTATTTTGAGACTGGTTATAAGCAAACTCCGCTTAAGCAAACACCAAGTCCCATTGTCGAGGACTATCACCAACCAAACTGCGTAGCAAATTTTCCAAACTTCTATTGACAACTTCAGTTCGTCTACGGGTGATATGCACTACTAAGCTGAAGTTTCGACCCATTTTCCTCCACAAAGTCCGCCAAAAATGACTCACGAACTTTACATCACGATCAGAAGTAAGAGATTTAGGAATACCATGGAGTTTGACAATTTCTCGAAAATACAGCTGAGCTACCTGACTTGCATCAAACGTGTTGTTGCAGGGGGAAAAATGCACCATTTTGGAAAATCGATCAACCACAACCACAATTGAATCCTTCTGCCTCTGTGTGCGCGACAATCCTAACACGAAATCCAAACTAACATCCTCCCATGGTGTTGTAGGAACTGGAAAAGGAGTGTACAAACCCGCATTGCTGTGGTGAGTTTGGCTACATGACACGTCCAACACCTTGCCACAAACTTGGCCACATCATGCTCCATCCGAGGCCAGTAGAAATGAATAGAAAGTAGGGATACAGTCTTGTCCTTTCCAAAATGTCCTGCAAAGCCCCCTCCATGAGCCTCATCAATAATCGCTGCTCTCAACGAACAAAGTGGGAAACACAACCAATTTCCCTTGAAAAGAAATCTATCATGAATATGGAACTGTAGGAAGCTCTTCGCTACGCACCTTAACCATATATCACGAAACTCTGGGTCGTCACGGTACAAATCACTGAACGTTTCAAATCCCACTACTCTCGTCTGCATAGTTGATAACAAGGCATGCCGTCGACTCAAGGCATCAACCACTCGATTTTGCACACCTGCTTTGTGCTTGTTCACAGAGTTAAACATCTGTATGAACTCTACCCACTTAGCATGACGAAAATTCAACTTGTGTTGTCCTTGTATGTATTTTAGTGCCTCGTGGTCGGAATATAGAACAAATTCCTTCGACAGAAGGTAATGCTGCCAATGATCAAGAGAACGAATGATTGCTTAAAACTTTTGTCATAAGTAGAATACCTCTTTCGTGCATCACATAACTTCTCGCTGAAGAAGGCAATCGGCCTCTGGTTCTGACTAAACACTCCACCAATCCCCACATTTGAAGCATCACAGTGCACCTCAAACACATCATCAAAATCAGGTAATGTCAAGACAGGAGCATGCGTTACCTTGGACTTTAAAATCTTGAAAGCAGCATCTGCCTCACTACTCCATGAGAACTTTCCACCATTTAAACATTCTGTAATTGGAGCAATATTACTATTGAAATCTTGAATAATTCGGCGATAGAAGGAAGCCAATCCATGGAAACTCCGAATATCATGAGTACTGGTTGGTGTTGGCCAGCTTGTAATAGCCTCAACCTTGCCCTCGTCCATACGTATATCGTCCGCCGTCACCACGTATCCCAAAAACGTCACATTTGCAGTCATGAAGTGACACTTCCTTGCATTAGTATACAATTTCATATCACGCAGTACCTCAAAAATTTATTTCAAGTGCTCTAAATGCGGCACCATTGAACGACTATACACCAGAATGTCATCAAAATAAACGACCACAAACTTACCAATGAATGGTCTAAAAATCTGGTTCATGAGGCGCATAAATGTGCTCGGCACGTTTGATAATCCAAACGGCATGATCATCCTCATACAAGCCATCTCTCGTCTTCAATGTCGTTTTCCACTCATCTCCCGTTCTTAGTCGAATTTGTTGATATCCACTCCTCAAGTCGATCTTCGAAAACACCATGGAGCCATGTAGTTGATCCAATAGATCATCGAACCGTGGAATAGGAAATCTATATTTGATCGTGATTTTATTGATTGCTAGACTATCCATACACATCCTCATCGTACCATTTGCCTTAGGGACCATTAGGGCCGGAACCACACACGGACTCATACTCTCACGGATGATGCCCTTCTCTAGCAACTCAAACACCTTTCTCTGCAACTCCTTGTGTTCCTTGGGCCTAAAACGGTAAGCTACCTTATTCGGGATTGAAGAACCCAGAATGAGATCAATGCAGTATTGTATGTCCCTCATCGGCGGTAATCCTCCAGGAATAGTTGTTCATAAGACATCTTGATACAATTCCAAAAGTGGTTGCACTTCGTCTGGAACATACATATTATCTGTGTTTCCTTCAACCACCACAAGCACGGAGAAACTCTTAATATCAGCCACCGCAACAACAAAAGATGATCGGGTCAACAGATTGTTGCTCTCTATAAGTTTCTTCTCGCTACTAGCGACATGTTCACTCTTTTCTTCTGGACTGTGGCATAAGGTGATAATTGCTCCATCCTTCTTGAAGGTATAGGTATTCTTAAAGCCGTCATGTTTCACTTTGCGATCAAACTGCCACGGACGACCAAACAGAATATGAAAAGCATCCATAGGTATAACATCACACCATACCTCATCATGATACCGCTTCCCAATGGAAAACTAAATGAGACATCATTTATTGACTCTCAATTCACGTCCCTTGATTAACCACGATAGCTTGAATGGTTGTGGATGATCAACCGTTTTCAACCCCAACTTATCTACCATAGTAGTTGAAACCATGTTCTCACATCTACCTCCATCGATAATCATATTGCATACCTTCCCTTTTGTTGTGCACCTAGTGTGGAATATGTTATGCCGCAACCACTTGTCATCCTCTGTAGTGGAGATGCTAAGCACCCTACGGGCTACTACACTTCCTCGACGTCCCCATCTAAATTAGAGCTCTCATCCTCAGATTCATCAAAGATCGGTGTCGTCTCCTCTTCTCCGGAAAAAGTCACCATATGGCGATTGGGACAATCAGCCTGCATATGAGCAAAGCCCTGACACTTTAAACATCGCACCGGTTGTCTTGATCTGGAACCAGATTCCACAGGTTTGGACGTGATCTGTGGTTTAGCTGCCACTGGCGCTACTGGTTTGCTCGATCTCGTGCCACTGCCACTTCCACAAAAATTGGTTGAATCTCTGCCCGACCAATAACTTACTGCTTTTCTTCCTTTCAACTGCTTCTCAACTTTAAGTGCAAGCCTGCACACATCCTCATAACAGAAATACTGTTGTAGTTGAACAACGTCAGAGATTTCTGAGCGAAGCGCCCCAAAATAGCAAGCGATGGTTTGTTCCTCTTCTTCCTCAACATCACAACGCATCCGTAGACGATCAAAATCATTAGTGAAGTCCTCCACAGATAGATCACCCTGCTTCCAGACATGGTATTCAATAAACGCATCTTGTGGATAGTGTGGTGGAAGAAATTTCTCCCACAATAGCTTTTTCATCTTTTCCCAAGATTGGATTTTAGCTTTTCTTTCCCTCACTCGTTGCCTCTTAACATGTTCCCACCAAATTGAAGCATGTTTCTTCAATTTAATAGCAACCAACTTGACCTTGTTGTTGTCACTGATGTTCTTGATATCGAAAACACGTTCTACCGTATTTAACCAATCAATGAACTCATTAGGTAGGGTCTTACCCTCAAATTCTGGAATCTCAATCCGCATGCCGATATCACGTGTTGGGTCAGCCCCATAGTACATGTTGTCGCGTTCCTTCTCACGAGCAAAAGGGTTATTGCCGTCATCATCGTCATGATTGGAAAGATCTGAATCCGAATTTGCGTCGATTGAGGTCTCCCATCACGCTAGTCGTCGCTGGAGGTCTCGAACCTGCTATCTCATATCTTCGTTCTCGATGTCGCGTAGATCACGTTGCCGTGCAGCCTCTTCGTTTTGGGGATCTCCATGTCCTCCACCACGAGCACAACCACGTCTACGTTCAACCATTGATAATCAACCTGGATCGTGATACCAAATGATGCAGAAACGTGTGAGAATGACTGAACTAGTAGATGAAAAGAACTCAACTAATTGAGAACTTCGGAGTATAAAACTCAACGTAAAAATATTATTCAAAAGCCTGTCTTTTGAGTTCAACAACGAGGCATTTATATAGGCAAATGAAAATCCTAAACTTATGAAAAATAAAACTAGAAGGAAAATAACCAAAAGGAAAATAACCAAAAAAAGAAACCCTAATTTGTAGAAGGAAAAAATAATTAATATTTTTCCATCTACTATATTTTTCTTTCTACTAATTCTACTAACTAGGAAATAAATAAAACTAAAAATATAACTCTTCCAATATTGTATCAAGCTGTATATAATTAATCGAATAAGTAAAAGGGAGTATAAAATTAGTAAGCATTGGTGTGTTAAAAATAGAAGCATAGGGGATAGGGTTCTGTCAAATGGTCGTGTGGTAGCATTCTGCTCCTTCCCTTTTTACGTTTGTCCTTTTTTCCATTTTGTTTGTTTGGTTGTCTTGATGTCACCTATATAACACCGATACGCCACCCTGTTGCCGTATCGCGTATCGGATACGTATCCGATACCGATACGCGACGGATACACCGTCGATACGTATCCTGGGCGTATCCGCGAGCTGGGCCGTATTGGGCCGGGAAACCTCAGATTCGATACGTATCCTTCGGCGTATCCGCGAGCTGGGCCGTATTGGGCCTTCATCCTCCTCTATCTGCAAAGATCTGAGGTTCTCCTCTTCGAAATCAACGTCCATCTCTGTCGAAGAACTTCGCAACTTTCAATTTACGAACTTCAATCCGATTTGGGAACAAAATCGACAGTTAATCGGATATGAAGAAGAAGAAGAAGAAAGGGGAGGCGCCGCTATTGCCTCAACTAGGGATTGAAGAAAATTGGAAATGGGAGAATGAATTGGGCAAGAAGTAGTCACGATGGAAAAGGAGTATATTTGGGGCTCATTTTTTGGGCCAATTTATTACTCCATTAACTTTGTCTAATTTTGTAACTATAAATAAATATTTTGATCAATATTATTGGTAATATGGATAAGTATAACCAAAAAATCGATGTGGTGTAATCGACCATAAAAGAAATTGACTTTAGCTTTTAATATTTTGTAATTTTATTATTTTTATTTGTATAATAACATTAGAATATCTATTTTGTAATTTATTATGCACTATTATTATTTATTAAAAAAATAGTTAAAACGTATCCGCGTATCGGGTTGTTTGGGAAAGAGCCGTATCCGCGTATCCGTATCCTTCGGATACTGATACGCGTATCCGTATCCGTGCCGCATAGGATGTCACGTGAATGTCTTACCCCCACCTTGGCTTGCATTTTCCCTTCTTTTAAAACACCTCTAATCATCAGATCATTTCCACCTTTTACACACTCTTCCTAGTTCCAATGAACCTTAACCTTTCTCCTATGGAGCAGGTGAAGGATAAGGAGCATGATGAGCAGCAGCAGGCCTTCAATTTCGGCCTAAATCCTCAAATTTTTTCTTGTTCGTCGTCTTCTTCTGCATCATGTCAAATTTTCTTCAATCCAAGTGAAGATCACATGGGGTTTTATCACCCCCAATTATACCAGCCCAAGGTACACAACACACCATTTAAAAAGCCATTTTGCCATTTTGAATTGTTCACGATTTATAGAACCATTTACTTTATTCCACTTTTAGTATGTAGACCACACATTCCACTAATTTTTCACCCTCATAATTCATTATAAAACTAATATTAAAAATGGATCCCACATTGCACTCACTTTCTCCCTTTACTTTCTTTATAAAGTTAAAACAATTTTTTAAAATTCGTGCCAAGTCAAAAGGGTTTTTTATATTGTGGATGGATGGAGTATTTCTTTTTCTTGTTTGTGTGTGTGTGTTTAAATTAGTATTGCATGATCTATATTGCAGCAAGTAGTACAAAAATCTAAGAAGTTTAATTGTTGAGTGAATAGTTTTTTCTTATAAGTCTTGATCCGAATTAGGATGGGTATTATGAGTATGATAGAGGATCATCATCATCAACATCTTATGATATCAAAAACAAGTTGGAAAATGGAGTAAAA
This sequence comes from Salvia splendens, assembly GCF_004379255.2. Taxonomy (NCBI): domain Eukaryota; kingdom Viridiplantae; phylum Streptophyta; class Magnoliopsida; order Lamiales; family Lamiaceae; genus Salvia; species Salvia splendens. Next base: position 29,193,622 of record NC_056040.1, read on the forward strand.
TGGATGGCTTGGAAGAACGATCGTGTAGCTGAAGCTGCGAGGATTGAAGTTAAGAAGGTGTTGCGTCCGTCTTCAGTCGAAACTGATCTGAGATCATCTTACAACTGTGACGTCACAATTAGGGTTTGCTCAGATTGCCACACAACCAAGACCCCTCTTTGGAGAAGTGGTCCCAAAGGTCCCAAGGTACTGTTTTTTTTATGGCATATAGTCTCATTTTTTAAAAAATGGAAAGTTTATCCCTCATACTTTACCCACTTTTTCTCCTTTCTTTCATACTTTACTTATTTTTTCTACTTTTCTCTTACTTTACTAATTACTCATTAAAACGCGTGTCGTCCAAAAATCGGACTATTTTGTGGATGGAGGAGTATATTAATGTAGGTAGTGATAACCTACAAACTGTATCTTTTCTACAAACACCAAAAATATGATCTGGACCATTAGATTTCAAGATTTGATGTCAACAGAAGATAAATAACATCAACACAAAAATGTCAACACAACGTCAATCAGTCGATAATGTTGGCGTTTTGTTGAAATTTTCTGTTGATGGTATTTGTCATTTATTGATATCAAATCTTGAAGTCTAACGGTGCATATCATAGTTTGGGATTTATATAATATATAGAGTTTGCAATTAATTACATTCCTATTAATATAATTGTATATGGTTTAATGTTAACAAAATGATTAAATACATTTTTGTGCAGTCTCTTTGCAATGCATGTGGGATTAGGCAAAGGAAGGCGAGGCGCGCCATGGCAGCGGCGGCGGCGGCCAACTGCGGAGGGGCACCAGAGGTCAAGGCGAAGGAGAAGACGGGAAAGCAACGGTGCAAAGTAGGTGGTGGTGGATCATCAACTAGTACTGCTACTGGGAAGAAGATGGATTTTGAGGATTTCTTGAGTCACAAATTGGCAATTCATAGAGTTTTCCCTCAAGATGAAAACGAAGCTGCGATCTTGCTCATGGCCCTATCTTCTGGCCTCGTTCATGCATGATGTTTAATCATCAAGTTAAATTATTATTCGCTTTTATTCTTGATTTAGATTCAGAGAGAGGTTTAGCTTTTTTTTTTTGTGATCAATCAGTTTGTAGAAGGTCCACCACTTAGATTTTCTGGTGCTTATCATTTTGTGATTTTAAATAAGAAGACATTGATATTTTTTAAATTGAATTTGTGTGGCAAACCGTTGGAATGATTTGGATTTACTCATGGATCAAATGTGGAACCAGCGTTTCGAACCGGTGGTTCAAATAAAATAAAATAAGAATTATTTATAAAAATTAATTTCTATATTTAAAAATTATTTTTACAAATAAATGAGAATACAAGAATTTCATAATAGTCCATATTTATTTGTTGGGCCTATGAATTATAAAAAATCATTTTTGGTTGTTTCTATTTTATAGAGACATTTTGAATGTTTTATGTTTCACTTTTAATATATGATAAAATATGTTGAAGTATTTTATATTATAACTATATGTTTAGATCATTCATTCATCTTTTTTCAATGTGGGATACAAAACTTTCTTTTGTCTTCTACTTTTCTTTATTTCTTATATTTATTACTCACTATATTTATCTTTATTTTTTCGTAATTCTTTTTCCAAGACAAATTTATAGATAATAATAACATCGACTAGAATAGTTTAATTAAATTTGAATATTGCATGTTGCTCATAATTTGTACTCCCTCCGTCTCACTCAAGATGTCCATATGCTTGAGTGGCATGAGATTATAGGAGTAGTTAAGTGGAATAAGTAGTGAGAAAAAGGTAATTGAATATTTTAATGAGGAGAGTGGAGAGAGTGGTTTATTTTCAAATACAGAAATTGGACATCTTGAGTGGGACCAACCAAAAAGGAAAGGTGGACATCTTGAATGGAACGGAGGGAGTATATTATAGAATGTGAACTTGTCCAAATAATTGGATTTAAATGTAGGTATGTTGCTTATTTTTCTCAATGTATTAATTAAAATGTGAAAAAAAAACTAATATAAATAGTATAAAAATAGACAATTAAAGAAAATATGATTTGTATAGCGGTACAATATAATTATATATTTATATATTAATATTAGACTGATAGCATAATTTTTATAATAACTATTGTTTTAATAGATGTGGTGCAAGTTATATAAATGAAATTATTATTTGAATATATTCTCAATAGATGAGAATAAACATGTATTGAGTAATAGATTTGTATATAGAAAAATAATTATTTGTATAATAGTTATTCATAGATTAACACAATTTGTATAATAGTTATTCTCTTAGTGTTTATAATAGTATTCATTATTTAACATATACATAAATTTACGATTTTGGTAAAGGCCAAATGTGATCCTAAACATATTGCATTTTTACGATTTTGGTCCTAAACATTAAGTTTTGAATTATTTAACATATACATAAATTTACGATTTTGGTAAGGGTCGTCTGTTTAGTCGTTTTTGACCCATTTAAGCATTTTAATTATGAATATTTTTTTAAATAAAAAATAATTATTCTTAAAATACTAAATTAAAAAACAAAAAAAAAACCTTTTCTCATTTGTTGTGCTTCCATGGAGTCACCACCAAAAAAAAACCTTTCCTTCATCGCCGCCACCACCGAAAACTGAACTCAAACTAGCAGAAGATCGAACCTATCAATTTCCATGGAGTCGCTCTCGCGACCACCACACAGAAAAAAGCACTCCAAGGCCTCCTCCTCTTCATTTTCGCGCAGCAACCCCTACGCCGACGTTGTGCTCTCCGGAGGCGACAGAGGCAAGTTCCAGCAAGTCGAGTACGCCGAGATTTTCTCTGGTTCTTCTTCTGTTCCGGTTCTCGATCTTTCCAGTTTGAGCCAACTGGGTGGTTGTTGGAGCTCTGAGCTCACCCAATCAATAGCGAGATACCATGACCTGCCGGTGCCCATTTACAAGTGTCTCGAGCCCGTTTACAGAACCGGGTCACAGCTCGACGAAGCGGAGCTCAGATTCAACACATTGAAATCCAAATTCATTGATATTTTCGGCCACGTCCCTGATATCTATGCCCGCTCTCCTGGTATTGTTTGCTCTACTTGGTTGGACATGAAAGTTGTTTTTTTCTTGCCTAGATTTTTCTATTTACTTTGCTTGTATCCTTCTTTATTTGTTTGGTCAATTCGATGAAGGCTTGGTGTTTGTGTGCAGGAAGGGTGGTGGCGTCGCCGGAGGGGGAGGAGTAGGGGTTGCGGTGAAGGAGAAGCGACAGGAAAGCAGAATAAGAAAGAGAGAAGGCTTTTTGTATTTAGTTTTTAAGTAAAAGTCAAAATTGGTTCAGAACATGTAGCCAGAATATGAATTTGATCAAAAACATTCACTTTTTGAAAATCAGATCCAAAACATTTGAAATCGTTATCGAAGTGATCCTAAACATTTGAAAACGTTGTTGAAGTGACGATTCCGTCAAAAACTAACTGTCAATGCCTAATTAATGATTTTTTTAACTAACTGTCAATGCCTAATTAGTTTTTTAAGAATAATAATTTTTTATTTTTCTAAAAAATTAAATTTCGTAATTAAAATTCTTAATTGGGTGGTCAAAATCGACTAATCTGCCGTTGATCGTTTATTTTTCAAGGTGCCGTTCGTTTTGGTCTGAGTCTGGCCCGATTTCAAATGTGTGGGACCGAATAATTCAAAACGTAATGTATATGACCAAAATCTTAAAAATGCAATATGTTTATGACCACATTTGGCCCTTACTGCATAAATTTATTCACATAAACGAATTGATAATGATAAATAAATAATTAATAATACTCCATGTAATAATATATTGTCCGTCATTTATAGTTCCATTTTGACTCGGCACGTGTTTTCAGAAATTGTTTGACTTTGAGAAGAAAAATGGGAAAATGAGTTAATGGAATATGGACCTTACTTTTATGTATTGATTTTATAATAAAATGTGATTGTAATAAGTTAGATGAATGGTGAGGTCCATTTACTTAAAATGGGAAAAGGTAAATGAGACTTTAAATCACGGATACCTTGAAATGGCATAATGAGACATTGTTTCACGGACGAAGGGAGTAATAATAGAAGATAGAGTACTAATATAGACAAAGAATGATGGAGATCTATCATTTAGTTATAAATAAATAACTTTTATCTCACACTGGAAGAAAGAGCAACACATCCAATAATCATCCAATACGCTCTCTTCCAACTCAAAGGCCAAAGTTCAACATTAAGTGTTAACATTATAAAAAGGGCAATTTTCCCTAAAAGTCACAAAATTTTACCATTTTCCAGTTTTTCCTGCGAACTAAAAAATTCCCATATAATATCTTGAACTATGCCGGGTTGCTAGAATTTCCCATTTAACCTGACCCTTGAGTTTTCTGTGGTTGAAATCTTGCGTACGTGGCAAGCCTGAAATTTGATCTGGGCACGCCGAGAATTCATTAACCCTAAAAGTCACAAACCTTTCCCATTTTCCGATTTTTTCCATGAACTTTTCCCATTCTCTCGTCGTGACTTCTTCTCACTCCCGTCACAATTTCTATCGTAATCCAATTATGATTTATCCCATTTCAAACGATCGATCTTTGGTCAATTTCGATTGACTGTACGATTTTTCGATGTGTTCGATTTCAGTCAATTTTATTGTTTGAATGTGTGATTTCGATTTCAATTTCATTTTTTTAGAATAATAACTTCGGTGGTAATCTCCTTGAGATTCAGCTCCCAAATCTTGACCAATTTAATGTATCGTTCAACAATTTAAACGGCTCGAATCCGAAAGGCCTAGTAGGGAAATCGAAGGTCATTTCTCGATACATCTCTTTGTGGAAGCACAAAAGCCTCTTAACAATGTGTGCCCTAAATCTCGGGCTATTTCCACCGGTGGAGCTGCGAGTGGCAGCATTAAAGGGAAGAAGAAGCTCTCTAGCAACGCCATTGTGAGAATTGCAATTGGATTTCTTCTAGGGCTGTTGTGATATCCCACTTTTATTTAAGAGTAAGCAATGCGCTAATCTTTGAATGTTTTTTTAGCAAGTAGTGCTTTGAACTACTATATCTTCCTGTTTAAATCCTTTTTGGGATTTATATTCACAACAAGATGCCAAATTATAGAAGGTAATTTGTGCATGCAAGTGTAACGTAAATGTATATTAAGGGTCCATTTACAAATGATAAAGCATTTTCATTACAAATGAGAAATGCACTTAGTGCATTAATATCCAGGTTGTAACAACCAATGCTCCAATTCTGGGAATGCTCCAGTAAAGTAAAAAGGTAAGTCAGTAAATACTTTTACCATGGGGTAAAAACTGTGAATAGTAAATAAATAGTGTGTGGAATAGTGATGAAGGTGTCTTTATATCTATGACCTGGCACTCTCCTCTTGTTTTATCACGTGTAAAATGAAGAGGTAGACTTAGATCAATTGCATGAGCATTACATAGTAGATTTTACATATCAGAGGTTTCTTTGCACGAACACAAATACAGTGTTCAAAGGTTACTCAATTTTGCAGACAATCCTCAATTTCAAAGTTCACTACAACACGACAAATAGAAGTTTTCAAAATCTTCATAGTGTATCCGAAGATTTCATGTCCGAAAGTTTTAGTATAAAAAGGGTGTTTGGCTTCCATCACTAATACACCAAAATGCACTCTCTTATACGCACTCAAAAATTTTAGCCATCAAGTTAGTAAGGTAGAAAGGAAGTTTTTGTGGCATTTTCAAGTTCATTCTCATGTTTCCCTATTTTCTCCCTTTAAAGTAAGTTTCTCTTCCGAAGCTATTACTTCAAAACATGCATCATCACGTAGCACTCTTAGACAAAATAAAATTTCGAAGATAGTCTGTGCCAAAACTAAAACCAAGCATGAATCTTTCAAGTTTCATTATATTGTTACTCTCTCTGCCAAAAATAAAACCAAAGCTATCCCCTTTTTCAACTTTCTAAATGAAAATCCAAGTAAAAGTTGTGTTTTTGTAACTTAAACCGAATAGAGAAAGAAACCTTACCTAATCGGCGAGTCAGACGGTGCGGTGGCTGGCCATGAAAAGCTCCGACGCGATGTGAAATTAAAGAGGAAGAGAGATAGAGTGAGAGAAGAGGAAAGTGACGCATTGAGATTGAAAGAGGGAGGCGTGAAAATGATGGAGTGGAATTGAGTAAGGTTTTCCTCCATTCTGACCCTTTTGGTGGTGTTCGGTTGCCTAGATAAAATAATACTTCCTCTGTCCCATAGTAGATGTCACACTTGGGAAATGACATATGATTTTATGAGATGTTATTTTGTGTGTTAAGTGATGAGAGAAAATATAATTTTATAATGGATGTGAGAGAGAACTTTTTCCAAAAGAAGAAATGCGACATCTTTTATATGACAAACTAAAAAGGAAAGTGTTGGCATCTATTATGGGACAGATGAAGTACCAAGATACAATCTAGGATTGAGTTGTGAGATTATTTTAGTTATAGGGGTTAGCTATGACTAATTATCCCATGATTATCCATTTAGGATTGAATCTCATGAACCAAACACACTACATATTGATATAGATTGGGATACGACCAAGGACCCGTTGGATATATTGATCCAAGAACCCCACGTATAAGGTTTGGCAGCGGACTCTCTTGATTGATAATCTGGTTTGATCCACTTCCAGAGCTTGGAAAACCTCGACCCGTTGGCTATATGATCAGCCAAGAACCTAGGTATGATTGAACGCCACAAGAACTTGCTCAGAGTATCTTGATAAGTTCCAAACAAGTGAAAAACTCTACAAAGAGAATTCAACTCACAAGACAAAGTCTATTTTCGTATTTGATCAATGGTGTCTCAAATGACATGCTTACAAGCCTATTTATAGGCTAGAATGGACTCTTGAAAGTCTCACATCATTAGTACAACTTAAGACACTTAAAAATGACTCATAATAAAAGAAAAGTAACTCCTAAACCTTTGGTGTAACTCTAGGATATCTAAAGTCACTTATTTAACATAAAATGTAACTAAAATAGACCCTTCATTTTGACTGCTCCAACTTGGACGGAAATGCATCATGTATCATCAATTTGGGCCTCCAAAATGTGATGTAGTGACTCCAAACTTCAAGTCTTGGGCTGCCCACAAACTTGAATAATATTCACCACTTGGCCCAATGTAGAATGGTCTTGTAATTGGGCTTTTATTTCAACAACTAAAAGCAACATGGACTCATTTATCTTCTTAGCTCTAGCTCTTGTAATTGGCCCACTTGGAATGATCAATGGATCCATCTTCTTGTCCTTGTAGATCAGCTTTGTTGTGTCTCCATCATTCACTTCTTCTTCAAGAGGATTCGTCCTCGAATCTAATTCACCAACATAAGGAGATAAATCAGAAACATTGAAAGTAGCACTTACATTAAACTCACCAGGTAAGTCTAGTTTGTAAGCATTATCATTGACTTTTGCAATCACTTGGAATGGTCCATCTCCTCTTGGCTGCAACTTGGACTTTCTTTTCGAAGGAAATCTCTCCTTTCTCATATGCAACCAAACCCAATCTCCCGGCTCAAAGATGACTTGTTTCCGACCCTTGTTGGCTTCCTTTGCATATTGTTCTGTCCTCTTTTCAATGTTGAGTCTTACCCTTTCATGCAATCTTTTCACCATTTCAGCCTTAGCTTTTCCATCAAGACTTGCACGTTTTTCAATAGGTATTGGAATCAAATCTAGTGGACTCAATGGATTAAAACCATACACAACTTCAAATGGACAAAAGTTAGTAGCAGAATGAACACTTCGATTATAAGCAAATTCAGCAAAAGGTAAGCATTCATCCCAACTTTTCAAGTTCTTTTTAACTAAAGTTCGTAGTAATTGAGACAAAGTCCTATTAACTACTTTAGTTTGTCCATCTGTTTGTGGATGACAAGTAGTAGAAAACAAGAGTTTAGTTCCCAACTTATTCCACAACACACGCCAAAAATGACTCACAAATTTAGCACCTCGATCACTCACAATTGATCTAGGAACACCATGCAAACGGACAATTTCTTTAAAGAACAATTCAGCAATATGAGATGCATCATCAGTTTTGTGACATGGAATAAAATGTGCCATTTTTGAAAACCTATCAACAACCACAAAAACTGAATCTCTACCTCTTTTTGTTCTTGGCAAACCAACGACAAAGTCCATTGAAATATCCTCCCAAGGTGCACTAGGAATTGGTAACGGTTTGTACAAACCATGTGGGTGTAATTTAGATTTGGCTTGCATGCAAGTTATGCATCTTTTACAAATTCTTTCAACATCCACATGCATTTTAGGCCAAAAGAAATGTTCATGCAAAACATCCATTGTCTTATGGACTCCAAAATGCCCCATTAAACCACCATCATGAGCTTCATGCACAAGCAATTCACGCATAGAACCTTTAGGAATGCACAATTTATTTTCTCTAAACAAATAGCCATCATGCCTATAGAACTTGTCAAATACAGCATGCTCATAAGCTAAATAGATAGAAGAAAAGTCCGGGTCATTATCATACATTTCCTTAATCAACTCAAAACCAAGCAACTTAGAACTCAAAGTATTGATCAAAAGGTACCTCCGAGACAATGCATCAGCCACAATGTTTTCTTTTCCCTTTTTGTATTTGATTACATAGGGAAATGATTCAATGAATTCCACTCACTTAACATGTCTCTTGCTAAGCTTACCTTGACCTTTCAAGTACTTGAGAGATTCATGATCCGTATGAATTACAAACTCTCTAGGCCACAAGTAAAGCTGCCATGTATCCAAAGCTCTAACCAAAGCATATAACCCCTTGTCATACGTTGGATAGTTCAATTGAGCTCCTTTCAACTTTTCACTAAAGTAAGCGATTGACTTTCCATCCTGCAACAAAATAACTCCTATGCCTACTCCAGATGCATCACATTCAAGCTCAAACATGTTATCAAAGTTAGGCAAAGAAAGAATTGGTGCAGTTGTAAGTTTTTCTTTAAGGCGATTAAAAGCATGCTCTTGTTTTTCTCCCCAATAAAAACAAACATCCTTTTTCACAATTTCATTCAAAGGTGCAGCAATTGTACTAAAATCCTTGACAAACCTCCTATAAAAACTTGCAAGACCATGAAAACTTCTAACTTGTGCTACATTTTGAGGAATTGGCCATTCTAAAATAGCTTTCACCTTCTCCCTTTTCATTTCAATCCTATTAGCACTTATAACAAAACCCAGAAAAATAACTTTATCTATGCAAAAAGAACATTTTTTGAGATTTGCATACAATGATTCTTTTCGTAAGGTTTCCAAAACTGCACGCACATGGTTAAGATGTTCATCCACATTTTTGCTATAGACATGAATATCATCAAAATAAACAACCACAAATTTTCCAATGAATTTTCTCAAAACATGGTGCATCAATCTCATGAAAGTACTTGGTGCATTAGTTAAATCAAAAGGCATTACTAACCACTCATATAGACCAAATTTTATTTTAAAGGTTGTTTTCCATTCGTCTCCTTCTCTAATACGAATTTGATGATAACCACTTTTCAAATCGATCTTACTAAACACAACAGATCCATGTAATTCATCAAGCATATCATCTAGCCTAGGAATAGGATAGCGATATTTTACCGTGGTTTTGTTGATTGCTCGGCAGTCGATGCACATCCTCCATGATCCATCTTTCTTAGAAACAACAATTACCGGAACAGCACATGGACTCATGCTCTCATGGATTTTTCCTTTGTCCAACAATTCTTGCACTTGCCTTTGAATTTCCTTAGTCTCTTCGGGATTGGCTCTATAGGCTGGTCGGTTTGGTAGAACTGCCCCGGGAACAAGGTCAATTTGGTGTTCAATACCTCTTAATGGAGGTAATCCACTTGATTCTTCCACTGGAAAAAATATCTTCGAATTCCTGTAAAATAGACACAAAAGTACTTGGCAAAGAAGTGGTTAATTCGTTAGTGGTAAACAAAGACTGTTTGTACACTAAGATGAAAACACTATCTTTTTCAACTATTGCACTCTTTATTTCTTTTGCTCCCACATAAAAATTCTTTTTTTCATTCGGACTCTTTTCACTTGACTCTTTTTCAATGCCCTCACCTTTTTTTCTCTCATTCTTACTTTTCTCTCGACTCTTTTTTTCACTCGACTCTTTTTCAATGCCCTCACTTTTTTTTCTCTCAACCTCACGAGCTCTCCTTGCTTGTGACAATTTCTGTTGGTCCTCTTGAACTTGTTGAGGTGTCAAAGAGACAAGCATAATAGACTTGTTGTTGTGCTCGAAGGTGTAGTGGTTGTGAAATCCATCATAAATCACCCTACGATCAAACTGCCATGGCCTCCCCAAAAGAATGTGACTTGCATGCATTGGCACAACATCACAAAGAACATCATCTTTATAATTGCCAATTGAAAATGAAATTAGAACTCGCTTAGTCACTCGAATTTCTCCACATTCATTAAGCCATTGTAACTTGTATGGATTAGGATGTTTTTCCGTTGTTAAGCTCAACTTTTCAACCATTTCAGAACTTGCAACATTTGCACAACTACCACCATCAATAATCATTATGCAAAGTTTACCTTGGACCAAACACCATGTGTGGAAGATGTTCTCCCTTTGTTGATCATCGTTTCTGTTTTGCATGTTTAGAGCCCTTCGAACCACCAAAAGTTCTCCATGTTCTGGTCCAATCTCCTCCAATTGCTTATCATCCTCCTCATCATCATCATCTTCACGTTCACTTTCAGATTCTATCTCTCCATTTGGCTTCAAAATCATCACCCTTTTGTTTGGACATTGAGATGCAATGTGTCCAACACCTTGACAATGATATCTCTATTTTGAGTAGAAGTAGAAGTAGAAATACCTTTACCCTTCTCAAATTCTTTGGACTTGGATGTCGACGCTTCATTTTGGGGTTTAGAAGATACCCCAAAATTGGATTTGGATGAAGTCCACTCTTTTGTCCTTGACGAATGAGAACTTGTTGAAAAATTCTTTTGGATTGTTCCTTTCTTCTTCAATTATCCCTCCACCTTCATGGCCATATGAACCATGTCCTCCAACTCCACATAGTGTTGAAGCTCCACAATGTTTGCAATCTCCCTATTCAGCCCACATATGAATCGAGCCACGGTTGCTTCTCTATCTTCTTCAACATTTGCCCTAATCATAGCAATCTACATCTCTTTATAGTACTCATCAACAGATATAGTACCTTGTTTCATAGATTGTAATTTTTGATACAATTCACGAAAATAATGAGAAGTTACAAATCTCTTACGCATTATGCCTTTCATTTCTTCCCAAGTCGAAACTGGTCTTCCTCCATATCTACTTGTACTAGTTGTCAATTGACCCCACCAAACTATAGCATAGTCAGTGAATTCAATAGCAGCAAGCCTAACCTTTTTCTCCTCGGAATAGTTGTGACATTCAAAGATGAGATCCACCTTTCTCTCCCACTCCAAATAAGCTTCGGGGTCACTCCTTCCTTGGAATGTTGGGATCTTCAGTTTGATGCTTCTCAAATCACCATCAACTTCATTTGTACGCCCTCTTCTACCGTTTCCATGCCTCTCATTTCGATGCCTATGTGAAGCATTATCTTCTCATCCACTCTCTTCTTCCTCGTTATTGTTTGCATTTGCTTGAAGTTCCAGCCTCTCCAAGCGCTCTGAAACACTTTCCAAAACACGTCCAAGCCTTCTAAAATGTTGTTGGATGGCTTGCAACGTAGGATCAATTTGATTTTCATCAGTAGAATCCATCCTCACAGTTCACTCGTGTATCACACAAAAATAAACCTCACAAAACACTCGTGTATATCACTCGTTGGCTTTTACCTCCCCTCAAATAATCTCACCACTCAAGCCTTTTACCACTCTCTCTCTTTTGCAAAGATAACACAAGTAAAAAACAAATCAAGAACAAACAAGAACTAATAACGACCAACCAAACTTCAGCCTTTGAATGAAGGATGAAAGGAAATGGTCAAGAAAATATGAGGTGAAATATGTATTTCGTTTTTTTTTTCTTTTTTTCAGTTTTTTTTTTCAAGAATATGAAAGATAAACAATGTAAGATAAAGCTAAGGATAGATCAATACCAGTTGGCTCGTGATACCAAATGATATAGATTGGGACACGACGAAGAACCCGTTGGATATATTGATCCAAGAACCCCACGTATAAGGTTTGGCAGCGGACTCCCTTGATTGATAATCTGGTTTGATCCACTTCCAGAGCTTGGAAACCTCGACCCGTTGGCTATATGATCAGCCAAGAACCTCGGTATGATTGAACGCCACAAGAACTTGCTCAAAGTATCTTGATAAGTTCCAAACAAGTGAAAAACTCTACAAAGAGAATTCAACTCACAAGACAAAGTCTATTTTCGTATTTGATCAATGGTGTCTCAAATGACATGCTTACAAGCCTATTTATAGGCTAGAATGGACTCTTGAAAGTCTCACATCATTAGTACAACTTAAGACACTTTAAAATGACTCATAATAAAAGAAAAGTAACTCCTAAACCTTTGGTGTAACTCTAGGATATCTAAAGTCACTTATTTAACATAAAATGTAACTAAAATAGACCCTTCATTTTGGCTGCTCCAACTTGGACGAAAATGCATCATGTATCATCAATTTGGGCCTCCAAAATGTGATATGTAGTGACTCCAAACTTCAAGTCTTGGGCTGCCCACAAACTTGAATAATATTCACCACTTGGCCCAATGTAGAATGATCTTGTAATTGGGTTTTTATTTCAACAACTAAAAGCAACATGGACTCATTTATCTTCTTAGCTCTAGCTCTTGTAATTGGCCCACTTGGAATGATCAATGGATCCATCTTCTTGTCCTTGTAGATCAGCTTGGTTGTGTCTCCATCACATATTTAATCCGGAATATAATATTGCAAACCGAACACCCTTTATGGAGTGGAATTGAGCACTGTTGAGATACTTAGTGTTCTGTAAAACGAGGACTATGAGTCTCACCAAAAAGGTTCGATGTAATAACATTTTTCTATATACATAATACTGACCCCCTTTTACAATCACATGGTTGTGCATGTACAATTTTTGTATAAAAAGGTTAAAGGGTAAAAAAATTCGGTTCAAATTCTGTGTTGCATTCGTATTTAATTTCCGATCAGAATTCAATGTTTATATTTACAATAAAAATAACTTTATTTATATTATAATTAATCATTAAAAATTTTATTTGAAGTTCATATAATCGAACTAAATGCTAAAACCGGTCATTGGGTATAACAAAACTTTGTTTAATAGAATGAAATTAAATTAAAATACAAATAACTAGAATAAAAAATATATAAAAAAATACTTTATTCGTCTTCAATCAATCAATAGTCTCATTTTTTTCTCTGTTGATATATTTACAAAATTAGTCCATTTTCACTTTTGGCAAGTTTTGTCGAGGTGGACCATATTCTCCAATTTCATTTTAGGGGGACGGGGAAGTATATCATTTCCCAATACGATTAGTGATAATTCTCAATATTTCTCTTTTAAAGGTGGAATTTGTGGAGAACTTATTTCACATGAATATCCATGATTTTACATATTACTACATCCATATCTGAAAAATAGAAACATTTGAAATGACACGAGTTTTAATGCATAATTGGTAAAGTAAAAGAAAAGAATCCGAAAATAAGAGAAAAATAGGTAAAGTAAGAGAGATAAAGAGAAAAAGTAATTGAAATAGTGTTAGTGGATTGTGAGGTCCACTTCCTAAAGTTGAAAGTTTCTATTTTTAAGAAACGAACCAAAATGAAAATTGTATTTTTTTTAAGAGACGGAGATAGTATATTTATAATTCTTATCTACATCCAATTTTGATCAAATTTAATTTGGCCTGTGAAATCTAGTACCCGTTGACACCCGATCCCAGTCAAATTTCGAGTACCTGATCCCACAGAGTATTAGGTAAGTAAAAACTAATGAATCTATACAAAAGAATATGAATCGGACCTAATATTTTTCATACAAGGTGATCAAATGGCAGTCACTCATCCTCGTGAACATTCAATTCAGAAAGCTGAAGGATCATTCATTTAAACCACTAGCGAAAGCTACATGATCGCCATCTCTCACCACTTCGTAATCACCAATCTCAGATCCTTCTTTGCTCAACACTCTTACAAAGGCTGAACCATATATCTTCACACCAATCTCCTTCAATTCCTCCAAGCTACGAGGGCGCACCACGAGCTTCCCCGCAACATCACCTTTCTCAGGGCAGGTTACCGTCACCCGAGCAGGCGCCGGCCAAAGAAAGGACTCGTCCCCTGTCTGTGTTGTTGCCGTCATGATCCCAAATAAAAACTTCCCAACAATGGAGTTGAGAAGAGGAAGACGATGAATAGTAAAAGCCATTAAACTTAAATAAATAAAATAATAAAAGCAGAAAAAGTACTGCCCTATTCCGAATTTAAACGGCACTAACTTACAAATAACTTAAATGAAAAAAATAATAAAAGTAGAAAAAGTACTGCTCTATTCCATATTTGACGGCAGGTGTTAGGTTTCATGGCAGATATATTAATTAAAAAATTAAAAGAATTTGTCTTTATCTAGTCCTACCCCATTCACAGTTTTCCAAACGGCGGAACAAAAAAAACGAAACTTCTCCCACAAATTCCAAAAGAGAATTACTTGTCTTCTTCGCAACTTTAATTGGTAGAGTAAGGTCAGTTCTTCCTTTTCTTTTGTCATAGTTTACACAATCACAATGTATTAGATACTTTAGATTCATAGCTTTTATTTACATAGTATTTTGTGATTTATTGAACTAATTTGCTAAATTGCTAATACAGAAGATGGAACGTTACTTTAAAAAACTGCAAAGTGGTGATTCTTCATCTTCTTCAAGTGCTAGAATTGTTGAATCAGTAGAAAATCAGTCTGCAATAGAAGTTGAATTGGATTGGAATGATATTGATGTTGATCCAGGAAAACGAAAGTCAATAGAGGCTTTTGATGTTGCTATTCGGGATAGAGTACGGAGAGAGTATTTGGATAAAGGTCCTTGCCAACCAATTGGGAATACATATCCGAAAAAGAAATATGGTATTCAAGAAAGAAGTTTTCAAGATGCTTGGTTTACTAAATTTCCATGGTTAGATTATAGTGGATCAAAAAATGCAGCCTTTTGCTTTTGGTGCTATCTTTTCAAGCAATCAGATAAAGGAGGTCGATATGCAGAAGATGCTTTTACAAAGACAGGCTTTAACAATTGGAAAAATACACTAGAAAAATTCAATCAACATGTTGGGGCTGCAAATAGTTGTCACAATAATGCTCGAATTCAGTTTGAAGCTTTTCAAGATCAAAGGCACAGTGTGGCAAATGTATTTCGAGCAAATACTCGTAAGGCAGAAGTTGCATATCGTGTTCGGTTGACTGCTTCATTGGATGTGACTCGTTTTCTTTTAAAACAGGGTTTGCCTTTTCGTGGACACGATGAATCAAGTAGTTCAAATCTAGGTAATTTTCTTGAGTTGCTTCAATGGCTTGGTCAACATAATGTCGATGTTTTCAAAGTGTTGGGTACAAATGCTCCCAATAATAATCAGGTGACTTGTCCATGAATTCAAAAGGAATTAGCAAATGTCTGTGCTTCAGAAGTCTCACTTGTCATAGTCAAAGATATTGGGGATAGAGTTTTCACTATCTTGGTTGATGAAGCTCGAGATGTTTTATTGAAGGAACAAATGGGTGTTGTTTTAAGATACTTGAATAGTGAAGGATATGTGATTGAGCGATTTCTTGGGATTGTACATGTAACTCATACTTGTTCTCGTTCTTTGAAAAATGCTATTGATGCTTTATTATCGAAGTATAATTTATCTCTATCCAGAGTGAGAGGTCAAGGAAACGATGGAGCTTCAAATATGCGAGGTGAGTTCAATGGATTGAAATCTCTAACATTGCAAGAAAATCCTTCTGCCATGTACATCCATTGTTTCTCTCGCCAACTCCAATTAATAATTGTTGCTATTACTAAGGGTGTTAGAGTTGTGAAGGATTCTTTTAACTATATCTCTATGATTGTGAATATGGTTAGGGCATCTTGTAAGAGAAAGGATCAACTTAGGAAGTTGCAACATGAAAGATTAGTTGCACAACTTGATGAAGAAGTGACTAGTGGAAGAGGTCAAAATCAAGAAACTACTTTGGTAAGACCAGGAGACACTCGTTGGGGCTCACATTACTCTACATTGCTTCGTTTATGCTCTATGTGGCCTGTGGTTGAGAAAGTGTTGGAAATTGTTAGAGATGATGCCACTATCCTTGATAATAGAAGTACTACTGAAGGCTTTATCGAAAGGATGGATAATTATGAGTTTGTTTTTACTTTGCACTTGATGAAACACTTACTAGGAACTACAAATGAATTGTCTCATGCCCTACAACGGAAAGATCAAAACATTGTACAAGCTATATCATTGATCCAAAGTGTGAAATATTAATTGCAGAGTTTTAGGGAAGATGGATGGGAAGCCATGTTAGACCAAACAAATAGATTTTGTGAGTTGCACAATATTTCACAAGTTAATATGGAGGACATTATACCACGCCCTAGTCGAAAAAAGCATGGAGCAGAGTTGATCACAAACTTACATCATTATCGGGTAGAGATTTTTTATCAGGTAATCTAATATTGTTATTCATATTTTTATCGATATATTTACTTGTCATTAACTTATTGTGGCTGCAATGTTAAGGTGGTTGATTTAATTATACAAGAGATGAATAATCGGTTTTCTGAAGCTAGCACCGACTTGCTAAAATGCATAGCGTGTCTTGATCCAAGAAATTATTTCTCTGAATTCAATGAGCATCAAGTCATTCATATTGCTACTTTATATCCCGAGGACTTCTCTGCGAGCGAATGTTTACATCTTCCACGGCAAGTTAGTAATTTTATTGCTAATGTGCGGTGTGATCCTCAATTTGTTGCGCTTAGTGATTTGAGAAGTTTTGCTATGAAAATGGTCAAAACTAAGAAGCATTTAGTTTTTCCATTGGTCTATCGGATTATTGAGTTGGCCTTGGTTTTACCTGTTGCTACTGCTTCTGTTGAGATAGCATTTTCTGCAATGAAGACTATCAAGACTGATTTACGAAATCGAATGGGAGACGAGTGGATGAATGACAGTCCAGTTGTGTACATTGAGAAGGATATTTTTTCAACGATTGATAACGAGCCGATCCTGCAGCATTTTCAATCGACGAAAACACGTAGAATTCAGTTGCCGCCGCTTTAGCAAACTGTATTATTCTTTTTGTCAAACTTGTTTTGGATTAATTTTATGTATTAGATATTTATTTATTTTTAGAATTTTTATTATTTTTTTTTTATAATATATATATATATATATATATATATATAGGATTGTGATCAAGATAGAACCATTCTTAAACGTAGAACCATTCTTAAACGTAGAACAAATGCCAAACGGAGGTCGTTAGATCTTTTAATCCAATGGTGTTGATTTGCACAACAACTTCCCATTACAACCAAAACTATTATTAATGGGTGAATGCAGATAAGTGAAAAAATAAAGCATGCATGGACTCTTCTTCGTTTCATTCATTCTTCCATCAACATGTGAGTTTTTTCACATGTTGAGTCCGGAATGTCGTGAAAACATAGTCTAATATGTATGATTTTTAATCTTGACCGTCATTTTTTCCTCATCCAATGAATAAAATATGTAGAGTTCTAGGTTCTACACTTAGGAATGGTTCTATCTTTAACGCAACCCTATATATATATATATATATATATATATATATATATATATATATATATATATGGGAGCGTTATTCTCCTATTCATCCCTTAGATCCTTTATTCTTCTAATATGAGCCGTTAGATCTCATTCATCAACGGTCCAGATGATCTGCATTATTACACTGTAATGGTTCATTATTAGTCGGTGTGCATTATTCAATTGAATATCTGCATTATTACACTATAATGGTGCATTATTAGTCGGTGTGCATTATTCAACTGAAAATCTGCATAATTATTAAATGAAACGTGTCACCAATCTAACCGTCGGATGACAAAATCGTGGGGCTGAGAATAAAAAGAACAAAGAACAAAAGATACAAAAAGGAAATGAATACATCTATATATATATATATATAATGTGTGTGTCCCCTGCCAAGATTTTTTAGTGAAGCTCCTGCCAAAATTTATTCATGCGTCCGCCACTGTCCATGCCTACAAGAAATGTCTCTATTAACAAGAAATGAATGGAGTAATTTTATAATAAAATGTTACTGAGAATGAGTCAGTGAAATATAATAAACTTGTGAGACAGAGAGTAGCAATTTAATTTTGACCAAAACAGAGGTACTAAAACAATCAACAATATGCACCGTTTAATAAAAAAATAAACAATATCAAAGCAGTCAATTCTAGATATTATGACATAACAAGAATCCTAAAATTGGAAGAATATCCATTAATTTTACAGTAACATAAAATTATTGATTAAAGAAAAAATTACAAACTAGTAGTAAAACTAAAAATAAACAGAAATGTAATCACATCATATCACGATTTAAAACATAAGAAAAGCAATAGAAGAAAAACATGCAGAGTGATAAACCTATAGCGGCGATCATAAGGAGAGAGAACGAAAGAGCGAAGCTTGATTCCGTGATTGCTTCGAGCACCGAGAGCGAGAAGAAGTGAGACTATAATTGTTGCCTTGGGATACCTCGTCAATGCTCTCCATTGTTATGAATCCGAAGAAGTATATAATTTTGCAATTATATTAGTACACAAAATGATTGGGAAGAATCTATACATATTAGCCAAATTAACAAATATTATCTCAACTCACAAAAAACTTAAATTGATTGGGAAAATTCTAGACATATTAGCCAAATTAAAAAAAATATTATCTCAACTCAATTTGTAAGTTCGTTCCGATAAATGTCTTAAATATTTTCAAATCCTAAAAAATTGTTGTAT
The DNA here is from genome assembly GCF_004379255.2 of Salvia splendens. Taxonomy (NCBI): domain Eukaryota; kingdom Viridiplantae; phylum Streptophyta; class Magnoliopsida; order Lamiales; family Lamiaceae; genus Salvia; species Salvia splendens. The sequence continues at coordinate 29,212,686 of NC_056040.1, forward strand.
CAAATCAAATCATATTTTGTTTTCTTTCTTTTTCATTCTCTTACGGTCATGACTAACGAGAGCATCCACATCCGTGCTCTTGCCAACGAGCACGAATGTAGGCCCAGTCCCACTTTTACTCCCTGCTCTTAGGCAAGAGCACAACACCCACATTTGTGCTCTTCCGCAAGGACAAACTCAAGGGTCCCACCATTCTATTATTCAATTTAAATAAAAACATTTCCACAAAATTAAAATGCATTAAAAATACCTGGAATAATATTACAAATTACAAAAAAAATAAAAATTACATAATTAAAATACTAAAAATTAAAAATTACATAATTAAAATCCTAAAAATTAAAAATTACATAATTAAACAACTAAAAATTAAAAATTACCCCCTGGATGACTATTCATCCGGCTCTACCCCCAATGTTCTTTGGAGACCCCGTATCATCGCCACATGCGATCGAAGTTGCTCAGGAGTCATAGTTGACCTATCGGCCAAATTGAGTTGGGTCAAAATCCCCCACAGCGAGTTGGTGGGGGGTTGAGGTGGCACATAGGGAGCGGGAGCGGGTTCGGGAGCCGGTAGCCACCCGGAACTTGCGATCCTTGGGTTTGAGGAGGGGCCGAATATTCCATTTCCGGACTAGGAAATGGTTGTAAACCGAACCAATTGGGGTTCCAACCGTGGGAGCCGGAGAGGTGATCGCCGGAGCCGGACATTTTTTTTGTTGTGAGTGTAAGAAAGATTGAGAATTGTAATAATAGAAATGAGAGAATTTAGATGAGAATTGTGTAGTGTGGTGTGAATTTTGGAAGTGGGTATTTATAGATGAAAATGTGTATTTTTGGAGAAAAAATTTGAAAAATAAATTAAAAGTGTGTAGAAAACGGATATAATTTTTTGGGAAGTGGGAAAATATTTTTTTTTATTTTTAATCAGATTTTTTAATTAAAATCCGATTTTTTTTAAAAATCAAATTAACAACGACATTGTCGTTATACTCGAGGTCGTTGCCGACTACTGGCTATGGATTTGGCATGCATATTTCGGGGTCCTGGGATCGAACAACGACGTCAACGTGCTCAACCAATCCGACCTCTTCACCGAAGTTTTGAATGGTAAAGCGTCGGCCATCAACTTCATCGCTAACAACTGGCATTATAAAATGGGGTACTATCTTGCCGACGGCATCTATCCAAACTGGCCAACCTTCGTGAAGACGCTCAACAGGCCGGTGAACGAAAAACATGTTCTTTTTTAGCAGAAGCAAGAGGCTACTTGCAAGGATGTGGAGAGAGCGTTCGGGGTTCTCCAAGCTCGCTTCAACATTATCAAAGCTCCGGCTCGTACGTGGTTTATGGAGAATATGGTCGACATCATGTATACTTGCATAATCTTGCACAACTAATCTTGTCGCCGACGAAGGACCTGAGGCGGGAAATTGGTTCGACCCTGAAACCCCGGGAAGCTATACCGCAAGTAATCCGCCTCGCAGTGGAGTGCATCCGTCTATGCAAGATCGGTTGTCTATTCGGGCAAGGACACGTGATTGTACTGCCCACGCCCAACTCCAAGATGATCTAATGGAGCACATTTGGGCAAACTTTGGCAACCAGTAGAGTGCACCGAAGAAATTAAATTATGTATTTTTTATATTTTTTTAGGATTTTAATTATGTGTTTTTTAAATTTTTTAGAATTTGAAGTTGTAATTTTATTTTATTTTGTTTAATGAATTGTGTTTTTATTAATTGAATTTGTTGGAAATAAAAATAAAAAATGAAATTGAATGAATAGTTAAGAGATGAGATTATTAAGAGACGGATAAGAGATGGAGGGTTGCAGGTGATGTCTCTTAGTTCAGAGATGGAGTGAAAAGTAAAGTGGGGCCCATGAATAGTTAAGAGATGAGACGATTAAGAGACGGATAAAAGATCGCGTTGCAGATGGCCTTAATATAAATATAAATGGGTCGTTGATGGAGTAGTATCTTTATTCTTTAGAGCATGCACAACGGTGAGCAAGACGGCGTCCGTCCGTCTGTGCCAGCGGCACGGAGACACTGTCCGCCGCTGCGCTCGCGCCGCTGGCACGGCGCTGCTCGATGCATCGAGCACGTCCGTGCCAGCGAGCAGGTGACGTGGCAGCCAATTTTGAATTTTTTTTTAAAAAAAATCAGTTTTCAATTAAAAAAACCGATTAAAAATAAAAAAAAAATATTTTCCCACTTCCCAAAAAATATATATTTGTTTTCTACCCACTTTTAATTTTTTTTCATTTTTTCCCCAAAAATACACATTTTCATCTATAAATACTCCCACTTTCACACCCAAAAATTCACACCACACTACACAATTCTCATCTACATTCTCTCATTTCCATTCTCATCTACATTCTCTCATCTCCACTCTCAATCTTTCTTCCACTCCTACAACATAACAATGTCCGGCCACGGCGATCACCCCCCGGGCTCCCACGGTTTGAGCCCCGATTGGTTCGGTTCACAACCGTTACCTAGTCCGGAAACGGAATATTCGACACCTCCTCAAACCCATAGTTCGGGAGTTCCGGGTGGCTACCGGCCTTACCCGATCGACGACCAAGATGCCCTCGAAGGGCAATACGGGTGGACACCCGATCCTAGAGCGAGGTCGAGCGGCCCCTCCCAAACTCCGACTCCTCCTATTCGCGGTGTCCACACACCGTATACTCCGGCAGAGATGGAGCAATTGTTCAAGGCGTTCTTGTCAATCTCCGAAGATCCGGAGGTTGGCACGAACCAATCCGGCGATCATTATTGGTGTCGCATCTGTCGCCGGTACAATGAAAATCGGTCGGCGGGAACAATCGAGCGCAACGAGAGTATGGTGCGCAACACCATATACAGAGCCAACGAAGAAATCCAAAAGTTCCAGGGGTATTACCTCCAGGAAGAGCGGTCGGAGCGAGGTCGACATCATCAGTTCGCCTTGTCGACCTACCAATCCATGAACTACAAGCCGTTCAAGTACCTCAACATTTGGCAGGAGACGTGGTGGCATCCGAAGTATAGGGGAGGCGTAACATCCTCCTCTAGCGGCTCCTCCAAACGGTCAAGGTCGGTATCCCTATCCGACGCCGGCTCCGAAGACGTGGCTAGCCAACTTGTCGGAGCTAACTTAGGTAGCCCCGACGCCTACCGCAAGGAAGGAAGAAGGCGGCGGCCAACCGCCGTCGCGCCGCGACTCCATCCGGCGATGCTCCCGAACCCGCTGCCGTTCCCGTTCCCGTTCCCTATGCGCCACCTCCACCCCCACCAACTTGTTGTGGGTGATTTTTGCCCAACTCAATATGGCCGATGATAGGTCAACTATGACCCCCGCGCAACTTCGATCGCATGAGGCCATGATATTGGGTCTCCAAAAACAATCAGGGGTAGTGCCGCCGGATGAATAGTCTTCCACGGGGGTATTTTTAGCCTTTAATTATGTAATTTTTAATTTTTAGGAGTTTAATTATGTAATTTTTAATTTGTAGGAGTTTAAGTATGTAATTTTTAATTTTTAGGATTTTAATTATGTAATTTTTATTTTTTAGGATTTTAATTATGTAATTTTTATTTTATTTGTAATTTGTAATATTATTTCAGTTTTTTTTTAATGAATTTTAATATTATGAAAATGTTTTTATTTAAATTGAATAATAGAATGGTGGGACCCTTGTGCTCGTCCTTGCGGAAGAGTACGACTGTGGGTGCTGTGCTCTTGCGTAAGAGCAGGCAGAAAAAGTGGGGTTGGGCCCACAACCGTATTCGTTGGCAAGAGCAGGGTCGTGGATGCTTTTAGTAGTGTCCCCTACCTACCCTTCTCTTCCTGGCGGCCATTGACCCCAACTGTTGATTAGCCATCTCACACTCCCTTAAATCTCCTCAATAATCTCTCACCTTTCTTAATTCCACACCAATGGCTTCCCATCAAGAATCCTCTGCCCTCCTATCCACCGCCGGCCCCAGGAAAACCGCCGCTTCAACACTCGTATTCATCTCCCTCGCCATCACCACCGCCGTCGCTCTCTCCGCCGCCGCGGCATTCTCCTTCCTTTTCTTCTCTTCCTCTTCATCTCCCAGCCCCCATTCCACCGAGGCCCTCTCCTCCCGGCCCCTCTCCAAGCTCAAACACCCCGTCGTCCTAATCATCTCCTCCGACGGCTTCCGCTTCGGCTACCAATTCAAAACCGATCTCCCCAACATCAATCGCCTCATCCGCAACGGCACCGCAGCCGAGCTCGGCCTAATTCCGGTCTTCCCAACCCTAACTTTCCCCAATCACTACTCCATCGTCACCGGATTGTACCCTCCCTACCACGGCATCATCAACAATTATTTCACCGATCCAATCGACGGCCAGGTTTTCAATATGGGCAGCCACGAGCCGAAGTGGTGGCTGGGCGAGCCCCTCTGGGAGACCGTCTCGAATCACGGATTGAAAGCCTCCACCTATTTCTGGCCCGGCTCTGAGGTACACAAGGGGTCTTGGAATTGCCCTAGCAATTACTGTATGCCTTACAATGAATCTGTTCCATTTGAAGAAAGAGTTGATACAGTTCTTAGCTACTTCGATTTGCCTAGTGATCAAATTCCCTCGTTTATGACCTTGTATTTCGAGGATCCTGATCATCAGGGCCACCAGTACGGCCCTGATGATGTCCGGATTACTAATGCTGTTGTTGAGATTGATGCATTGATGGGGAGATTGATTCGTGGAATGGAGGAAAGAGGAGTTTTTCAGGATGTGAATATAATCTTGCTAGGTGATCATGGTATGGCTGGCACTTGTGACAAAAGAGTCATAGCTTTAGATGATCTTGCTGAATGGGTTAAAATCCCGAAAGAATGGGTGCAGTCTTACACTCCGCTGCTGTCAATCCGCCCGCCTCCTGGCTACTCCACGAGCGATATTGTTGCTAAAATGAACGAGGGGTTGGAGTCGGGTAGAGTGGGGAATGGTGAGTTCTTGAGAGTTTATCTCAAGGAGGACTTGCCTAGTAGGCTGCATTACTCGGATAGTTATAGGATTCCGCCTATAGTGGGATTGGTCGGGGAGGGGTTCACGGTGAAGCAGACGAGATCAAGTGGGCAGGAATGTGGTGGAGCTCACGGATACGACAATGCATTCTTCTCGATGAGGACTATATTCATTGCTCATGGGCCGCGATTTGCGAGGGGGAGGAAAGTGCCATCTTTTGAGAATGTGCAGATATATAACATGGTTACTAGAATCTTGAAAATTGATGGAGCCTCCAATAATGGTTCAGTGTCATTTGCAGACGCTGTTGTTTTGCCTACTCACTCAAATTTGGAGTGATGACTGCAATTAACAACACTGGTATTTGCAAGTTCATGTAGTCATCAAGTCTTTGTTGTATGATTAAGTGAATAATGGTGTTGGTTTTTATCATTTTTATGTGCTTCTTCTGCACTGTCTCTTGAATATTCGACTGATCCTTGTGGCCGTTTTTCATTAGAGGTTAGCTGCAAAGCTAGTTTATTCCATCATGTACTGATTTGATGGAAATTAGTGTTTCTTAGAGCATCTCCAGTGGGCGGACATCCCACTAGGACATCCACTAGAACATACCAAAAACACCTCCTGCCACGTCACTAGGACTTCCCATCCCACTGCCACGTCACTAGGACATCCTCTCCTATGTCCGCCCTTCCCATTGCCCTTCCCACTAGGACATCCCGCAATAAAAAAAATCATACATTTACAAATAAAACAATTTACATTTACGGAAATAAAATTTGACGTCAACCCCTCCGAGTTCAAACCTCATACATTATTCGAAAAAATTACGGGAAAAATTAACAACTTCATCGGAAAAATTAACAACTTCATCGGAAAAAACATACATGATTCGAAAAAAAAAAATTGCATACTAATAAAAAAAACCTCATACATTATCACGTCAACCCCTCCGAGTCCAAACCTCTTCGATGATATCCTGCTGAAGTCGAACATGGGCATCTGTTTGCCGCATGTCGGCAAATGCACGCAGCCGCGCGACCTCTCCATGAGGTACCCCCATATTCACATTCGCGGTGGCCACGCCGTGACTTGGACCTGCACCCGTATCAACAGCGACCTCCAACTCATTCTCGCTATCACTTTCACTAGACATTCTAGATATACTTGAAATTAGAGATGTAGAGAGACTAACTTGTTAACACAAGTGGTGCGAATGAAATAAAATTCGACGAGCTGTATATATAGAGTTTTAAAAAAAATTTTAAAAACGGGACGTCCGACTGGACGCCACAATGGCGGACGTCCGCCCGCCCGTCGCGCCGACGTCCGAGGACACCCGACGTCCTCACGGAACGTCCGTATCCGACCCTAAACGCCACAATGGCGGACGTCCCGGTCGCCCGTCGCAATGTCCGACCGGACGTCCGCCATTGGAGATGCTCTTAGTTGTGCATTAACTTCTCTTTTCCAATACTAATTAAGTTGAAGTGCCAATATAATAAGCCTTGTGATTTTAGTGGATAACGAGTACCTAATATGGATGGAACTATAGAGTGGACTAGCAAAATTTAAATATACTAATGTCAACTTTTTATTATAAAAAATGTCAAATAGGATTAAAACACGAAGTTCACTATAAGAGCGTTTTAATTTATAATATGGATTTGAAAACACCAAGTTAAACCAAAGCGCTATTATAATGAGGAATTAGGATTTAGTTCACTACAAAGACGTTTAGTTTATAACACTGTTTTAAAAACACAGAATGAACCAAAACGTAATTATAGTGAATTTGGTATTTTCAAAATCCATTCAATCCCATCTTTCTATATTTTGATTAAATGGTTGAGATTTGTCTTTAGTTATGCATTAAGAATTAGTTATGCATTGATTTATCTCATTATATGGATATATATTGGGTCCTACTAAAATATTACCACTATCTTAATGGATAAAGACAATTCTCTCTCCATTGAATACAATAAATATTTTTTTCTTAATATTTGAGCAAAAAGAAACGCCTCAACTATGGTGCTATAGTGGAATGAGGAAGTAGTTGATATTACCAAAAATGTACTAGTTAACATTTTAAGCATCCCTATATATAGCTATATAATCATATGATAACTTACATCAATAATAATAACTAAGGTCATCCGCAACGCTGTCTCTTATCCGTCTCTTAACCGTCTTATCTCTTCACTATTTATGGGCTCACTGTACTTTTCATCTCATCTCTTAACTAAGAGACAACACCTGCAACCCTCCATCTCTTAACCATCTCATCCCTTAACTATTCATTCAATTTCATTTAAATTTTTATTTCCAACAAATTCAATTAATAAAAACACACTTCATTAAATAAAATAAAATTACAATTTAAAATCCTAAAAAAATAAAAAAGTGGAAAAAGAATAAAAACACATAATAAAAAAGTGGAAAAAAAATTAAAATACATAATTTAAAAAAAAAATTATATAAATTATAAAAACTACTTCCGCCGGCGAATCATCCCCCGAAGGCGGTGGCGGTGCAATCAAGCCACCTGTAGGCGGAATATCAATTTGTCTTGCCATATACTCAATTCCGGCAAGATGAGCTTGATATTGGGGAGGCGTCATGCGGGAAGTGTCAGCCATCGTGGCGGTCAAATACATGGACAATAGGGTGTTCGAGCTCGAGACCGAGCCCGCATGGCTTGATTCACCTCGGCCCTTCCTCTCTCTAGCTGCCTTCGCCGCCTTGGTCGACGGCGCCCACTGGAGGAGCCCCCTGCATCGGTGGCCGTGCCCTCAACCTCCTGTGACCCATTGCCTGACCCGCCCTCACTAGACGAGTATTGGCCACTCGCCGTGTGTTTCGTGCGTTTCGAGCTCGAGCCCGTGCTGGACTGGACACCGCCAGCCCACCTTTCAACGTCTTTGACCGCCTCCCAAACATCAACATGTTTGAATTCTTTGCTGTTGTCGTCAAAAAAGACTCGCAAAGCCACTCTCAGAATGTCGGCTCCACTGACTCCGCTTTGGTAATTCGCCGCTTCATTCTTGTAGATTCCGCAAAATTTTTTGACATCTCTGTCGACTCGGTCAAAATGATTGCGGTGCATCTTCATGGTGCGGCGGCGTGAGCCCTTTGGCTTGTTCTCGTTGTAGGCATCGGTGACCTTTTCCCTAAAACACTTGCGGGTTTGTTGATTCCCGACGATGAGATCGTACGAGACGCTGACCCAAGCGTTGAATAGAGTCATCGTGTCTTTGCGGCTGAATGGATGACGACCTACATCCTCTCCTCCTCGATCTCCTCCTCCTCTTCCTCCACGACGTCGAATGCGCGACCCCCGGAGCTTCCACCGCCTCGTCCTCTTTCCGGAGTGGGTTCAGCCGGAAAATCCTACCTAATTTGGGATAATCCCTGCGATTGACCATACCTCAGGACGAGGGACGAGAGTATGCATCCACGTCAAAATAGGGTGGTTGGTACGCTGCCTGCGTCGACAAACCGGAACCGGAAGCACCCAAGACATTGTACATGCCCCACAGTCGCCAAACGTGTTCAAGTCATAGCCGCCAGAGTTTCCGTCGCCGGACATTTTGAGATTAAAATTGGAGAGGTGACATGAAAATTTGAGAGGAAAGATAATGATTTGAGAAGAATAGATGTGTGTTTGTGTGTATAATGAGAATGAAAGAGAAGTATTTATTTTTAAATTTTTTTTATTAAAATCAAATTTTAAAAAAAAATAGTTTATTGCGTCAGCATGACGACGCCCACTCGCAAGCCGGCGCGTGACGAGCTGTTTCGTGAACCCACCCTCCGGGACGAGACAGGGGACGAGACCGGGACGAGACGAAGGGCTGCATCGGCGTCTTGCTGCCGTCTCGTCTCGAAAGAGACGCGACCGAGACGGGGGCGAGACGCGTTGTTGATGCTCTAATAACTTATTTTAGACCATATAATCTTAATATCTAGTGGCTACAATTAATCCCTCGTTTTCTGTAATGACCCGACCTTTGAAAACTTTTATAGACTCGGAAGACATATGTCATGAGTTGAATACATGAATTTTATGTTATAATCTTTGAGATATCACAAGATGTTAAAGAAAGACTAAGTTGTGATTATATAAAAATCAAGACAAGCTATGTAAGAAACATGGTTGTGTTCTTTTGTTTTGAGAAACGTATTTGAATACAAATTGTTTTGAATATCCATTTGTGAAAGAATAATCCCAAAATGTTCGCTTCACTAATATGAAAGTTTGATAGATACAAGACAATCAAATGATAATCTATTACAAGTAAAGATGAGATACCAAGTCTTCGGGCATTGCTAATGTCTTCCAAATGGTCTTTCTCCATGAAAGAGAAATAGAGAAATTTATTGAAAGAATACAAGTATCTAGAAAATATCATATCCAGATTTGAAAATTTCAATAAAATCCTAAAAAGGATTATTATCAAGATTTACTTGAGAGGGTAATATATGCATTGATTCAAAAATATTCATAGCATGTCAACAAATCTTAAGGCATTAAATGTTGTCCAAATTGAGAGGTGAATTAAATGATACTAATGGTTCCCAAGGAAAAATCAAATCTCTCAAAATATTTTTTTACCAAACACAAATTTCTTTGGCAAAAGGACAAACATGTGTATTTAATTCAAACTATCATTTTACAGATTTGGAAATCCTAAATGATCATTTAGGTTGGCAGAGCATATCAAAGAAAAGATTTTGTCAGGCATCAAGCTAAGCTATTTGACAAAAGGGTATGCGATTTTGTGATAATATATTCGTCCAATAAAAATAGTCTTCCTTTTCCATCTTGGGGTGTCCCACAAAATTAGCCACATTCTACTTTTGGCATATTTTTTTCTCTCTTATAAGGTTGGTCTCATTTTCTATTAACAAAATACTCCAATCACTTTTTCTTTCCATCTCTCTCATACTATCAATTTTGCATCAAAATTCTTGTTATCCCCAAAGTTTCTATTTTTATGGAACGGGTGAAGTAGATAACATTCTTTAGAAACACCAACACTTTCATTAGCCCACCACCAAAACATTGAAACTTTCAAGCATTTTAAATTATCAACCGAATGAGAAGAGGTGCAAACAATTAGAGAAATAGGCCAACAATCTTTTCCTCACCACTTTCGGTGTGAATTCTATAATTATTTTTCTTTAAATTACATGCATCGTATAAAAAACTTTAAACTTGCTCCAAAGCACCTATTGGTGCAAGATACAATCAAATGATAATTACCAAACATGTAAATATACAATAATAATACCAAAGCACATTCAATTCACCAAATTAATCAAATACTAGTCATATATTCCAAAATGTACATGTTAAGCGACGAAGTGGTAGAGTAAGTGTTACTAAGAAAAGACATTTGATTCAGTCATATTAAGACTCTTGGTCCAATGTCTCCATTCATGGAACTGCATTCAATTGCTTCTATTTTGCATTTTAAAAGTTTCAAGTCTATATTGTTTCAAGACTCATATATTGAAATTTATACGAACAACTACTCGAGTCTTTATAATCGAGTATTTCTAGTTCTAAGTACCACCAATTGATGGCCATGAGTTGCAACCAATGTTTGATCTTAATTTCCCTATTTATTTTCCCCACTTCTTATACATTTACTCATAATTCCCTATATTATGCTATCCTTAGCAAATGCGATAGTAACAATGTGGTTTCAGAAAAGTTCCTTTTTGCTCCCGAATGCGAGAGTCTCCTTTCACCTATCAGTGTAGGTTCGTTCCACTAGACTATCTAATTAGCCAACTCAGCACTCCACCTATAGCACTCAACGAGGAAAAGGTAACTTGTTCTTTTGTAAAATACAAACAAGAAGTTTTAAAAGTTTGAAAGGTAGAGATAACTCGTTCAATTGTTTTACGTGAACAATTGAATGTATGAAGCTTCGTAAAACAATTGAATGTATGAAGCTTTAAATAAAGAGTTGATATGTCTTTAGTGACTAAAGAATTTGACCGTATGAATGAATGAAGTAACTTTTCCTTTTGGGAAAAAGTATTGAAATATGAAAGAAGCAGGTATATCAGTTCTGTACAAATTACTGGAGAAAGAAATATTGTTCATCTTCAACGAAAGTTAAAAATTTTCTGAAAGGACGTCTCTTTTTGAGTTAGTTTGTGTATCACGTTGCAAGAATGGGGATATCAAAATTCCCAAGAACTTAGGTTTTTTAAGTCAAGTGTTCCTTCTAGAACACAATATGAGCTCGAACTTAGAAGAACTATTATAAACATTTCTTGCTTTTCCGAGCGATAGAAAAAAAAGTATGTGATCAGAATGGAATTTAGTAGTGAGGAAAAAAATTAAGTTGAGAAAAAATAATATTTCTTGAAAATGGCAAGGAACAAACGTTATTCTATACGTCCCAACAACGTCAATAATCTGAGTTAGCTACTGTCTTTTGGGACAATCCAATAATAACAAAGAATTGTACCCTTAGTCCAACTAAACAATGTAATATCAAGAGAATTTGAGTACAATCCAGTTAATGAATCTAGACTCGTGTAATAAATCAAAAGTAACAATGCTTTACAAGAATGACTGTTATGATGTGCTGGGAATGCCAAATAATAATAATTTTCACTCATGGTCATCTGACACGATCATTAAGTGAATGCAACTTGAGATCAAAGTTTTCCATAATTCATATTCCATATCATTCCACCAATGAGATAAACGAGGGAGTATCGCCCTTATAGATGGTAATGATGATTTCAATCTACAACTTACTTAGATTCTCATGAATTTGGAGCCTTCTTGTCCGACTAAGACCTTAAATGACTCATGTTTACAAAGTAATATGCCTCTATTTTCTCTTTTCGATGTCCATGTTGTGCCTCACTTTCAGTTTAATTATGGTGAGCTTGCTCTCATGTTTTTAGACCACCTTGATTGACTATTGTTCTTCTTGACTCATCATGTGTAAAAGCAATATCTTCATTCTAGGAGTTCCTACCTCCAAATTCAAGGATAATATATTCTACCAAGATGACTAGTTGACATTTTGTGTCTTCGAACATGACAAGCTCTTTAATGTTATATGAGCAATCCTTTCTTCTCAATTCCAATACAATTATTGTTTACTGCTTCACGTTTTTCTGCAGCTCCAAGTTTGAGGCGAGCAATTTGCCTTCTCCTTAACCAGTTTGCTCCGGTTGCCTTCTCTATCTCTATGAGTTAATTCCCTTGATTTTCTTTGATCAAATGACAATTGTTTGTCTTTCTTCTTTTTCAAATGCACTTGTGACCAATCATTTTATGTCTTATTATATTGGAGTTGTCATCTAGTGATACCCGAAGCTTTTCAATTAGACTATTAATTTAGATAATATTATTGTCAGCCTATCATGGAAATCTACATTCGATTCATTCATACCCTCATTTTTGCAATTAATTTCGACTGACAAGCTCTTCCTAGAAGGAATTTCTCAATCTCTGAGTACAGCTAAAAACCGTTGAAGTTCTAATTTTTTCTTAAGTGGACGTGATGACTCCAATTGAACCTAGTCTTTGCACTTCAGGAAGACTCATCGTTGCAAGTTACCAGTAAGTGTCTTTGGTAAAACTATATGATCATGTAATCGAACAACTCCGCTAGATTATCAATTGACTTCACATAGTCAATTGTAATCACCCCTGTTGTGATCAAATGTCTCACGGTGTTATGTCGTCGACGAATGTGTCGAGACTTCCCGTTGTACAAGCCATTATTCACCCTTCCAATAGCGGCTTGGCTATCGCAGTGAATCATCACCAGAGGCACAGGTTTAGACCAACATGGAATGTCCTCGAGGAAATTCTTAAGCCACTCGGCTTCCTCACCAGCTTTGTCTAAAGCTATGAACTCGGATTCCATAGTTGATCGGGCTATACAAGTTTGTTTCGTGGATTTCCACGAGACAGCAACACCCCCAATAGTAAAGACATATCCACTAGTGGAAAGTGAGTTTTTATTATCGGATATCCAGTTCGTATCACAGTACCCTTCAAGTACCGGGGGTTTCTTGCAAAATGCAACCCATGATTTTGAGTATGTTTTAAGTATCTCAAAACCCTTACAAGAGCTTTCCAATGTTCTTTGCTTGGATTACTCGTGTAGCGTGCTAACTTGTTCACGGCGCAAACAATATTGGCTCTCGTACAATTAGTCAAGTACATAATGCACCCGATAACCTTCGCATAGTCTTCTTGTGCGACAGGTTCGCCTTTGTTCTTGCTAAGGTGAACATTTAGCTCTATAGGCGTCTTAGCCGGCGTGCTGTCATTAGCATTGAATCTTTTTAGCACTTTCTCCAGATAGTGAGATTGTGTTAAGGTGATTCCCTCGGGTGTTCTTAGAATCTCCATTCCAAGAATTACATCGGCTAGACCCATGTCCTTCATGTCAAAATTTCTTTTCAACATGGCTTTAGTTTCGTTAATTATTCGGGTACTACTGCCCATGATTAACATGTCATCAACGTAGAGACATACTATAACATATCCATTATTAGTATTCTTAATATAGACACACTTGTCACACTCGTTGATTTTAAATTCATTTGATAACATTACATTATCAAATTTTAAGTGTCATTGGAGCGGCGCTTGTTTTAATCCACATAAGGACTTAACCAGTTTGCAGACCTTATTCTCTTGTCCATGTACTACAAAACCTTCAGGTTGTTCCATATAGATCTCATCTTCGAGTTCACCATTTATAAATGCAGTTTTGACGTCCATTTGGTGAATCCCAAGATTGTGCAATGCAGCAATCGCGAGAAACACTCTTATAGAAGATTCTCGTTACAAGTGAGTACGTATCAAAGAAGTCATGTCCTTCCTTTTGTTTAAATCCCTTGACTACTAATCGGGCTTTATATTTATCAACTGTTCCATCGGCCTTAAATTTCCTTTTAAGGACCCATTTACATCCTAGAGGTTTAGCACCTTCGGGAAGATCAACCAACACCCAAGTGTGGTTTAGCAAAATTGAGTCAATTTCGCTTTGAACAACTTCTCTCCAATGCAGCCCGTCTGGGCCTGCATATGCTACTTTCAAAGACGTTAGTTCTTCATCCAACATGAAGGCAATGTAGTCGGGACCAAAAGATTTTGGTGTTCTAATCTTATTGCTTCGTCTCGTTACTGCCTCATTTGGATCAGGCCTAGCACGCTTGCGAGATTCAGGATCTTTATCTAATGACTTAGAGCTCGTTATTTCATCATCAATTCTTGCTTCAGAATTAGGTGCTACATTTTCTTATTTTTTACAAGGAAATGTATTTTTCAAGAAATGCAGCATTTCTTGATTCAATTGTTGTTCCAACAGTCACAGTCGATATTTCAGACTTGTGAACAACAAATCTATATGCACTACTGTTAAGTGCATATCCAATGAAGATGCAATCAACCGTTTTAGGTCTTATTGTAACTTCTTTGGGTGGAGGAACGATCACCTTTGTCAAACACCCACACACTTTGAGGTATTTGTAGGATGACTTCCTTCCTTTCCACAACTCATAAGGAGTAATATCTTTTCCTCTGAGAGGGATTTTATTCAAGATATAGTTGGCTATCAGAACAACTTCCCCCCACATGTTATGTGGTAATCCTGAAGTCAGAAGCAGTGCATTCATCATCTTTTTTAGAGTTTGATTTTTGCGTTCTGCAACCCCATTAGATTGGGGTGAATAGGGAGCAGTTGTTTGATGAATTATGCCACTTGCGTTGCATAGTTCTTCAAACGGAGCTACATATTCGCCTCTTCTATCGCTTCGAATAATTTTGATTTTACAACCAAGTTGATTCTCAACTTCGTTCTTATAATTTATGAACGCTTCTATTGCTTCATCTTTACTTCTTAAAAGATAAATGTAGCAATACCTTGTGCAATCATCTATGAAAGTGATAAAGTACTTTTTACCACCTCTAGTTTGCACCATCTTTAAATCACATACGCCCGTGTGAATTAATTCAAGGGGTTTTGTGCTTCGTTAAACCGAGTGAAACGACAACTTAGCCATTTTTGCTTCAAGACAGATTTCACATTTATCTTGGGTATCCACTTCATTAGCCTTTAGTAAATCTAAATTCATTAATCTTTTAATGGCTTTTGAATTTACATGTCCCAATCTACAATGCCACAAATTTGAACATTCAGTCAAGTAAGAGGAAGTAGATGCTTTATTGTTATTAGCCAACGGCTTTGCAACACTTCGAGTTGCCACACTAAGCTTGAAAAGTCTATCGGTTACATAACCTTTTCCGAGTGACTTTCCAAACTTTTACAATGCAAACCTATCAGGCTCAAATACAAGTTTAAACCCCTTATTAACTAGTATTGATCATGACACTAGGTTCTTGCGGATGTGCGGGACATGCAGCACATCCTTCAAAGTGATAGTGACGCCATACGTCATCATGAGAATCACGTTGTCAACGCTGAGGATTTCGGACGATGCTTGATTCCACATGTTCATCTTCCTCCCTTCAACAGCAGTGTAGGAGGCAAACTTGCTCCTATCTGAGCAGACATGAGCAGTAGCGCCGGTGTCGATGTACCAGCCACCCTTGTTATCAACAAGGTTAACTTCCTTAGTGACCACAGCAATGAGGTCGTTTTCATCCCAGTCTTTGAACTCCTTCTCAACGACGTGGGCTGCCGGCTTCTTCTTCTTGCTGCGGCAGTCTTTGGCAAAGTGACCCGGTTTGCCACTTTTGTAGCAGTCGCCTTCAAACTTCTTTGTAGGCTGTTTTCCCTTTCCTTTGTCACTTAGACGACTTGGACGAGGACGTTTGTTGGAGGGACCGCCCCGCTCCAACAGGTTGACTTTTGCATCAAAAGAGCCCTTATCCTTTTGATCGATTTTTCGCACGTCTGCCTCTATGCGCAGTTTCACGATCAAGTCTTCAAAAGTCATCTCCTTTCGCTTGTGCTTGAGGTAGCTTTTGAAGTCCCTCCAGCTAGGTGGAAGCTTCTCAATGGTCGTGCCCGTTGTAAAGTTTTCGGGCAACGCCATTCCTTCGGCAGCAAGTTCATGGATGATCATTTGGAACTCCTGAACTTGTTCCATGACTGGTCTTGTATCGACCATTTTGTAGTCTAGGAACTTAGCTATTACAAACTTCTTATTTCCCGCATTATCACTGCGGTACTTTCTCTCTAGGTTTTCCCACACTTGCCTAGAGGTGTTTACAACTGAGTATACATTGTACAAACTATCATCTAAAGCATTTAGAATAAAGTTTTTACAAAGGTAATCTCCTCTGCGCCATGTATCATAGTGGGCCATGACCTCGATGTTCGTCTCTTGGTCACTTGGCGCGGGCGGCTCGTCTTCTGTGAGGAAGTTCACGACGCCCAATGCTGTCAAGTAGAACAACATCTTTTGGTGCCCCTCTTGAAGTCCGAACCTCCAAACTTTGGTGGCTTCTCGGTGGGTGGCATCATTCTTGGTGTCATTGGTGCCGGATTGACCCCATGGAAGGAGCCTATCCCGTTGCCCCCGTAGGAGCCAACAGTTGGGTTGGGCATAGAACCCCCCAGGTTCGTGTTGGGCATAGTGCCCCCCACATTCGTGTTGATCCCGAAAGATCCAACACTAGTATTGAGCCCGAAGGTACCAACACTCGATCCATTAAAGGATCCGAAGGAACCACTAAAAGTGGAACCAACCGAACCACCAAAGGTGGAACCAGTTGACGCCCCAAAAGGGTTGTCCCAAACCCATAGGACAGTTGAAGAGGCGGCTGGGAAGCTAGGGGTCGGCATCATCGAGATGGTGGATGCATTGACAGATGCACCGGTTGATGGAGTGGAGAAAGGGACGGCGGCGTTGGTGGCCGAAACAGTGGATGCGGCGGTGGCCGGAGTGGTGGCAGCGGTGGTGTTGACGTTGGTCGACATTTCCAGCAAATGATTAAGTTTCGAAAGTTTTATTTCGTTTTTTGAAAGTCTAAGGTCTTCTGTAGTGTCTATCTCGTCTTGCGATTGTTGGAGATATAGCTATAAAACACTAACCGGGCGTAATACAACCCGAGAGAAGATCGAAGAAAGAAAAAAAAAATAGAAACGGAAATTACAATTGAAATTCGATACTGTACATATGAACTTATCCGAGTCGAGGAAGGCCTCTTTCCGCAAGACGAGATACGCCCCGGTAGTGTTCTCGGTTTTGGCGCGTCGTCCCCAAAGATAAAACGACTACGTCTCGTTCGTTGCAACACCGCAGTTGGAACGAGCTCCGACGAACTGGAAGAGGAAGAGGGCAGAGCTTCGAAAAGACTATGCAGAGAAGAAGTATGCTTGTGATGGATATTCAGTGTGATGGATATTCAGTGTGTGAATATCCATCACAAGCCATGAAGGCTCATCACGGCGCATTCGTAACCGTCGGCGGTTACAAGCTTGTGGTAGGAGTGTGCCTTTCGCGTGTGAATTTCTCACGTGGCAGCTTTGATTGTGCCACGCTTGACGATGTGTCAAGCTACTTGGATTGCTGACTCAGCGGTGGTCTAAAAAGATTACTACGGGTCCAGACCCGAGCCCAAAGACCACCCAAAGACCAATTGTCAAGTCCAAGACCAAGACCAAGACCAAGACCAAGATCAAGATCAAGACCGAGACCGAGACCAGGCCCGAGGCCCGCGACCGCGAGCACGGGCGGGCGGGCGGCGCGCGCGTGTGGACTCTTTCACCCATCTTGATCCACTATAATTATTAAGTAACATAAAGTCACTTAATTTAAGCACCTTAAAAGATGTGTCACTTCTCCTATGTGGGATAATTAACACTAGTTAATTATTCCCTAAACTCAAACTCCAAGTTTTAATTAAAAGCTAATTATGTCCAACTTTAATGCACTATTTCTCACTCACCGGAAATCGGATTTGAGAATGTGAATATACTACATTTATCTACGTAAAATGTAGATCGACGTTATATCATTTAATTTCACAAAATTAGATGTCTCATCACTTTTATTATTTGGTCAAAATCCATTGACCGGACATATTTTATTCCATGATTTCTACACGGGAAAGGGAAAGCATTAATCTTTGTAGAAAACATCCAAAGAGAAAATAGCCTGAAATAATAGTTAACCTTATTTTCACTAATTCTACTGGCACTACCTTTTCAAACCTATATTCTAAATTTACCTTAATACCTTATAGCTACACCAATATTTAAAAAAACAATAATTACAAATGGATAAATTGTCAAAATTCAAATGAACAGGGTCCCATAAAAAGTTTGAAATATAAATTAAAAATGAAATAGATCTAAAACTCTTTGAAACGAATATATGGAGATGGTCAATGAAATTGTTGTTAATTACTCGCTCCGCTTCCTTAAAATTTGTTATTTGTTTTCATTTTTACTCATCTAAATTTATTACCTTTCACTTTTATCATTTTTTTAATAGACCTCCGCATTCCACTAATTCATTACTAATTACATTTTATTATAAAATTAATATATAAAAATAGGACTCACATGCCACAAACTTTTTCAACCCATTTTATATTACATTCTTAAAACTTGGTATGTAAAAATTAAACAAAACATGATTCTTTTAAATTCATAATGAGACACACGGTAAATTTATAATTGCATATAATTTATATCAAAGATGTATTTTGATTAATAGTAGAATACTACTCGTCTACTCCCTATTCCCACAAGAATATGCACTTTTGGTCGGGCACGAGTTTTAATGCACGATTGGTAAAGTAAGAGAGAAGTAGCAGAAATAAAGTAATTAAAGATTGTTAGTGAAGAATGAAAAGATTTTCTATAATTAGAAAGTGCATATTTTTGTGGAACACACAAAAAAGGAAAAAAGTATCTTCTTGTGGAACAGAGGGAGTAGTATTTTGTAACTCACGCCTCTAAATTACTACTCCCTCACTCCCATTAAGATGACATACTTTTTTTTAGTTTTTCCACCAAGATGTCATATTTTCATTTTTAGTAATTTTTCTCTCTCCAATAAATAAACAAATAACTTTTTTTGCTCTCTTCAATTAAATATTTAGCTCTCTTTTTCTCTCTATTTAATATTTGAACAGTTAAACTCACTCACTCTCTCTCTAATTAATGATGATCAATAATTTCTAAAATCTAGTGTTAAACAAAGACAAAAAAAAAAGTTGTTCCAAAGTTTGGGCTACCTCCCCAAATCTGTGAGCTTAAATGGGCAGCCTATTCTGTTCTGAATAGTAGTTCGATTAACCCTAACTCATTGTAAACCCTAAACCTAATTCCCAAATAAATACAAGCAATCCTTAGTTTAATCAAATTACCAGCAGGTGCGGCGGAATAGCCATGGTACGCCGCCGATCTTCGTTTACCCGTGATTCCGCGATGTCAGTTTTCTCTAATTGTTTGATTGTCTTGTGTCTAGGGTATTGATTTGGAAGCCGGAGGCAAGTGCAAGAAGACCAAGCGCACCGCGCCTAAATCCAATGATATTTACCTCAAACTTCTCGTCAAGGTTTCTCTCTCTTCCCTTCTCTCCTCAGAATCACCGAATTATCAATCTCACTTGTCAATTTTGATTGTGATTAGCTGTACCGGTTTCTCGTGAGGAGGACTGCGAGCCGGTTTAATGCGGTCATATTGAAGCGTTTGATCATGAGCAGGGTCAACAAATCCCCGCTTTCGCTCTCCCGGCTCACGCAGCTTATGAAGACCAAGGTGTAGTAGCTTTTTATTAGGTTATAAGCTTTCTAATTTGTTTAGTTATTCATGTTAGCTTAATATTTACTGTAATTAGGAAATTGAGTTGATGGAAAATTTGCATTTTTATTTATGTTAGCTGAGTTGATGTTCTATTTTCATGTAGAAAATAGTATCAAAATATAATCTAGGATTAATTTGTGAGATTATTTTAATTGGAGTAGGTTGGCTATGACTATTAGATTCAATCTCATGAACCAAACACACTATATATTTAATCCCGAAATACAGTTTTGCGAATCAGACAGACAGCCCCTTAATAGGCTGTTTAGTCTTTCGTTATTGAATTAATTGTGTTTGTATTGTTAAAAAGATGTGTAATGCCTTATTGTAGGTTGTAAGATGGAAAGTGAATCATTCCCCAATAAGGGGAGATTAATCATTAATGTTGATGGCATTGCTGAATATTTGAATTTCAATTGATTCATGTGATTAATTTATCATTTGTGGGATGATGTATTGGCACTGCTTATGTATGTTTGGTAATTTTAGCCTTAGATGGTCATATTAACAATTTCATTCGTATATGATGTAGGGTATCCTGTGTTGGTTGTTTAGTTGTAGGTGGTTGGCCATAATAACAATTTCAATCATGCATCTTATCCTTTGTAGTTTGTGTATAATTAATGGTTTAGTGTTTTTTGACATTTGTGTTATTGGTAGGAGGACAAAATTGCTGTAGTTGTAGGGCCTGTCACAGATGATATCCGGGTGCATGACATCCCTACCATGAAGGTAACTGCCCTGAGGTTCACAGAAAGAGCCAGGGCCAGGATTGAGAAGGCTGGTGGAGAATGCTTGACTTTTGACCAGCTCGCACTCCGAGCTCCTCTTGGGCAAAATACGGTATTCATTCTTTTCTTTTGAAAAGCTGTTTTATATGTTGATGGAAGTTAACTCAATGACTTGGAAATGGATAGGATTATGTTACTTTCTTGTTGCTTCTTTTTTAAGGGACCAGAGAGTTTGAATTTAGTTTTATATAGCTTCTGTAACCAAAAATTTCTAAGTGTTGTTTTGAAAGGTATCGTGAGCTCCTCTTGACTTTTGATTTCCTAATTTTTTGAGTTGAACAACCTAGTTTGAAAAGACTACTTCAGTTCTATTGATGAAGCAGTAACCTAATATGTGACATATATATCTTGCCTTTCCCTGAAGGGAAGGCAGTTCTCATGCTCGTATTTCAAATGTTGATATAGTGTCTTTTTTTCTAGTGTGTCTCTATGAAAGTAAAATCGACTATACCATGCTTGTGCATTACAGGTACTACTGAGAGGTTCTCCTAAAGCTCGTGAAGCTGTGAAGCACTTCGGTCCAGCTCCTGGTGTGCCACACAGCCACACTAAGCCTTATGTCCGAGCCAAGGGAAGGAAGTTTGAGAGGGCAAGAGGAAAAAGAAACAGCAGGGGATTCAGGGTTTGAGTAAATTATTTTATTATCATAAAAAGTTGATTTGCAAATTTTTCTTTGGTTGAAAGTGAGATTTTGGCCTTGCCCTCTTAGTTTCTTTTTTTTTCAATGTTTGATGTAAACCTTTGATTATATTCTATATTTACTGGTGAAATGACACATCTAATTCTTCGCTTGCTTAGTTTTTTTTTTCAAATTTCGCCCAAGTAGGTTGGTCAGTCGTTTTTGTTGTCCATTTCAGTCTCTTAGTTTAGCTAGGTAGTGTACATAGGAAGACCACAATCATGATGGTTTTTTACTATAAATTCATTATAAAATTATGTTCCCTGTAACAATAGACTTTAGGGATGACACTTATTTAATCTAAAATTAGTAGAGGAGAAGATAACAAAATTTAACGCGAGATTATTAAAGTAAGAGGAAAAAAAATTTTAATTATAGTATTATTAAAGTAAGAGATAAAAAAAATTTAATTATAGTATTGACAGTAAAGAATGTGGTAATGAGACATGCTGAAATGACAAAAGGAGACTACTAATACTACTAAGTACTATCAGGCTTTAAAAGATTTTTGTCAAAATAGAAGAGCATATAAATCATAATACATTTTGAAACGTTAGTCAAAATGGAAATGCACAGTTTAAATGACATGTTCACAGAGGTGATTTTACACACAAAATTTAGATACATCACCATAATCAAATAGACATGGTCTACTTTTAGTGGACGGTTAGATCGATCAGGAGAGCACCATGACCAAGTTAGTAGGAAGAGAATTCAAAACACAAAGTTGCCAAATTCAAATTCAAATTCAAATTCAAATTCAAATTCAAATTCAAATTCAAATTCAAATCGAAAGATGACGACCTAGAATAACAGAAAAGAATATATACCTGTAAATTGATCATGAAAAACATAATAAAAGAAATCAAGCCCATCCCTGCTTGTATCTGGCGAAGAGTTCTTCCGTTTGAGCATTCTTGTAAGCGCTGCAAGCGATCAGATACACCCAGATCAGAACCACCACCGTGACGATGAGTATGACATTCACCTTCCTCCACTCGTGCCTTAGGTTCCCCAGCAACCCAGCCTTGCACGAATCGCAGTTATAGCACAGCTGGCTTGGGTCGTTGCTCCACTTGCCACAGTCCGCATCTGCTGCCACGTTGCCTGCCCCATTCCATATTGTCGCCCCTGCATACTCATACCCGCATATCATCGGCGGCTTGCAGCATCCGGCCTTGGAATTAAGATCATGAATGTTTGTTGGTTTCATGGAAACGAGAACAGAGCACAACATCTACATTCTCTATAGCATATTTGTATCATCACAACTACTTTTTGGCATAATTAGAATAGTACGATCCCCATAAATCAAATACTATGACTTTGTTTAATAGATGATTATAAGTGGGAATAACACCATAAGGATGGGAAAATGCTCAAGGGACCTACACCTACTACCAATAGGTAAAAGATTGATGGGGTGATTTTAAGTTATAATGAAGTCTCTTGACAAATTTCAATCAACACATGACATTGTTTGTATCAAGATAAGGGTCCACAAAAATTATTTAATTTGAGGGTCTATAAAATATCATGCTTGCATCCTCTCAACTAATTACAGAGTGTCTCCGCAATAATGAAATGCGATCCAGAAGATCAAACCATAACAAAGACAATAATGCACCCATAAATCAACTTGTGATTGTTCAATAATACTAATTCCGTCTAAAAAAATTAGACAAAGTTGTAAATGTCACATATTTTATTGCACAATTGGTAAAGTGAGAAAGAAGAAAAAAATAGTAGAAGTAGTGTTAGCAGATTATGAAATCCATATTTAGAATTATTTGTTGGGTTACTACTCCATCTTTCTCTGAAAATTTGTCACTTATTTTCATTTTTGTTCATCCACAAAAAATTGCCACTTATTTCTATTTTCGTGAGTCCCTAAAAATTTGTCATCTTTCACTTTTACCATATTCTATTAACTCATCTCTACTCACGTTATATTATAAAACTAATATAAAAGTAGGATCTACATCTCACTAACTTTTTCAACTCACTTTCTATTACATTTCTTAAAACAAAACTAATATAAAAGTAGGATCTACATTCCACTAACTTTTTCAACTCACTTTCTATTACACTTCTATCCCACTAACTTTTTCAACTCATTTTGTATTACATTTTTATCTCACTAACTTTTTCAACTAACTTTCTATTACATTTCTTAAAACACGTGTCGAGTCAAATAGTAACAAATTATTAGGGATGGGAGAGTATTTGTTTAAACTTCAATATTCTAATTTTTATAGATAAGCTAAAATGGTACTCCATAATTAGTGAGGTAGTATAAGTAATTGAGATGGGAGATGGGAATAAAATAAGAAATTAAACAGTGGAAAAGCAAAAGGCAGTAAAATATTCGGTGAGAAAGAGCAAAAGAGAAAGGGGTTTGATTGACCTGAATAGGAGAGAGATGTGCAGCGAAGAAATCAGCGGCGGAGACGTAATTTTGGGAGCAGATTTGCGAGTCAGCCAAACAGGCCCTAATCCGGGGCCAATTATCATCGCTGGTGACGTGGTCGCGGAGCCAGCCCGAGAAGCCTCCAAGGCGGTACTCGCGGAAAGCGACGCCGGGGACGGAGTAGGCCCCACCCGGGCGAGTGACGACGAAGGCGAGGACGAGGAGGATGAGGAGGAGGAGGATGAGGATGAACATACAGACGAGGTAGAGGCCGAGGAGGCCTTCCTTCTTCCAATAGGCGCCGACGAAGCCGGTGAGGGCGACGAGGAGGAAGGCAATTCCGATGAAGACGAGAGGCCAGCGGAGCCACCTGATGCACTCGTTGTCGGGCTTCGAGGCCAGCCAGATGCCCGCGGCTATGATGGGGACAGAGCACATCAGGGCGATGAAATTCAGCAACGCGGTGATGTTGTTGCTCATAGCCATTGCCTTGATTGATTTTCACTTTTTGAGAGAGAGTTAGATAGAGATTGGAGAGAGTGAGAAATGGAGGAAATTTGTTGGAAGTTGGTCAAAGGTTAAGTTGAAGAGAATTGATGATGTGGATAGTGAATGTCATACGTGTCGAAAATAATCATGGACAATAATTTGTTTATATACTCTTGTGTGCTAATAAAGTTTGGGAAAAAATAGGATAAAATCTTTATAATAAAACTTACTTCTATGAATTTTAAAAGTTACTACTGCTACTAAGAATAATAAAATTCATAGTAATAAACAGAATCGAACAATTACTCCAGTGAATTCGTAATAATAATAGACTATGTTTATCGGTTGGGTTGGCCGACCGCCACATAATTTTGGATTAAAAAAAAAAAGAAAAATTGAATGGAGCGGTCCCCCTCTCTCCAGGACCGTGGCCTCCTTCACCCTAAACATGCACAAACCGAACCGGCCCGTTGGTCAACCGGCGGTTCGGGCCCACTGGAACCGGCGGTTTGAACCGTCCGGCGGGTTCGCGGTTCAGGCGGGCCGGTTCAGGGTCGAGGGATTATTGAGCTGTGAACCGGCGGTTCAACGGTTCCAACGGTGGATTCCGGCTAGGGGCGTACGGTTGCAAGCTAGGGTTGCGGTTCAAACCGGCGGTTTCTGACGAAAACCGCCGGTTTCCGGCGGTTCCGGTGACTTTTCAGGTGGCAGGTCGTAGGCCTGAAAATCGGTCAGAAACCGGCGGTTTCCGTCAGAAAACCGTGGATTGAACCGCCGGTTTATGGTTGAACCACCGGTTTCGGCCGAATTTGAAATTTCAATTTTTTTTATTTCTTCCAATTTTACTCCTATAAATACCCCACTTCCCACTCATTTTTACTCACCACATTCTTGTGTTGACAAGGATTTCATTATGAATCTCTATTTCTCTATTCTCTCCTCATTCTCTCTAATTGCTCAAGTTGTTTACTAGTTACTAGTTTACTTAGGGCTGGGTAAAAATACTGAAATACCGCATTTATCGTATCGAAAAATACCGAAAATACCGGATTTTCGGTATACCGCAATTTTCGGTAAGGTATCATACCTTACCGATTTATTTCGGTACGGTAACTGTATGAATTTTCATATACCGAGGTATACCGGGGTATACCGAAAATACGGTATATACCGTAATTTTAGGTATATACCGAAAATATGGTATATACCATAATTTTCGGTATATACCGATATCTATGCCAAATTATATCAAGTAAATTCATACTTTTACCAAACAAATAAATATTTACATGTAGAAATCAAAGTTTGCCTCATTATAGTTGTCGGATAATCATGTAAATATAAAATCAAATAAACTCAATTAGGAAAACTTGATATCGTTGAATAAATTAGTTTCAAACAAATATAAGATTTTAGTTAAATTAGTTCCAAACAAATATCGTTGAACGTTATGTGCTTGCATGGAGTTTAATTGTTGCAGTTTTTTTATTGAATATGTTTGAGTTTGATTAAATTTCAAGTTTTTTTAAGTATTTTTGAATTTTTATTTTTATTTGTGTTTGTATTTAGAATTATTTACAAAATAATGATATTTTGGTATGACGTATTGTAGTCCGATATACCGTAAAACTCTGGTATACCGCAAAAGTACGGTATACCGAATTTAGATATGACACACTGAAAATAAGGTATGGTATCGATATTGAAATTTGTCATACCGAAAATAAGGTATACCGAAGTTCGGTATACCGAAGTTCGGTATACCGAAAATTTTGGTAAGGTAAAGGTATGATATTTTCTCATATCGAATTTTCGGTAAGGTATACGGTATGATGGTTTCGGTAAGGTATACCGTACCTACCCACCCCTAAGTTTACTAGTTACTACTTACTACTTACTACTATATTTGTTGTTGTGCTCGTAATTTACCACTTATTCCATACTTCATATTCAATCCATACTACTTTCATTTATCACTATGTCTTCTTCTCGTGGTGGACCGGGACGTGGAGATCGGGGCAAGAGAATTGCCCAAGATCAAAGTATTAGTCGTCCCTCAAAATCAAGGCGACATAGTCGTCGAGAAGTTATGGAAGAGGTTTCCCGAGTGGCGGCTGAACGCATGCAAGTAAGTAATGAAAAATTATTTTTACAATTCATAATTTCATAAGATTGAGTTTTTAAATTTTTTGTGTTCCTAATTAAACTTCAACTTATATTATATTTATAGATAGAAGAAGATCATAGGATGGTCATGCTACTCGCTGAAATGCATCAAGGTGGGGGCGGGGGCGGTGGTTCCCAACAAAATGACGAGTACGACGTGTCTATATCGTCGGACTCGGACAACAACGATGATAGATCTCATTCTCGTATTCCGTCTAGCACCGGTGGAAATGAGGAGATGCCTCCCCCCTCCACCCACTAACACGACAAAAGCTTTGAAATCTGATATTTTTGTCAAACACTACAAGAAGGTCCCGGTGGTGATTCCAAGTCCTCATGATCCGCACTCTCAAGAAGAGACATCGGCGTTTCATGCGTATTGCAACTATTGTGATAAAGTCTACAAGTTCTCGAGTGGTGGGGGATATGGCACCCTCCATCGCCATTTGGTGACAAAACATCAGGTAGAATGCGGCACTACCTCTACCCAAACCCAACTAAACTTCCAACCCGGTGGCTCGGGTTCGTCAGGTACGCCTCTTTTTAAATATGATCAAAAAAATTTTCTGATGTTATGACTAGATGGGCGACAATGAAGCATTTTCCTTTTAACGTTTATGATGACAAAAAAATTGAGGTTACTATGCAAAGTGGTTTAAACGTAGCTATCAAAAGAATATGGCGAATGACCGTTCAACGATCTACCGTTAGGCAATGTTTAGAGAAAAAGGTTGAATTATCACGTTATTTAGTTAACTTGGGCCACAAAGTGAACATTTGCTCAGATGTGTGGATTGATTGTTTTAACCGGCATTCATACATAGGCATTACGGTTCACTTTGTGGACAATAGTTGGACTTTAAACAATCGTTAAATAGGTTTTAGAGAATTTGAAACTCCAGACACTGCACCCGAAATTACTTCTTTGATTATACAAGTTTTGAATGAGTTTCAATTATGCAACAAGATATTTTCTATTGGTTTTGATAATGCAACTGCTAACACCGCAAGTATTAGCGATTTGATTGCGGCTTGTGCTCCGGTAATTGGAGGTAAGTATTTTCATCAAAGATGCATATGCCATATTTTAAATTTATGTATACAAGATGCGCTTGAATTATGAAAAAAGCATGTTAGTCCTATTAGAACTGCAGTTAGATTAATCCATCAAAAGCCGGCTATTGGCAAAGCATGGAAGAAATATTGCCATCAAAAGAATGTTAGATATACGAATTTACTATGGATGTGTCTCATATATGGAATTCGACATATGATTGTCTGAATTCTACTTTGACGCATAAAGATTCTTTATGTGATTTTCATAGAACCTATCCCGTTCATGATTTATATCTTTCACATAGTTGTTGGGAACATAGCGTGGCTTTATTTAAATTGTTCAAATATTTCAAAAATGCTACTGTTGAATTATCAGGTGTTTATTACTTCACTGTTGTTCGTGTTTTAGAGCATTGCATGTATATATCACTTAGTTTTAAAAATGCAATGAAAATGCTTCCTCTTCACCTGAATTAATGTATTTTATATTATATGATTGAAAAATGGCTTAAGTATTTCAGTGAGATTCCAACCATGTTTTTGATTGCAAAGGTATTGGATCCAAAATGGAAATTAGCCGGTACCTCTAGGATTTTAGATTTTTATTATAACAATTTGAGTTCTATTGATCTTGGCCCCCTTCAAGCATTCCAATCCGATACCAGTGACGAATTTGGAGTAGACCTCTCAGAAACATTTCAAATAACCCTCCCGGACCGGTCCATTATCCAACAAACCCTGGAGTTTAACTTGTGCGCTCTCTACACCGAATATGAAACTAAATATAACACTACCCACCAAGTCAGAAGACCCCCCCTCCTCCACAACATAACTATGGCTTCGCATTTCAAGCCGATTATGATGACCCCGACGCGCAATCCCAATTAGCCGACCTATACAGCTACAGCACCGGCGGAAGGTCCTCAGGTATGGTGAGTGAATTAGATTTATATTTCGATTCACTATTTTCCTTTGGTGATGAAGGTCCTACTCCTCCCGCCCAAATCGACGTCCTCGATTGGTGGGGAACCCACGAGAAAGATTTTCTCATCCTTGCGTCAATGGCCAAGGAGATTTTTTTGTTCCAGTTTCCACTGTCGCCGTCGAGTCCGCTTTTAGTGTTGGCTCGCGTGTGTTGGATGAATCAAGAAGTAAGCTCTCGGCGAAAAATATGGAAGCCGTGATGTTACTTAATGATTGGGCCAAAGCTGACGTCCGAGAACAAGAAAATGATTGGGATGATCATCAGGAGGGATCACAAGATGAATTCACAGGGGATGAATCGTAGGCCAACCGTCAGCCGCCGCCGGCCAAGCCAAATAGGTAAGTAAGGTAAGAGAACTACGTGTGCTTTGATTCCCTAATGCAAATGAGCATTGGGGATACGTAGGCACCTCAACTTAAATTTTAAATTTAAGTTGAGCTCAAGTCCTTTTTCCTTTATTTCTTTTTTTTCTATTTGTTCCTACTTTAAAAATATGCAAATACAATTACATAATTGTATTTGTATATACTCTATTCGATGAAGTAGATTTCTCTATACGGCTAAATCCGGGAAACTTTTGACAATTCTACTATAATTGTTGATTGTTAGACTAAACTCAACATTTAAAGTTGAATTGCTAAAGGTGTCCTTAATTTAGTTATGTAGAGAGATCTCATTCGCCGATTAAGAGTATATATACTTATAAGTTTTTTTTATAAGAACTTCTACGTCTTTTTTGTCATTTGTAATTAGCTTCGTTGTTGACTAGTACTCTTGTTTGTATTTAAATTTTTGTTTAAGACTTCAAGACCTCAAGGTTTTTTCGATTTGTAATTGTTGTAAACGTGTAATCTCAATAAAATTGCAACTTTCATCGTATTTTTTTGAAATTTATTTACGCACATTTCATACATAAACAAATAAAAATAATGCAAAAAAAAAATTGGACGAACCACCGAACCGGCGGTTTTGAACCGACACGTAAACCGCCGGTTTTTTGAACCGGAACCCTTGGCGGGCCGGTTTCGGTTCATGCATATGATGAACCATGAACCGCCGGTTCATGAACCGGAACCGGCGGTTCCCTTCATCCAAAATGGCACAATCTCACTGGTTGATATAATTTTTTTATAATTGATATATCTTTAATATATTATATTAAAAAATTATAAAAATTATATCAAAATTCATAAATTTTCTTCCTCTATAAATAAAGACCACATTTGCTATAGTTTTGCATACAAAAAATTATCATCTTTTCTCCTCCTATAATCCTTGTTTGATAAAATTTCAAATTTTTTAGTTTCCTTTGTTGCTAAGAGCATCCACAGTGGGACGGATGTCCCGACGGACTTCCCAAAAACAACTCCTGTCGCATCATAAGGACCTCCCACTGCACTGCCACGTCATAAGGACATCCTACTGCACAATGTCGGACATCCACAATAATAAAAATTCACAAATTCACCAAATTAAACAATTTATGGAATTAAAATTTCGACACGAATACAGACGGAGAAAGTGCAATGATAATTTCTTTAAATTAAAAAATAAAAAAAGTACAGTTCAACAAAAAAAACTTAAACTAATTACATTAAAAATATCAACGTGCACCCCTCCGCATCCATAGCTCTTCAATTATATCATTCTGGAGTCGAATATGGGCACATGTCGGTAAATGCACGGACCCGATCGGCCTCTTCATGGGGTATCCCCATACGTAAATTGGCGGTGGCCACGCCGTGGCTTGGACCGACAGCATCAACATCATCACTGGCCCAATCAGTCAGTGCTGGACCTTCATCTTCGACAATCATGTTGTGCATGATAATACATGCGTACATGACATCAGTGATGCTGTCAATATACCACATCCGTGATGGACCCTTCACTGCCGCCCATCGAGCTTGGAGCACACCAAATGCCCGCTCCACATCCTTGTGCGCTGCCTCCTGACGACCCGCAAAATAGATCTTCTTTTCGTCTGTTACGCATCTGATCGTCTTCACAAAGACGGGCCACATAGGGTATATCACATCCACCAAATAATAGCCAATATTGTGCTGGTTGCCATTGGCGACGAAACTGACGGCCTGACCAACGCCCATGCACTGCTCGTTGAAAAGGGGCGACGACTGAAGGACGTTGATTTCGGTGTTCGACCCGGCTACTCCAAAATACGCATGCCAAATCACAGCAGGTAGTCAGCTACCGCTTCAAGGATAATCGTGGGATTCTTGCTTTTGAAGCCGGTAGTGTACATCCCTTTCCAGGCGGCGGGGCTGTTCTTCCACTCGCATTGCATACAATCTATGCTGCCCAACATTTCCGGAAACCCGTGCTGACTCCCGTGCATATCCCTCAGAGCCTGGCAGTCTTCGTAGGTAGGCTTCCGAAGATACTCATCCCCGAATATCTCCCTAACGCCCTCACAAAAATATTTCAGGCAATCACGGTCAGTCATCTCGCCGATGTTGAGGTACTCATCAAACATGTCGGTCGCACCTCCGTATGCCAGTTTCCTGATTGCGGCAGTGCACTTCTGTATGTGCGTGTGGTCGGGTTTACCAACTGCATCCTCCCTCATCCTGAAATACTCGTATCGACACTCTAAAGCGCCCACAATACGCAGAAATATCGGACAACGCATCCTAAAACGTCGCCGTAACATGTTCTCCCCAAACCGCGGCTCCGGAGCGAAGTAGTCCTCATACAACCTACGGTGTGCAGCGATGTGGTCCCGGTGTACTATAGCTCGACGTCCGCCATTGCTAATGCTGTAACTATGGAGGATGATGAGAATAATATATTTTCCGATTCCTCAAATTTCTATCACTCCCTAAACTTCAACCCTTCCCAAAATTCTAATCTTTCTCAAGATTATTTCCCTAGCTTTGATGATTTTCCGAATTCTGGTCAATTCCAAAGTTCATGTCTTATTTGGGATCGTGATATTATGGAGATAATAATGATTACTTGCATAATCTTGCACAATATGATAGTGGAAGACGAAAGAAGAACGTATTCGAACAATTGTGATCCAACAGAATTTATTCAAGATCGACTTGACAAAGTAGTCGTGAGAATGAAGATGGAAATGCGAATAATGATTTCATATATTCTACAAATAGGATTGCGAGTCTAGCTTCTTACATGAATAATAAAAGCCCAACTTCAAAACAAAGAAGCTCACAAAGCTCTGCTAAACGATTTGACTGAGCACATATGGAAAAAATTCGGCAATTGCAATAATATAATTTTTAATTTCATATTTCAATTATTGTAATTCTTTTACTTATTACATGTATTTTCAATTTCATATTTCAATTATTGTAATTTATGTTTTTTATTTGTTTGTTCTTATAATTTTTAGTTTGTCATTTATTACGTTTTTCTATAAATTTACAATAATAAGTATTTCATGTAATAATAATATTATAAAAAAATAATATAAAAATAAATATATAATAGTGTGATTGGGTGGTCATTGATAAACCATGAAAATGTGTGTGGTTGAGTTGGATGAATATTGATGATGTGGAGGAGAAAGAAATGAATTAAATATTGAAAAAGTGGATAGTTGGGTTGGGGGTTGCTGATAAACTTAGTCTTATAGGCGATGGTCACAATAATACACCTCAACTGGTTCGTAAATAATATCCTTTCGTTTGCGAATAAGAGTTTTATTTTTCTATTTTACTCCGTTTGCGAATAGAATTCACGATTAATTATTACTGTAAAAAAAAGTCTTTTCTAATCTTTAATGCATGTGCACAAAAATACGGCACTTGAGAGGAATTACATAACAATGATAACATGAATACAAAATATTTAAAAGGGATACGATTTGTCGATTGTCAAAATTTGTTTCCAAGAATGGATAAATCGAGCAAGAAATAACTTCAAAGTTTATTTTTTGATTGAAATATCATATTTTCAAGGGTAACTAAGCTGTTGATATGCTAAAATATGAGGTGGAGAAAACATCCTGATTGTATTCATTGGATAAACGATGTCAAATGATGAACTTACTAGTTTAATTTGGTGAATAAAGTGAATCATGCGTGCACAGAGCAAGTCTTATTTAATTGCTTGAAGCAGGAATTCTCTGTAAATATCAAAATAAGAAGGATTAGAGAGCCATTATGTCTCCAAAACTTAAGCCGTAAAACACTCTTAATGATGTCACAATCATAATTCAATCAAGGACTAAACTTTTTGCTGCCTTTAATTTTGGTTGTTCCCTCTCTTTTGACTTGGTACATTGTAAATCAATATCTAGAAGTAAAAGAAGGTGGAAAACGTTGATTGAAGAATTCTCAGATAGAAATTAAGTTTGACAGACTTTATGCATACTCAAAGATGCATTTCTTTAATGAAGGTAAAAATGAAGAAGAGCAACAAAAGCATAGAAAGCCGATGGGTTCGGTTATGAGCCTAGTTGTTAGTGGCCATGGCTTTAAGGGACTGAAAGCGGATGGCTTTGTCCCCAAATTTGGTCTGAGTGTATAAGCTCAGATAATCCTTAAACCTAATATCCTTGGGGAGCAGGAGGTCGGCTGCCGGAGAAATCACGGCGTCGCCAGCCGGGTTGTAGAATGTAGCAATGGAGAGGCGGTTCCCCTCCTTCATCGCCATCACTCTGTGCACCGCGCTCTTGTACACCCCGTTGCTCAAGATCTCCACTTGGTCCCCTATGTTGACAAATATCCTGTCATTCTTGGAAGGCGGGATTTTGACCCATTCCCCGCCTTTCAAGAACTCTAGCCCTGGGACCTGGTCGTCCTGGAGGAGGAGTATGATCCCTCCAGCGTCCGTGTGCTCCCTGAGGCCCCTCATGAGGTCGGGCCGTGGGCACTCTGGGTACATTGCCACTTTGGTCCCGACCGAGGGGCCTCTGCACCCGGAGAAGGCCTCCATCATATGGGTCCTTTTGATCCCAAGATTCTGGCACATGAGCTCTGACAGCTTCTCAGCCAGCCTCATCAGCTGGCTGATGTACTCCTCCATCAACTGCCTGAGGCAGTTGGGGAGGGCGGTGGTAGTGCTGTCAGGGTGGTGCCAAATGAAGAAGCTACTCTCCCAGTCGCGGTCGTGGATGTACTCGTTTTTGGTGGAGGAGAGGCTCTTGGCGGTCTCTGAGGCCAGGAAGGCGGGCTTCATGGCCTGCTCGTAGTGGGCCTTGGTCTGCGCCTTCACCTTCTCCATCACCTCCATATCCACATTGTGATTCTCAATCTGCAACACAACCAAACAAACCTCAATACAATGCAGAATGGTCCTGTATAAGAAGTTGGTTAATTTGTCACTTTGGTTACCATGAAGAAGCCCCAATTTTCGCAGGCCTCGTGGAGGAGCGCCATGGTTTCGCTTGTCTCGAGCTTGCTGAAGTCGATCACGGGTATCTCCATCTTCATCTCCATCTCTCACAAATATTCACTTCTTTTTTTGCTCTCTATGTTGTGTGTGTGTGAGGGTGATGTTAGTTTGCTAACTTGGTTGGATATATATAGGCGTGGCGTGGACACGTGATGTGAGAGAGGGAAACTAGAATTAGTATTTGCATGATACTCCGTTCATTCATCACTTAAAAATATGAACTATTTTCATTTTAGTCTGTCCATTTAATTTTGATTTTAAAAAAAAATTCTCTCTAATGAGATAAGACCCATTCTCGTTCTTTCTGTCTCCTTGCTTTAACAATTATACATTAAAACGTGTATACAGGTAAAAATTCATATTTTTAAGGGAGTGAAGGAGTATAAAAATGAAAACAGTTGATTGCAGTTACAGTTAATAAAATCGACAAGTCAGATCGTTAGATTACAGGATGCATGTGATCTCTCCTTTTTTTTTTAACTCGTCAACGCCCCTGCACTCTATTGTATGGTATTGCCCTTTTCTTCTGCTCTAAGTTTGTCTTGTAGCTTTAGATCATTGTTTTCCAAAACTAGGTGCACTTATGGTAATGGAGTTTTCTTCAACAATTCTACTAAAGTATTTTATATGAACAATCATAAATTTCAAATATTCGTTCTAGACTTCTAGTAATAGGTTTGTGATGAATTTTGATACGTATCCATTAGATTAACTAATGAGGGCCTTCATGGACATGGATAGTTTATATGTGAAGAATTTATATTGTTAAAATTTATTCTAGTTAAAGGATAAATTGCTAATAAATAACATAATATTGTCGATTCTGGTTCATCTCACACTTTTGAAAAATCTAAAAAATAAATTAGGAAAAATGAAATTTTCTCAATTATCACATTTTCCCATTTCCTATGAATTACACACTAATGTAGCAGATAGTTTAAAATATGTGGATAAAACATCGTTGGAAAGATAATATTTATTTTTTTAAATGGAAAGAGACTAAAGTATTATATTTCTCTTACTTTACTATTTTTTTATTTTAAATATTATTTTCTTAAAATAATTACTTAAAAGAAACGCATAGTTTATCATGTGCCAGAGGAGAGTAATTTATTTGAGAATTTTGCCCCACTATAATGAGATGTAGAGTGGAAGTTTATACTCTATTCGTCCCACAAGAATATGTATTTTTGGTTGAACATGAGTTTTAATGTATAATGGATAAAATAAGAGAAGTAGAAAATATATAATTAAAATATTATTAATGAAGAATGTGATCCATTTCATTAAAAAAATAAATTTAGAAAATACATATTCTTTTATCTTATGGGACGAAGGAGTATAAGTTATTAAAACCACATTTGGGAAAAGGGAAGGGGTTCCAAATTCCAATGGGCAGTAAGATCTGTGGGCGCGATTATAAAATTTGACGGAACATGATTCTATGTCACAAACAGCCCTACTCCTGGTCTAATATGAGTATTTGGTATTTTGTGGATTGCTAATTTCTTCTAACCAATTATTACTAGAGGTATCATTTCATGAGCTTTTTGAATCCTAAATACTCTTTCTTGCTCTATAAATTCAATATACAATGAGCGGACTTGAATCCATCATATCGAATAAGTAAGTCATTTCAAACTTTTATTATTCACTCCCACAAAAGTATGCATCCATCATCGAATAAGTAAGTTATTTCAAGCTTTTATTACTCACTCCCACAAAAGTTTTAATTGAACACAAATTTTAATATATTATTCGCTTTTATTACTCACTCCCACAAAAGTTTTAGTTGAACACAAATTTTAATATATAATTAATAAAATAAGAAAAACAGAATGAAAAAATAATTGAAGTATTATTAATAAAAAATTAGTTGCACCTCATTAGAGAGAAAAAATTTCCAAAATTAAAACGTGCATACTCTTGTGGAACAGACTGAAAATAAAATAGTGCGTACTTTTGTGAGATAGATGAAATAGTATTATTTGACCAAGGAAATCATTATTTAATATGGAGATCCTTTTGATTTTCCAAGCCAAGTTTTGAATATCAAAAGTGATATACTCCATCCGTCCCACTCTAAGTGCAATATTTCTAGTTTGGCATTTTATGTATTACTGTTTTGTGAGTAAATTGGAGAAATAAAGTAAAAGAGCGGAAAAATATATAGTCATGTGGTGTTTTTATATTTAAAAATGTGTCATTTAGAGTGAGACATACTACATATATCACTTAAAATGAGACATATTAAGAGTAGAACAGCCTAAAAAGAAAAATATGTCACTTAGAATGAGATAGAATAGAACACAGAGAGATGGAGTAGTTAGCTCAAAAACAGTTGTATGATCCATTGTCGTCTATTATTGTCCAAACCTAATATTGTGCCTTATACTATGTCTTTTTCATATGTATTCTATATATTATGGGAGGACATAGAGTTTTAGTTTGCTAGTACTACTATAGATTGATTTTCCTTCTTATTTTAACCATAGTTCCCTGAATTCTACTATTAATTAAATACTTATGTTTCATTTTTTTCAAACATAATTATTTAGTTGATCCATGATATAATGTTTTACAATTTACAGTTACAACTTATAGGTTAGCCATGAATCATTTTCAGTGAAAACATTGTAAATTGAGTAGTATAGGAAAAATGTAAAATATGTTTTCATTAATACGTGAGCATTAACAATTACATATGTGAACTATGGATAGAATCACGCAAAAATAGAGTCTTATATTCAAAAGTCAAGTTAAAAGTAATAATTGAATAAAATCAATTATCGAAGGCAATGTGGTTCTTGTAAATTTAGTGTGTCTATGTATTTTCTTATGTCATACACTATATGGCACGTGGGCATGATAAATAATCAAAGAGGATCACTCGGATCTTGTATACTTCCTAACACAAATTTATTTCGAAAAACATATCACATATCACGTAAAAATATTCATCGTGCCCACACGACTCCTACAACAACGCCAGCCCACCTAAAAATCATTTGAAAGAATCAAAAGAAAAAAATAGTTGATCATTGCAAGAGATTTTGTGCAATCTGAGAAAAATGGCGTCGGCTAAGAACAAGCAGAAATTAGTAATGCGGAAAATATGCCCGAATTTCGAGCGTGAGGACACACTGGAGACGGTGCTGGAGGTGCCGATCCCGGAGGAGATGTTCAGCCCATTGGGCAGCAACGGGGCTCAGCGGTGGCAGGCGATGGCATCGTGGATGAAGGCTCAGACGGCTGACAAGTGGTCATCACCGCTGGTCGTGGGACGGTACAACGAGATGAGCTTCATTCTTAGCATCGTGGGGTGCCCCATCCTCCCCTTCCAGATCCAAGTGGACCGTTCCGTTGAACGTGCCGTCAAGCACGCCTCCATCGTCAGTAGTAGTAGTAATAGTAATAGTAATAGTAGTAGTAGTAGTACTGCGTGTGAGTTGCTCAAGCAATAGAGAGGATAATGTGCGACCTTTAAATTTAAATTCAGTTACTAATTTAAATTTAAAGGCCGCACTAACTTGAACCTGAGATATTTGGCCTCAGGCATTAACCTTCATAGTCAGTAGTAGTAATATTAGTAGTAGTCCGGCCTTTTCCGTGACTGAGCGTGTGTGCATGCAATGCAGGAGGCGTCGACGGCCAAGTACATCGTGCAGCAATACATAGCGGCGATGGGTGGGCAGGCGGCGCTGAATGCCCTTAGCAGCATGTGCGTTGTCGGGCAGGTGAAGATCAGCGCCTCCGAGTTCTACCAGGGGGACGAGTCCGTCAAGACCAAGAGCAACGAGCAGGCTGGCGGCTTCGTCCTCTGGCAGAAGAATCCTGACAAGTGGTGCCTAGAGATGCTCATTTCCGGCTCCAAAATCATCTCCGGTAGCAACGGGAACCTCTCTTGGAGACAGTCCTCCAACCAACTCAGGCCCATCTCCAAGGGCCCACCCCGATTACTACGCCGATTCTTACAGGTATCTTATATGATGATCCTTTCCTTGGGTGGCACCAGATTTTATGCAAATTAATTTAAAGTAAGAGAGATGGAATAAAGTAAAGATAAATGTGTTTCTATTTTTAATAATGAGTTATTTTGGTTGGGACAAACTAAAAAGGAAAGTAGGTATTTTAATCAATTGCTTTGTTTCGCCACACTCTGAATCCTACTACTAGCAGGGACTGGATCCACGAGCCGCGGCCAATTTGTTCATAGATGCCGTCTGCATTGGCGAAAAGATCATCAACGACGAGGATTGCTTCATACTCAAGATCGACACCAACCAGTCCACGCTGGAGGCGCAGAGCAGCCCGAAGCATGAGATCATCCACCACACCATATGGGGCTACTTCAGCCAGAGATCGGGACTCCTCGTTAAGCTCGAGGACTCGAGGCTGCTCTCTGTCAAGACCTGCAAAGAAGATGGAGACGTTTTCTGGGAGACCAGCACCGAGTCTGTCATCGAAGATTACAAGCTCGTTGACGGCGTCAACATCGCCCACAGTGGCAAGACCTTCTTCACCGTATTTCGATACGGTGAACAGTCTGCAAACCACAAACGGGAGTTGCAGGAGACATGGAAGCTTGAAGAGGTTGATTTCAACGTCTACGGATTGAAACCCGAATTCTTTATGCCTCCAACCGAATTTAAGCTGATATGAATGTACAATCTGATTCTTTTTAGGATCACTAGCAATAAATTAATTGGTATACTAATGTGTTCATACATGACTTGCTCTTTTTATTATTGTTACAAGTTTACAACAAATTTGTTCCAATTATATACAACATTCTGGAATTTGCTCATCATACAAGACAACACCTTCATCCTCCGCCCTCGTCAACGCGCAATTTCGCACAAAATGAAGCCGATCTAAGTGTTTGATCAATTATTAACTATGCAGCTACAGCTTGTATGATCATCTTCAGTAAATACACGGGCAATCGCACGTAACCTTCCTTCAACTTCACATCTTCGTTCACATCTTCATATCTAGATGTAGTCAATCTTGCCAACAATCAGCTGTCTATCAGAGCTTAGGAGTTGAAGAATTACGTTGGTTAGCTCAGTCGGCTGATAACTAAGCAACGTTTCCATAGTTCTTCGTCTACGAGCTTAGTTTGGATCTGCGGATCCTCCTTCCTTTATGCTCCAAACACCTTTTATTTCCTTGAACAGGGCATCTTTTACAAGGAGAACCATCTTCCAAAATAAA
This sequence comes from Salvia splendens, assembly GCF_004379255.2. Lineage (NCBI taxonomy): Eukaryota > Viridiplantae > Streptophyta > Magnoliopsida > Lamiales > Lamiaceae > Salvia > Salvia splendens. The sequence continues at coordinate 29,251,635 of NC_056040.1, forward strand.
TCCACAAGTGAGGTTAACCTTTTTGCTAGTGGCTTTCTCACAAGGATGACGGTTCTCTGTGATATATCTCCGTGTCTGATCTTGAAAATCGTTACACTCTTGATCAGTTTCTACACTAGATTTCAGGCTGGCTGCATTAGGAGGAACTCTTACTTTTGTATCCAACTTTAAACTATATCCGCTGATTCTCGGCCCTTTGTGCACAGCACATCGTTTTCTTCCTGCAACTGGTGATGAAGTGCAAACAGATCCGTGACCAGTGGCAACTCCACAAATATTATCACCAAACTCGCCACAATCAGATTGTACCGGTCTTGCCTGCAACCTCCTAACTCCAAGTATTCTCGAGAATATTGAACTATTACCCGTGTTAGAGCCGTTTCCGATTTTAATGCCCACTTCCCTCTGCTTGGAGAACAGAGACTTTTTAGCAAGAAGAGAAAACTTGGATGCGCTTTCAAGGAGTTCAAGTTTTTTGTAGATATCATCTTGGCGGCGTGAAACATTGCTGCCTTTGTTCCATGCATAATCAAATCTGTCAAGCAGCTGTTTCTCAGTTATCTCGGCTTCCTTCTTACTTTTCATCTGAAAACAAAATTCAAGAAATGAGACCAAGTCCGATACTAAGACAAATTAGCAACATCAAACATTGATATGTTATCCAAGGATTCAATTTGAGTTTAGACTTTTGATTCACACACGACAGACTACCTTAATTGTCCATGCTTTACTGGAGAAGCACCAAGTATCATTACAATTTACAAGTATACATAGTTTCGACAATTTCATCCACAACTATAATTTTGAGCCAAATTGTTGAGTTTCATGCACAATTTTCTTTATCCGCGTCCCAAATAAGCAAACCTATGAGAGATTAAGATGAAGAGCATGATCCAAACATAATCATAATACAGTCGGTGCAACGCAAGTTTCTCATTTTTCTGCAAATGGACAATTATGTTGAGGAAACGCAGATATAGTACTTACAGGAGCACATCTATATACGATTGGCAGCCCTCTTGAGAATATATCTGTAAACAATCCGAGTCCCTTATGAGCAAAAACACTTTGGCAATCAACAGTCTTGCTAGTTGAACAACCATTTTCCAAATGGGCACCATTACGGCCATACTGCTGCAGTCTGATCCTAAGATTATCGGCCTGTCCAAGATATACGGGAATGACAGAAGCTGAGTCCAGTTTTCTGGTTTCTTTTCCAGATTGTGCAACCCCGAGCTCATAAACTCCTGGACATGAAGTCCAGTTAGGGAGGTTTTGCGTCCTGTACCTTTCTACTCCTTCTTTTCCCATCGAATGGTCTTCCCAATCGAAAGCTCCTATTAGAATCTGATCATTACAATGCTATACATCAGCATCAAAATAATGCAGTGACAGGAACCTAAACTCCTTCAACTCTTGCTTCTAGACTATAAACATTCACTACAAAAAAACTTATCGTTTTAGGGACACAAAAATTGAGACGCAATTACTAGCGATTGGAAATTTTAAAAAATAACCATAATTTAGGACGCAAAAGAAAGCGTCCCTATGAGCAAATTATCTTAAATCTTTTGCTTGTTTAGGACACTTCTATTTGCATCCCCTAATTTTAGTTGGGACACTAACAATAGGGACACATTATGAAGCTTTAATGGTATAATTAGCAACACAAATTAGCGTACTTGATAGCATTAAAAAGTGTCCATATCCGATTTTTTTGTTGTAGTGATTGTTTGGAAACAATTGTCAGTCTCATTCCTTTGGCAATTAATTTTCCATTCACATCTCGCTAATGCTAAATTGTGGTATAACTTATAAGCATCTATTTTGAAATTGTGAATAATAACTAACTTCCTTGCATCATTAATCCAGAAATCAAAGGTGGAGATACCAATGGTAGCCTCTGAGTATTTTCAATTTTTATCTAAATAGGTCTACGCTCTAAAAAAGCCCCAATAAGAGAATTCTCCCCATTTTTCTTCTTGTTCGAGAGTTAAAGTCAACCAGAGAAACAAGATCAATTAATTCGTCAAGAGCACAATTGAAAAGCACGGATAACAGAAGTTATGCAGCTAGAAATAGAAAGATTGTTAAATTGAGGAAAGATAACCTTCCAATGGGAGAAAGCAGAGTCGTGTTTGGTGCGGCGGAAATCTTCTCTCTTCAGCCGTGTGGTGGTGTCGGAAGCGGAGCTGCGCGATCGAACTCCCATTGAGCTGAGCTGAGCTGACCGTTGAGAATGGTATCACCATGGGATTCTCTATTCATCCTAATTCAAATCAATAACATGGAATCTGCAGATTTGGGCCTTTTGCTCCTAGTGGGCCGACTCCAAATCATCCCTACCGTTCAACTATATATGTACTCTCTTCGTCCACCATTTGAAGTCCCGGTTTACCATTTTAGTCTGACCGCCATTAGGAGTCTCCGTTCATTTTTACTATAAACCGACGGTGAACGAGCGGTCAAACAACCGCTTAAGTTGAGACTTAAACACCGACAGCTTCACGACATCGCTCGGGATCCAGTCGATTGGCTAAATTCTCGTCGAAAAAGTTGATTTTCCACTACGTTGGGATCGCTCATCTTCTGGGCGCCGTGCCTCGTCTTCCTCGAGGTGGAAGCACTCGTAGGCGGTGTTGGCAAAAAACAACCTATTTCTTCTTTCTTATTTTACTCACTCTTACTTTATTCTCTCTTCATTTCTCTACCATTTTCCTCTCCTACCTTATTCTTCCTTCATTTAACTCATTTTTATCACAATTTTTTAATTCTTGTGCAGAAAAGAAACGTTTCTACTACAGATGGGTGGAAGAATTATTCATTTCAAACTCTCACGTCTCACCCAGAAGAAGCATCCAAAGTTAAATAAGTACTCCATCCATCCCATAAAAATATAGACATTTTCCATTTTGAGATGTCCAATAAAAATAACTCTTCTTTTTTTGGCAACTTCTTTCTATCTAATAAGGTGCGTCATTCTCCACTAACAATATTATGATTACTTATTTTTATCTCTCAATTACTTTAACAATTTTGTATTAATTCTCGTATCGTCCCAAATGTCCATATTTTTGTGAAACGACTTGAGTAAATCAAAAAGCCCTTTAACTATGATAATATATCTATCTAAGATAGATTCTCCTGATAAAAAAATAAAAAATAAAAAATAAAAATAAAAAATTAAAAGTCAAAGATATTACTCTAAAATAATCTTGAACAACAATCTATCGCCTGAGAATTGATATCATTCATCAGTTTCATAGCATCAATCAATTATATAAGGTAACAATCTACGGTTTGCAGCGATCAAACGTTATGACGAAGCAGGGGAGCACAGCCCTCGGATTAAAAACCAGAATCTCATCCTCCTCGTTATTTCCCAACACCGAATCGAACCCTGGATCCTCCTTATCCACCTCCCACGGCTCGCACCCAACCCGACCCGCAACAACCCGGCACACGAGCACAGCCCGCCTGATGTTCATGAACCCGAACTCTTCCTCGATGTCCGCCGGCATCGACACGTGTGCGGCGTAGCCAGTCGGCAGCGTCGAGATTCCGTCCATCTTGGGCGAGAATCCGCTACGGATGATCCCGCACAGGCTGCAGTAGACCCGCCCGCACACGCCCGACTCGAGCTCGCCGCACGCGAAGGTGGTGCAGTGGAACCTCAGCAGCTCGTTGCCATCGGCCGCGCACCGCCCCGCCGCGGCCGCGCGTGACTTGACGCGCTCCCGGTGCTCCTCGAAGCGGGAGGTGATCGTCGGGCTGTTGTGGATTTTGAGGACCCGGTCGATGTTTGGGATTCGGGATGGGTCGGGCCAGCCCGTTTTGAATATGATCCGCACGACGTTCTCGTCGCCGTCGGGCAGCTCTGAGATGAGGTGGGTGGTGGAGCGGTGGCGCTCGAGGAAGTGCGGCGATTGGAATACTTGGCTGCAGGCGGAGCACGGGTGCGTGTCAGCGGTGAGGTTTAAGGAGCGCGTGGAGGAGGATGGAGAGCGGGTCGGGGGTGGTGGTGGTACTGGGTTAAAATTAGAGGATGCGGATGCGGATGAGGAGGAGAAGAGGCGTTTGAAGAAGGAGATGATGTAGCTTTTTGGAGCGAAGGAGGAGTTGCGGCGGCGGAGGCGAGGTGAGGCGGAGAAGCAAGGGATGTGGAGGAGGAGGAGGAAGACGATGAAGCGAATGCTAACCATAGTTTTGTGAAGGGAATAATTGAGGTTTGAAACATGGAAATAATGGAGTAATATTTATTGGAGGGGGGACGAGTGCTGGATGAATAAAGCTAAAATATGGTGGGTCGAAGCTATCTTGGATTCTAGAGAAAAGAATTTTACATTTCATTAGCTTCTTTTGTGTTGGTTTTGGTATTTGATGTTATTGGTTACTTATATGTTTCCAATAATTATTTTTCTTTGTATCAACTACAAAATACAATGTAGTTCATATATTCATCTTTGTACGATTTTAAGATTTTTGTCGAACAAGCAAGTAACATAATACATACGTAAAAAATTAACATAAAAACATTATAGGAAATATCAAAACCCTAAATTATACTATCATGGATACCACTGAACAAAATCTCGTGCCAGAAACCATATGTTTCATATTTATTGAGACGAGGAGTATAATAATAACTAGTAGTAATATAATTCAATTTCCAATAATATCCATGTTGACATTTTTTACACATCGAGTTGACATCTCGTAAGATTTGATATTGTCAGAGCCTGCATTTCGTAAGATTTGATATTGTCAGAGCCTGCATTTCGTAATGATAGAAAACACAAGTGATTGCTACTAGGTGGGGGGATTAAGAAGGCGGGGAAGAAAGGGGGGGAAATGAGGAGATGGGAATACATGGACATTCAAAACGAAAGATCACTTATTATATACTCTCTTCGTCCCACAATAATTGTCACTCTTGGTGTTGGTACGAGTTTTAAGGAATGTAAAGAAAAGTTGGTTGGAAAAGTTTGTGGAATGTGGGACCCACTTTTTTTTTTGGTTTTATAATAAAATGTGGGACCTACTTACCATATATGGTAAAAATGAAGTGTGACAATTGTTGTGGGACGGACCAAAATGGAAAATAGTGACAATTATTTTGCTTTAAAATTCCCACAACACTAAACATTTTCCATTTTTGTTAAAGTAGGTTTCAATTCGACTCAAATCTATCCTAAATCCATAGCCAATTTTATAAAGTAACACTAGTCATAAATGTAATTACACTTGTAACTTATAACTGTGATTATTATTATGAAATAAAAATAATTATTATGCTAAATAAAAATGTATTATTATTATTATTATTATTATAAGTAAAAGCGATTATGTTCATGATCTTGATTACATACAATCTGAATTGTTTATGTGAAGCAGTTATTTCATACCAATACACGAAATATCTCATCAACCACGTATACAAACCCCTTAAAATAGAATAAGATTAAAATGATGCACTTAAACTAAGAAACAGAGGAGGAGAAGAGGAATGTAAGAACTAAATAATGCTGACTACCTGATTTCTAATGTACAGAAACATAAAAGTACAGATATTATGTACATAAACACAAAAGTATACATATTATGCATAGAAGCACAAAAGTATAAGCAGTCCATTACACATTCATGTGCTCGGACTATCAACTGCCGAAGTTGGTATGACAGCTTATGGATTTAGACTATTTATTGCATCTCTAATAATTCAGACATTATTTGAACCAACTGAACATGCAAGTATTACAAGATAGTTTCAGCTTAGAGGCAGTTGTTTTACCCAACTGGGAATTATGATAAAAAAATCAGAATCAGTTGATAGAATGAACTTACTCTCCACAAATGCAAACCGGATGTAGGACATATAGATTATCATCTAGAATCACCACTGTAAATGTAAACCTAAGACCAATACTCCAAATTTTATCCAACACAGACCATTACAACTCACCAATTGCATGCCTATATCACATTGTTAATTAATTCGACTATTGCATCCCCTCCAGTAGTATGAGCACCATGTTCTCAGAGTTGTGACAATGGACTTTGTATCTCAATTATATGTCTGACGATTAACAAATAGCTTTAAGATCAGCTGCACAAAGTTCAAGTTGTGACAACAGCCTTGCATATTAGCTTCAATATCAGCTGCACAAAGTTAAATTAATACAAAAAAGAAACTTTTATTTATTAATAATAAAAAAATTTACATTGCACTTTGTTGTCAAGTTGACAACAGACTTCGTAGCACAATTATATGTCTAAAGATGAACAAATAACTTCAAGATCAGTTGCACAAGGTTCATATACGATCCCGGAATCGAACCCTACCCCTCTTTCTTTCTCTCTCCATCTCCACTTCTTCAGAAACCCTAAAGCTCTCCACCTCCTCCAACTAGCGCCAGCCTTTAATGGCTGTGAAAGCTAGAAATTGAGCTTGATTATCTCGAATCGAACCCTATCCCTATCCCTCTCACTCACTCTCTCCACTTCTTCAGAAACCCTAAAGATTCCATCGAATCGAACCCTATACCTCTTACTCTTTCTCTCTCTCCACTTCTTCAGAAACCCTAACTCCCCAACAATGCCAACTCCTCGCGGCCCTTCAATGGAAGATGAGTTCTCTATCCAAAGTGTTGATTTCGGGTCTCAATTTAATACGCAGATGCCAGAATTTGAACATCAACCAATGTCAAACTCAAGGTCAATCATTAGCAATTCTCCAGAACATTCTCGTCCAATGTATTAGGTGCAGGTCAATCGTGAGCCATTCTCCAGCAAATTCACGTCCAATGCTATGGTTGCAGTCACTTGAGGAGTCCACCCACTTCTACACAAGTGTGCTCGGTATTGAGCGAGTGGCTAGGCCATCCTCCTTCACTTTCCCGAGAGTTTGGCTCCACAGGCATGGGATAGGTATCCACATTCTCTTGACCGAAGATGTGAACAAGCTATCGAAGAAGACGCCCCTCGACCCCAGAAAGAACCATGTGTCATTCTAGTGTGAGGACTTGGAGGCAGCCGGTCAGAGGTTGGTCGCACTAGGCATTGATGCCGTGCGACAGACCATCGTCGAAGCTGGAGTGGTGGTGCATCAGATCTTCTTCCATGACCCGGATGGGTACATGGTAGAGATCTGTAGCTGCACCAACCTCATGGTGGTGCCGATCTAGCCGTTCCTGTTTCCCGATGGTGCCGATTCTAGCTGTCCCTGATAGTATATCGCTTTCTCAATATCTTTAATATCATGATTTGCGGCCTTTCTGTAATTGCCCCTATTATATTTTAAGGATCTAATTGATAAGAAAGATTTGGGTTAAAAAAAAAGTTTAGATGTTTCTATGCATGAAGATTCTCAGCTTTCTCTTTAGCCGATGAAGTTTATTTCAATTCTATGTACTTCGTCAAATCGACAAAGTCTAGCATAGACAAATCGCATACCTTTATAATCTTTGAAGAAGCTTTCAAGTTGAAATTTTCTTTTGAGCTCTTCCTCATTAGTGAGGAGGAGGGGGATGAGTTCACATTCTTATCAGGATTGGGATTCGAGTAGGATAACTTTATATTGTCAGTAGTGGTGTTTAGAAAATGTATTAAATTTTGATGTAGAAAACAAGTAGAAAGTGTGGTGAATGATTTATGGTGTAGAGAGAATATAGAGAGTGACTTAGATTTAGATTGTTATGACATGGTGTACAAGGAGTCGTATTTATAATTAATAAGAAACTATCTAGTATGAAAAACTTAAAATACTTAAGAACCATCTAAATAATTGAATCATACTTATATTCTAGATGATTGAATTTCTCTTTAATATAGTGAGAATAATTAAGAATTATCTAGAAATTTGCACCACTCTTAATACACTCCCATTTTTGCATGTACGAGTTATTATTCATTTTGACAATATTTCATTTCAATGTATCTGAATGGACTCTTAGAAAATGGTATCAAAGCCAAGATGGTTTGGGTCGGGCTCTAAAAGGACTTGCTTAGGGTAGGGCCCTAATAAGTCATGTTAGAATCAGGCCCTGGATAATCTAAGGGTTAGGCTAAGGAAAACTCAGTTTAGACGCGAGCCCAGAATGACTCGATGTATCAACTACGTTCCCAACTTGTTAGAAAAGTATTCAAATTAGCCTTGTACATCGATCGAATAGAGTTGCACACTTTCCTCCTGACTTAGTACTTCAACCTACACACTTTAGCAACTATTTTGCAGAAATTATCCAATTAAGCACGTTATCCTGACCAGTAACCAAGGCCTAGAACGAGACTCATCAAACTGCTCACACTTAACACACTTGTCCTCAAGTATGAAGAAACAGGTCAAATAAAAACAATGAGTCTAGTTCGCCAGCTTGGTTATCTCCTCTGACCAACCTAAGAGTCTAAAAACTAAAAAGACTATAAAAACATATAACTGACTCACATAAAACACGTAACAACAAAACAGACAAAAGAAAAAAAACATTTAAACATATTACACAGGCTATATTTTCAATCAATCCTCCCCCTTGGGTTGAATCAATCCGGCTGTAAACAACTCCGAAATTCTGCTACCCTCCCATTCACCTGCTAGTCTATCCGCTTGTCAAGATCGCCACTCTTATTGCTAAACCACGTATGCTTCGAGCTTAGATCTCACAAGTAGCTCCTAAGGGTCTTACAAGGGTTGTAATGGGGCTAGAGGGTTATGATGTATAGGTTAGGTCCTAGGGTATCTAAGTTCAAAATTATTTTTATTGTGGAAAATGGGGAAGACATGAATGGTAAGGACAATTGACAAGGTTCTTCTCGATCAGGCTTCAAGTCTTCTCTTCTTCGCTCAACCAGCTAGTTATTAGGATCATTGGACATTTTGTCCTTATTTGCACTCATCTTTTTGTTTTCTCTTCTTTTGGACCAGATGTAGACTCCTGGTCAGTTTTCTCTTCCTTTATTTCTTGACTCCTCTTATTTTTATCTTCTTTTTGAGACCATGGTGTATGTTCCTGGTCGTTTTCTTCTTTTTCTTTTCACTCTCTCTTTTATTGGTTAAGGTTGCATTTGCTCTTTTTCCAATTTTTTTTTCTTTTTCTTCTAACTGGTTTTTGTGCCTTGCCTCTTGGTCAGTTGCCCATGCCTCATGCTCTTTCTCATACATGCTCCGTGTGGCTTTTTTAGGTTACATAAGAAGGGTTTTAAAAGGTTTAAAATGGTTGCTAAGGGTAGGATATTTTTTTAGGGGGGATTTCCTACCGCCCTTAAGATTACTACTCGCAGTCACATTGCCCTAGGCATCATATGATAGCCACTCTTTGTTCTTTTAACTGTTTAGTGGAAAGTGGTTCCTTTTTAGGCTTTTAACTGACCATTTCAAGAGGGCTTTCGCAATTGGCTTCTAATTGGGCTTTTCTCTCATACTTGCATCTTATAAACTAGCATGGATCTAAAAAAGGTGGTTTCTACTCTTAGTGTGTTTTATTTCCATCGGTCATCTCACCTTAAGATTGGATCAGTTGAGTTTTAAGCCCGTGTTTTAACACATATCCTTAAAAAAACTTAACCTAAACTGACTTACTAGGGACTGACTTGACACATGACAACACATATACAATTACATTGGTCATTATCTTCCCCCTCCCACTCCATCCTTGCTTGCCCTCAAGCGAGCTTAGTGAAGTGGAAAATAGGATGGCCAGTATTAAACACGTAAAAACGCAGAAAACCAGAAAACACATAACACATGGAAAACATATTATATATAAAACTTCTCACTCTTAGACTATGCAATAGGATAAGTGGGAGAAGAATAACGAACATAGAGAGCTGATAAGGCTCGTTTCATGCATCTATTTTAGATATAAATTCTGTGTTTTCTATAGTGCTAACACGCATTTATAAGTCCAGGTGCATGAAAAATCTGCTAGACCCAGGAAGGAAGAGCAATCACCAGGAGAGCAATCACAAGGGCAGATGAAATAGAAGAGAAAAAGTGAAGAAAAAGAGTGAAATCCTCAAGGGCACAATTGTCAATTCACGAAGTCTGTTGCCCTAGGGATTTGAGCCACGTCTATAAATACAAGGAAGCTTGCGATAAGAAGGAGGCTCTTAGTTAGAAAATTTCCTTGGGTATTTCGGCCTGCTCTGAATTTACACACTTAGCTCGCGCACTTGGTTCCATGGGAGATCTGGGGTAGTATAGTGTGGTGTTTTGTTCAGCTTGGAAGTGTAACACCACTCCGATAAGAAGCAAAGAAACAATATACTTTTCGCACGTACTCTCTCTCGCCGATTTCCTTGCCGGAAATTCGGCGACTGTTTTGTGACTTGATTTGCAGTTTATGGTTAATCTAGTTTCGTTTTCAGTTTTGTTTTGGGATCTGATGCTTACTGTTCTGTTTACTGAGTTGGATGCTTTTCGCAATTGAATTGTTGATCGGAGTTGAGATCGAAGTTGATCTATTGAATTGAGGTTGAATCGGAGTCGGAATGGTATAGAACATTGTGGATCTGGTTTAGTTGGTGATGAATCTGATAGATCTAGCTTAGATTTTCTTCTGATTGTTCGAATCTGAGTACGTGAGTTTGGATCTACATGGAAATCTCTGTTGTCGCTGATTAACTTGGTCCAGTTGATTAGATCTAATAGTTCTTAGTTTAATCTTAGCGTTCATTGTTTGATTTGAAGTATGCTCTGTTTTTATGTTATGTTTTGTTCATTTCGTGCCCGCTTGTTGAAGAAGATGATGTCGATCAGTAGTTATAGTCGATTTTGCTTTAGTTTGTTAATTGCAGCTTTCTGTCAGTAGCCAGTTAGGGAAATCTGTTTTGTCGTTAATTTTGCATGTCTTGTGCCTAGCTATGTTAGAAAACTCATTTACTTGACCCAGGAAGTTTGGTGAATATTCTACGTTGAATTTTGTTCTGAACCATGCATGCAGTTATATTCTACGTATTTTCAATTCTCCAGATCTGGTAGTTAGAATAGATTAGATTTAATTTCCCAGGCCTAGTAGTTAAAACTCAACCCTCATGTTGCGTGGCAGTAGTCGAACCATCTAAAAGTTCCCTCAATGCATTCTAACCCTTCCGTCCTCGTGGATTCGATCCCGACTTCACTATACTAGCCAATAGTGTAGAGGGTTGAGGTTTTGAAGCGGGGGTTGCTGCGACAACGACTGCATTCTGAAAGTTCATGATCTCCTAGGCCCTGTGCTCTAG